>NC_069507.1:271786161-272140053 GCF_027579735.1 Bombina bombina
GGTGTGTACATGAGTGAGAGTGTGTGTTTGTCTCTGCATGTCTGTGAGTGTATGCAAGCAAGTGAGAGTGTGTGCATGCCTGTGAGTGTATGCATGCATGTGAGCATGTGTGCGTGCATGAGTGAGAGTTTGTGCATGCCTGTGAGTGTATGTATGCATGTGAGCATGTGTGTGTGCATGAGTGAGAGTTTGTGCATGCATGTGAGGATGTGTGTGTGCATGAGTGAGAGTGTGTGCATGCCTGTGAGTGTATGCATGCATGTGAGCAGATGTATGTGTGCATGAGGGAGAGTGTGTGTTTGTCTGTGCATGTCTGTGAGTGTATGCACGCATGTGAGCCTGTGTGTGTGTGTGCATGAGTGAGAGTTTGTGCATGCCTGTGAGTGTATGCATGCATGTGAACATGTGTGTCTGTGCATAAGTGAGAGTTTGTGCATGCCTGTGAGTGTATGTATGCATGTGAGGGTGCATGAGTGAGAGTGTATGTGAGCGTGTGTGTGTGTGTGCATGAGTGAGAGTTTGTGCATGCCTGTGAGTGTATGCATGCATGTGAGCATATGTGTTGCATGAGTGAGAGTTTGTGCATGCCTGTGAGTGTATGCATGCATGTGAGCATGTATGTGTGCATAAGTGAAAGTGTTTGTTTGCCTGTACATGTCTTTGAGTGTATGCATGCAAGTGTGTGTGTTTGTGAGAGTGAGTGTGTGTTTGTCTGTGCATGTATGTGAGTGTATGCATGTGAGCGTGTGTGCATGAGTGAGAGTGTGTGTTTGTTTGTGCATGCCTGTGAGTGAATGCATGCATGTGAGCAGATGTGTGTGTGCGCATGATTGAGAGTGTGTGTTTGTCTGTGCATGCCTGTGAGTGTATGCATGCATGTGAGCGTGTGTGTGTATGAGTGAGAGTGTGTGTTTGCTTGTACATGTCTGTGAGTGTTTGCATGCATGTGAGCAGATGGGTGTGTACATGAGTGAGAGTGTGTGTTTGTCTCTGCATGTCTGTGAGTGTATGCAAGCATGTGAGAGTGTGTGTGTGCATGATTGAGAGTGTGTGCATGCCTGTGAGTTTATGCATGCATGTGAGCATGTGTGTGTGTGCATGAGTGAGAGTTTGTGCATGCCTGTGAGTGTATGTATGCATGTGAGCATGTGTGTGTGCATGAGTGAGAGAGAGAGTGTGTGCATGCCTGTGAGTGTATGCATGCATGTGAGCAGATGTATGTGTGCATGAGGGAGAGTGTGTGTTTGTCTTTGCATGTCTGTGAGTGTATGCACGCATGTGAGTGTGTGTGTGCATGAGTGAGAGTGTGTGCATGCCTGTGAGTGTATGCATGCATGTGAGCATGAGTGAGAGTGTGTGTTTGCCTGTACATGTCTGTGAGTGAATGCATGCATGTGAGCAGATGTGTGTGTGTGCGCATGAGTGAGAGTGTGTTTGTCTGTGCATGCCTGTGAGTGTGAGCGTGTGTGTGTGCATGAGTGAGAGTGTGTGTTTGCTTGTACATGTCTGTGAGTGTTTGCATGCATGTGAGCAGATGTGTGTGTGCATGAGTGAGAGTGTGTATTTGTCTGTGAATGCCTGTGAGTCTATGCATTCATGTGAGCAGATTGGTGTGTACATGAGTGAGTGTGTGTTTGTATCTGCATGTCTGTGAGTGTATGCACGCATGTGAGCGTGTGTGTGTGTGCATGAGTGAGAGTGTGTGCATGCCTGTGAGTGTATGCATGCATGTGAGCATGTGTGTGTGCATGAGTGAAAATTTGTGCATGCCTGTGAGTGTATGTATGCATGTGAGCATGTGTGTGTGCATGAGGGAGAGTGTGTGTTTGTCTGTGCATGTCTGTGAGTGTATGCATGCATGTGAGCAGATGTGTGTGTGCATGAGTGAGAGTGTGTGTTTGTCTGTGCATGCCTGTGAGTCTATGCATTCATGTGAGCAGATTGGTGTGTACATGAGTGAGTGTGTGTTTGTATCTGCATGTCTGTGAGTGTATGCACGCATGTGAGCGTGTGTGTGTGTGCATGAGTGAGAGTGTGTGCATGCCTGTGAGTGTATGCATGCATGTGAGCATGTGTGTGTGCATGAGTGAAAATTTGTGCATGCCTGTGAGTGTATGTATGCATGTGAGCATGTGTGTGTGCATGAGTGAGAGTTTGTGCATGCCTGTGAGTGTATGCATGCATGTGAGCATGTGTGTTGCATGAGTGAAAGTTTGTGCATGCCTGTGAGTGTATGCATGCATGTGAGCATGTATGTGTGCATAAGTGAAAGTGTTTGTTTGCCTGTACATGTCTTTGAGTGTATGCATGCAAGTGTGTGTGTTTGTGAGAGTGAGTGTGTGTTTGTCTGTGCATGTATGTGAGTGTATGCATATGAGCGTGTGTGCATGAGTGAGAGTGTGTGTTTGTTTGTGCATGCCTGTGAGAGTATGCATGCATGTGAGCGTGTGTGTGCATGAGTGAGAGTGTGTGTTTGCCTGTACATGTCTGTGAGTGAATGCATGCATGTGAGCAGATGTGTGTGTGCGCATGAGTGAGAGTGTGTGTTTGTCTGTGCATGCCTGTGAGTGTATGCATGCATGTGAGCGTGTGTGTGTGTGCATGAGTGAGAGTGTGTGTTTGCTTGTACATGTCTGTGAGTGTTTGCATGCATGTGAGCAGATGTGTGTGTGTGCATGAGTGAGAGTGTATGTTTGTCTGTGCATGCCTGTGAGTGTATGCATGCCTGTGAGCAGATGGGTGTGTACATGAGTGAGAGTGTGTGTTTGTCTGTGCATGTATGCACGCATGTGAGCGTGTGTGTGTGCATGAGTGAGAGTGTGTGCATGTCTGTGAGTATATGCACGCATGTTAGCGTGTGTGTGTGTGTGTGAGAGTGTGTGTTTGCCTGTACATGTCTGTGAGTGTATGCATACATGTAAGCAGATGTGTGTGTGCATGAGTGAGAGTGTGTGTATGCATGCATGTGAGCAGATCGGTGTGTACATGAGTGAGAGTGTGTGTTTGTCTCTGCATGTCTGTGAGTGTATGCAAGCATGTGAGAGTGTGTGTGTGCATGAGTGAGAATGTGTGTTTCTCTGTGCATGTCTGTGAGTTTATGCATGCATGTGAGCGTGTGTGTTCGTTGGTGCATGCCTGTGAGTGAATGCATGCATGTGAGTGTGCATGAGTGAGAGTATGTGCATGCCTGTGAGTGTATGCATGCATGTGAGCATGTTGGTGTGCATGAGTGAGAGTTTGTGCATGCCTGTGAGTGTATGCATGCATGTGAGCGTGCATGAGTGAGAGTGTGTGCATGCCTGTGAGTATATACATGCATGTGTGTGTGTGTGTGTGTGTGTGTGTGTGTGCATGAGTGAGAGTGTGTGCATACCTGTGAGTGTATGCATGCATGTGAGCATGCATGAGTGAGAATGTGTGCATGTCTGTGAGTGTATGCATGCATGTGAGCGTGTATGTGTGCATGTGTGCATGAGTGAGAGTTTGTGCATGCCTTTGAGTGTATGCATGCATGTGAGCATGTGTGTGTGCATGAGTGAGTGTCTGCATGCCTGTTAAGTGTATGCATGCATGTGAGCGTGCATGAGTGAGAGTGTGTAATGGTTAAGTAAGAGTTAACACTAAGCGCCTAATGCTAATGGGACCCTTTGCTTTAATAAATTGACCCCTAGCGGTCAAACAAGTGGATAATCAGAAATGTGGTAATTAAAGCGCCAAAGGACAATGGCTGGGTCCAGAGATATGTAAAATATGTATCAATTTATTCAAAACAATATATTGTAAAAATTAACATTCCATAAAACAGTAAAACAGTAATCAAGGATCCAAGATTTTACAATAAGTTAAAACCAATTTTCCAGATTAAAACAATTCTTTGATTCGACAGTCTTTACATATAACAGAACTGTGTATATGTAAAGACTGTCGAATCAAAGAATTGTTTTAATCTGGAAAATTGGTTTTAATTTTGCTTAATTTTTACAATATATTGTTTTGAATAAATTGATACATATTTTACATATCTCTGGACCCAGCCATTGTCCTGAGTGAGAGTGTGTGCATGTCTGTGAGTGTGTGCATGCATGTGAGCGAGTGTCTGCATGCATGTGAGCGTGTATGTGTGCATGAGTGAGAGTGTGTGCATGCTTGTGAGTGTATGCATGCATGTGAGCGTGTATGTGTGCATGAATGAGAGTTTGTGCATGCCTGTGAGTGTATGCATGCATGTGTGTGTGCATGAGTGAGAGTTTGTGCATGCCTGTGAGCATGTGTGTGTGCATGAGTTAGAGTGTATGTATGTCTGTGAGTGTATGCATGCATGTGAGCAGATGTGTGTGCATGTGAGCAGATGTGTGTGCATGATTGAGAGTGTGTGTTTATCTGTGCATGTCTGTGAGTGTATGCATGCATGCATGCATGTGAGCGTGTGTGTTTGTTGGTGCATGCCTGTGAGTGAATGTATGAGTGAGAGTGTTGCATGCCTGTGAGTGAATGCATCCATGTGAGAGTGCATGCGTGAGAGTGTATGCATGTGAGCATATGGGTATGCATGAGTGAGAGTTTGTGCATGCCTGTGAGTGCATGCATGTGAGCATGTGTGTGTGCATGAGCGAGACATTGTTCATGCCTGTGAGTGTATGCATGCATGTGAGCATGTGTGTGTGCATGAGTGAGAGTGTGTGTGTTTGCCTGTACATGTCTGTGAGTGTATGCATGCATGCAAGCATGTGTGTGTGCATGAGTGAGAGATTGTTCATGCCTGTGAGTGTATGCATGCATGTGAGCATGTGTGTGTGCATGAGTGAGAGTGTGTGCATGCCTGTGAGTGAGTGTGTGTGCATGAGTAAGAGTTTGTGCATGCCTATGAGTACATGCATGCATGTGAGCATGTGTGTATGCATGAGTGAGAGTTTGTGCATGCCTGTGAGTGTATGCATGCATGTGAGCATGTGTGTGTGCATGAGTGAGAGTTTGTGCATGCCTGTGAGTGAATGCATGCATGTGAGCATATATGTGTGTGTGTGTGTGTGTGTGTGTGCATGAGAGAGAGTTTGTGCATGCCTGTGAGTGTATGCATGCATGTTAGCATGTGTGTGCATAAGTGAGAGTTTGTGCATGCCTGTGAGTGAATGCATGCATGTGAGCATATATGTGTGTGTGTGTGTGTGCATGAGTGAGAGTTTGTGCATGCATGTTAGCATGTGTGTGCATAAGTGAGAGTTTGTGCATGCCTGTGAGTGTATGCATGCATGAGAGCATGTGTATGTGTGCATGAGTGAGAGTTTGTGCATGCCTGTGAGTGTATGCATGCATGTGAGCATGTGTGTGTACATGAGTGAGAGTGTTTGTTTGCCTGTGAGTGTATGCATGCATGTGAGCATGTGTGTGTACATGAGTGAGAGTGTTTGTTTGCCTGTACATGTCTGTGAGTGTATGCATGCAAGTGTGTGTATTTGTGAGAGTGAGTTTGTGTTTGTCTGTGCATGTATGTGAGTGTATGCATGCATGTGAGCATGTGTGTGTGTTCATGAGTGAGAGTTTGTGCATGCCTGTGAGTGTATGCATGCATGTGAGAATGTGTGTGCATGAGTGAGAGTTTGTGCATGCCTGTAAGTGTATGCATGCATGTGAGCATATGTGTGTGTGCATGAGTGAGAGTTTGTGCATGCCTGTGAGTGTATGCATGCATGTGAGCATGTGTGTGTGCATGAGTGAGAGTTTGTGCATGCCTGTGAGTGTATGCATGCATGTGAGCATATGTGTGTGTGTGTGTGTGCGTGTGTGTGTCTGCATGAGAGAGTGTGTGTGCATGCCTGTGAGTGTATGCATGCATGTGAGCATATGTGTGTGTGTGCATGAGTGAGTGTCTGTGCACGCCTGTGAGTGTATGCATGCATATGAGCATGTGTGTGTACATGAGTGAGAGTGTTTGTTTGCCTGTGCATGTCTGTGAGTGTATGCATGCATGTGAGCAGATGTGTGTGTGCATGAGTGAGAGTGTGTTTTCCTGTACATGTCTGTAAATGTATGCATGCATGTGAGCAGATGTGTGTGCATGAGTGAGAGTGTGTGTTTGTCTGTGCATGTCTGTGAGTGTACGCATGCATATGAGCGTGTGTGTTTGTGCATGCCTGTGGGTGAATGCATGCCTGTGAGCATGCATGAGTGAGTGTGTGCATGCCTGTGAGTGTATGCATGCATGTGAGCATGAGTGTGTGTGCATGAGTGAGAGTGTGTGCATGCCTGTGAGTGTATGCATGCATGTGAGTGAGAGTGTGTGTTTGCCTGTGAGTGTATGCATGCATGTGAGCATGTGTATGTGCATGAGTGAGAGTTTGTGCATGCCTGTAAGTGTATGAATGCATGTGAGCATGTGTGTGTGCATGAGTGAGAGTTTGTGCATGCCTGTGAGTATATGCATGCATGTGAGCATGTGCATGAGTGAGATTTTTTTTGTGCATGCCTGTGAGTGTATGCATGCATGTGAGCTGATGTGTGTGCGTGCGTGAGAGTGTGTGTTTGTGCATGTCTGTGAGCATGTGTGTGAGCGTTTGTGCATGCCTATGAGTGAGTGTATGCATGCATGTGAACATGTGTGTGTGCATGAGTCAGAGTTTGTGCATGCCTGTGAGTGTATGCATGCATGTGAGCATATGTGTGTGTGTGTGTGTGTGTGTGTGTCTGCATGAGAGAGTGTGTGTGCATGCCTGTGAGTGTATGCATGCATGTGAGCATATGTGTGTGTGTGCATGAGTGAGTGTCTGTGCATGCCTGTGAGTGTATGCATGCATATGAGCATGTGTGTGTACATGAGTGAGAGTGTTTGTTTGCCTGTACATGTCTGTGAGTGTATGCATGCAAGTGTGTGTATTTGTGAGAGTGAGTGTGTGTTTGTCTGTGCATTTATGTGAGTGTATGCATGTGAGCATGTGTGTGCATGAGTGAGAGTGTGTGTTTGTCTGTGCATGCCTGTGAGTGTATGCATGCATGTGAGCATGTGTGTGTGCATGAGTGAGAGTGTGTGTTTGCCTGTACATGTCCGTGAGTGTTTGCATGCATGTGAGCAGATGTGTGTGTGCGCATGAGTGAGAGTGTGTGTTTGTCTGTGAATGTCTATGAGTGTTTGCATGCATGTGAGTGTGTGTGTGTGCATGAGTAATAGTGTGTGTTCGTCTGTGCATGTCTGTGAGTGTATGCATGCATGTGAGCAGATGTGTGTGTGCATGAGTGAGAGTGTGTTTTCCTGTACATGTCTGTAAATGTATGCATGCATGTGAGCAGATGTGTGTGCATGAGTGAGAGTGTGTGTTTGTCTGTGCATGTCTGTGAGTGTACGCATGCATATGAGCGTGTGTGTTTGTGCATGCCTGTGGGTGAATGCATGCCTGTGAGCATGAATGAGTGAGTGTGTGCATGCCTGTGAGTGTATGCATGCATGTGAGCATGAGTGTGTGTGCATGAGTGAGAGTGTGTGCATGCCTGTGAGTGTATGCATGCATGTGAGTGTGTGTGTGTGCATAAGTGAGAGTGTGTGTTTGCCTGTGAGTGTATGCATGCATGTGAGCATGTGTATGTGCATGAGTGAGAGTTTGTGCATGCCTGTAAGTGTATGAATGCATGTGAGCATGTGTGTGTGCATGAGTGAGAGTTTGTGCATGCCTGTGAGTGTATGCATGCATGTGAGCATGTGCATGAGTGAGATTTTTTGTGTGCATGCCTGTGAGTGTATGCATGCATGTGAGCTGATGTGTGTGCATGTGTGAAAGTGTGTGTTTGTGCATGTCTGTGAGTGTATGCATGCATGTGAGCATGTGTGTGCATGAGTAAGAGTTTGTGCATGCCTATGAGTGCATGCATGCATGTGAGCATGTGTGTGCATGAGTGAGAGTTTGTGCATGCCTGTGAGTGTATGCATGCATGTTAGCATGTGTGTGTGCATGAGTGAGAGATTGTGCATGCCTGTGAGTGTATGCATGCATGTGAGCATGTGTGTGTGTGCATGAGTAAGAGTTTGTGTTTGTCTGTTCATGCCGGTGAGTGAATGCATGAGTGAGTGTGTGTGTGCATGAGTGAGAGTGTGTGCATGCCTGTAAGTGTATGCATGCATGTGAGCATGTGTGTGTGCATGAGTGAGAGTTTGTGCATGCCTGTAAGTGTATGCATGCATGTGAGCATGTGTGTGTGCATGAGTAAGAGTGTGTGTTTGTCTGATCATGCCGGTGAGTGAATGCATGAGCATGTGTGTGTGTGCATGAGTGAGAGTTTGTGCATGCCTGTGAGTGTATGCATGCATGTGAGCATGTGTGTGTGTGCATGAGTGAGAGTTTGTGCATGCCTATGAGTGTATGCATGCATGTGAGCATGTGTGTGTGCATGAGTGAGAGTTTGTGCATGCCTATGAGTGTATGCATGCATGTGAGCATGTGTGTGTGCATGAGTGAGAGTTTGTGCATGCCTATGAGTGTATGCATGCATGTGAGCATGTGTGTGCATGAGTGAGAGTTTGTGCATGCCTATGAGTGCATGCATGCATGTGTGTGTGTGTGCATGAGTGAGAGTGTGTGCATGCCTGTGAGTGTATGCATGCATGTGAGCATGTGTGTGTGTGCATGAGTGAGAGATTGTGCATGCCTGTTAGTGTATGCATGCATGTGAGCATGTGTGTGTGTGCATGAGTGAGAGATTGTGCATGCCTGTTAGTGTATGCATGCATGTGAGCATGTGTGTGTGTGCATGAGTGAGAGATTGTGCATGCCTGTGAGTGCATGCATGCATGTGTGTGTGCATGAGTGAAAATGTGTGTTTGTCTGTGCATGTCTGTGAGTGTATGCATGCATGTGTGTGTGTGTGTGCATGAGTGAAAGTGTGTGTTTGTCTGTGCATGTCTGTGAGTGTATGCATGCATGCATGTGTGTGTGCATGAGTGAAAGTGTGTGTTTGTCTGTGCATGTCTGTGAGTGTATGCATGCATGCATGTGAGCATGTGTGTGTGAATGAGTGATAGTTTGTGCATGCCTGTGAGTGTATGCATGCATGTGAGCATGTGTGTGTGCATGAGTGAGAGTTTGTGCATGCCTGTGAGTGCATGCATGCATGTGAGCATGTGTGTTCATGAGTGAGAGATTGTGCATGCCTGTGAGTGCATGCATGCATGTGAGCACGTGTCTGTGCATGAGTGAGAGTGTGTGTTTGTCTGTGCATGTCTGAGTGAATGCATGAGTGAGTGTGTGTGCATGAGTGAGAGTTTGTGTATGTCTGTGAGTGTATGCATGCATGTGAGCATGTGTGTGTGTTTAGTGAGAGTTTGTGCATGCCTGTATGTGAGCAGATGTGTGTGCATGAGTGAGAGTGTGTGTTTGTCTGTGCATGCCTGTGAGTGAGTGTATGCATGCATGTGAACATGTGTGTGTGCATGAGTGAGAGTTTGTGCATGCCTGTGAGTGTATGCATGCATGTGTGTGTGCATGAGTGAGAGTTTGTGCATGCCTGTGAGTGTATGCATGCATGTGAGCATATGTGTGTGTGTGTGTGTGTGTGTGTGTCTGCATGAGAGAGTGTGTGTGCATGCCTGTGAGTGTATGCATGCATGTGAGCATGTGTGTGTGCATGAGTGAGAGTTTGTGCATGTCTGTATGTGAGCAGATGTGTGTGCATGAGTGAGAGTGTGTGTTTGTCTGTGCATGCCTGTGAGTGAGTGTATGCATGCATGTGAACATGTGTGTGTGTGCATGAGTGAGAGTTTGTGCATGCCTGTGAGTGTATGCATGCATGTGAGCATGTGTGTGTGCATGAGTGAGAGTTTGTGCATGCCTGTGAGTGTATGCATGCATGTGAGCATATGTGTGTGTGTGTGTGTGTCTGCATGAGAGAGTGTGTGTGCATGCCTGTGAGTGTATGCATGCATGTGAGCATATGTGTGTGTGTGCATGAGTGAGTGTCTGTGCACGCCTGTGAGTGTATGCATGCATATGAGCATGTGTGTGTACATGAGTGAGAGTGTTTGTTTGCCTGTACATGTCTGTGAGTGTATGCATGCAAGTGTGTGTATTTGTGAGAGTGAGTGTGTGTTTGTCTGTGCATTTATGTGAGTGTATGCATGTGAGCATGTGTGTGCATGAGTGAGAGTGTGTGTTTTTCTGTGCATGCCTGTGAGTGTATGCATGCATGTGAGCATGTGTGTGTGCATGAGTGAGAGTGTGTGTTTGCCTGTACATGTCCGTGAGTGAATGCATGCATGTGAGCAGATGTGTGTGTGCGCATGAGTGAGAGTGTGTGTTTGTCTGTGCATGCCTGTGAGTGTATGCATGCATGTGAGTGTGTGTGTGTGCATGAGTGAGAGTGTGTGTTTGCTTGTACATGTCTGTGAGTGTTTGCATGCATGTGAGCAGATGTGTGTGTGCATGAATGAGAGTGTGTGTTTGTCTGTGAATGTCTATGAGTGTTTGCATGCATGTGAGTGTGTGTGTGTGCATGAGTAATAGTGTGTGTTCGTCTGTGCATGTCTGTGAGTGTATGCATGCATGTGAGCAGATGTGTGTGTGCATGAGTGAGAGTGTGTTTTCCTGTACATGTCTGTAAATGTATGCATGCATGTGAGCAGATGTGTGTGCATGAGTGAGAGTGTGTGTTTGTCTGTGCATGTCTGTGAGTGTACGCATGCATATGAGCGTGTGTGTTTGTGCATGCCTGTGGGTGAATGCATGCCTGTGAGCATGCATGAGTGAGTGTGTGCATGCCTGTGAGTGTATGCATGCATGTGAGCATGAGTGTGTGTATGCCTGTGAGTGTATGCATGCATGTGAGTGAGAGTGTGTGTTTGCCTGTGAGTGTATGCATGCATGTGAGCATGTGTATGTGCATGAGTGAGAGTTTGTGCATGCCTGTAAGTGTATGAATGCATGTGAGCATGTGTGTGTGCATGAGTGAGAGTTTGTGCATGCCTGTGAGTATATGCATGCATGTGAGCATGTGCATGAGTGAGCTTTTTTTTGTGCATGCCTGTGAGTGTATGCATGCATGTGAGCTGGTGTGTGTGCGTGCGTGAGAGTGTGTGTTTGTGCATGTCTGTGAGCATGTGTGTGAGCGTTTGTGCATGCCTATGAGTGAGTGTATGCATGCATGTGAGCATGTGTGTGTGCATGAGTAAGAGTTTGTGCATGCCTGTGAGTGTATGCATGCATGTGAGCATATGTGTGTGTGTGTGTCTGCATGAGAGAGTGTGTGTGCATGCCTGTGAGTGTATGCATGCATGTGAGCATATGTGTGTGTGTGCATGAGTGAGTGTCTGTGCATGCCTGTGAGTGTATGCATGTGAGCATGTGTGTGCATGAGTGAGAGTGTGTGTTTGTCTGTGCATGCCTGTGAGTGTATGCATGCATGTGAGCATGTGTGTGTGCATGAGTGAGAGTGTGTGTTTGCCTGTACATGTCCGTGAGTGAATGCATGCATGTGAGCAGATGTGTGTGTGCGCATGAGTGAGAGTGTGTGTTTGTCTGTGCATGCCTGTGAGTGTATGCATGCATGTGAGTGTGTGTGTGTGTGCATGAGTGAGAGTGTGTGTTTGCTTGTACATGTCTGTGAGTGTTTGCATGCATGTGAGCAGATGTGTGTGTACATGAATGAGAGTGTGTGTTTGTCTGTGAATGTCTATGAGTGTTTGCATGCATGTGAGTGTGTGTGTGTGCATGAGTAATAGTGTGTGTTCGTCTGTGCATGTCTGTGAGTGTATGCATGCATGTGAGCAGATGTGTGTGTGCATGAGTGAGAGTGTGTTTTCCTGTACATGTCTGTAAATGTATGCATGCATGTGAGCAGATGTGTGTGCATGAGTGAGAGTGTGTGTTTGTCTGTGCATGTCTGTGAGTGTACGCATGCATATGAGCGTGTGTGTTTGTGCATGCCTGTGGGTGAATGCATGCCTTTGAGCATGCATGAGTGAGTGTGTGCATGCCTGTGAGTGTATGCATGCATGTGAGCATGAGTGTGTGTGCATGAGTGAGAGTGTGTGCATGCCTGTGAGTGTATGCATGCATGTGAGTGTGTGTGTGTGCATAAGTGAGAGTGTGTGTTTGCCTGTGAGTGTATGCATGCATGTGAGCATGTGTATGTGCATGAGTGAGAGTTTGTGCATGCCTGTAAGTGTATGAATGCATGTGAGCATGTGTGTGTGTGCATGAGTGAGAGTTTGTGCATGCCTGTGAGTGTATGCATGCATGTGAGCATGTGCATGAGTGAGATTTTTTGTGTGCATGCCTGTGAGTGTATGCATGCATGTGAGATGTGTGTGCATGCGTGAAAGTGTGTGTTTGTGCATGTCTGTGAGTGCATGCATGCACGTGAGCATGTGTGTGCATGAGTGAGAGTTTGTGCATGCCTGTGAGTGCATGCATGTTAGCATGTGTGTGTGCATGAGTGAGAGATTGTGCATGCCTGTGAGTGTATGCATGCATGTGAGCATGTGTGTGTGTGCATGAGTAAGAGTTTGTGTTTGTCTGTTCATGCCGGTGAGTGAATGCATGAGTGAGAGTTTGTGCATGCCTGTGAGTGCATGCATGTTAGCATGTGTGTGTGCATGAGTGAGAGTGTGTGCATACCTGTGAGTGTATGCATGCATGTGAGCATGTGTGTGTGCATGAGTGAGAGTTTGTGCATGCCTGTGAGTGTATGCATGCATGTGAGCATGTGTGTGTGCATGAGTAAGAGTGTGTGTTTGTCTGATCATGCCGGTGAGTGAATGCATGAGCATGTGTGTGTGTGCATGAGTGAGAGTTTGTGCATGCCTATGAGTGTATGCATGCATGTGTGTGTGCATGAGTGAGAGTGTGTGCATGCCTGTTAGTGTATGCATGCATGTGAGCATGTGTGTGTGTGCATGAGTGAGAGTTTGTGCATGCCTGTGAGTGTGTGCATGCATGTGAGCATGTGTTTGTGCATGAGTGAGAGATTGTGCATGCCTGTGAGTGTATGCATGCATGTGAGCATGTGTGTGTGTTTAGTGAGAGTTTGTGCATGCCTGTGAGTGTGTGCATGCCTGTGAGTGTGTGCATGCATGTGAGCATGTGTGTGTGCATGAGTGAGAGATTGTGCATGCCTGTGAGTGTGTGCATGCCTGTGAGTGTGTGCATGCATGTGAGCATGTGTTTGTGCATGAGTGAGAGATTGTGCATGCCTGTGAGTGTGTGCATGCATGTGAGCATGTGTGTGTGCATGAGTGAGAGATTGTGCATGCCTGTGAGTGTGTGCATGCATGTGAGCATGTGTTTGTGCATGAGTGAGCGATTGTGCATGCCTGTGAGTGTATGCATGTGGGTGTGCATGAGTGAGCGATTGTGCATGCCTGTGAGTGTGTGCATGCATGTGAGCATGTGTTTGTGCATGAGTGAGTGATTGTGCATGCCTGTGAGTGTGTGCATGCATGTGAGCATGTGTTTGTGCATGAGTGAGCGATTGTGCATGCCTGTGAGTGTGTGCATGCATGTGAGCATGTGTGTGTGCATGAGTGAGAGTATGCATGCCTGTGAGTGTGTGCATGCATGTGAGCATATGTGTGTGTGCATGAGTGAGAGTTTGTGCATGCCTGTGAGTGTATGCATGCATGTGAGCATGTGTGTGTGCATGAGTGAGAGTGTGTGTTTGCCTGTACATGTCTGTGAGTGAATGCATGCATGTGAGCAGATGTGTGTGTGCGCATGAGTGAGAGTGTGTGTTTGTCTGTGCATGCCTGTGAGTGTATGCATGCATGTGAGTGTGTGTGTGTGCATGAGTGAGAGTGTGTTGTTTGCTTGTACATGTCTGTGAGTGTTTGCATGCATGTGAGCAGATGTGTGTGTACATGAATGAGAGTGTGTGTTTGTCTGTGAATGTCTATGAGTTTTGCATGCATGTGAGTGTGTGTGTGTGCATGAGTAATAGTGTGTGATCGTCTGTGCATGTCTGTGAGTGTATGCATGCATGTGAGCAGATGTGTGTGCATGAGTGAGAGTGTGTTTTCCTGTACATGTCTGTAAATGTATGCATGCATGTGAGCAGATGTTGTGTGCATGAGTGAGAGTGTTGTTTGTCTGTGCATGTCTGTGAGTGTACGCATGCATATGAGCGTGTGTGTTTGTGCATGCCTGTGGGTGAATGCATGCCTTTGAGCATGCATGAGTGAGTGTGTGCATGCCTGTGAGTGTATGCATGCATGTGAGCATGAGTGTGGTGCATGAGTGAGAGTGTGTGCATGCCTGTGAGTGTATGCATGCATGTGAGTGTGTGTGTGTGCATGAGTGAGAGTGTGTGTTTGCCTGTGAGTGTATGCATGCATGTGAGCATGTGTATGTGCATGAGTGAGAGTTTGTGCATGCCTGTGAGTGTATGCATGCATGTGAGCATGTGTGTGTGTGCATGAGTGAGAGTTTTTTGCATGCCTGTGAGTGTATGCATGCATTGAGCATGTGCATGAGTGAGATTTTTTGTGTGCATGCCTGTGAGTGTATGCATGCATGTGAGATGTGTGTGCATGCGTGAAAGTGTGTGTTTGTGCATGTCTGTGAGTGCATGCATGCACGAGCATGTGTGTGCATGAGTGAGAGTTTGTGCATGCCTGTGAGTGCATGCATGTGAGCATGTGTGTGTGCATGAGTGAGAGTTTGTGCATGCCTGTGAGTGTATGCATGCATGTGAGCATGTGTGTGTGTGCATGAGTAAGAGTTTGTGTTTGTCTGTTCATGCCGGTGAGTGAATGCATGAGTGAGAGTTTGTGCATGCCTGTGAGTGCATGCATGTTAGCATGTGTGTGTGCATGAGTGAGAGTTGTGTGCATACCTGTGAGTGTATGCATGCATGTGAGCATGTGTGTGAGCAAGAGTGAGAGTTGTGCATGCCTGTGAGTGTATGCATGCATGTGAGCATGTGTGTGTGCATGAGTAAGAGTGTGTGTTTGTCTGATCATGCCGGTGAGTGAATGCATGAGCATGTGTGTGTGTGCATGAGTGAGAGTTTGTGGCATGCCTATGAGTGTATGCATGCAATGTGTTGTGCATGAGTGAGAGTGTGTGCATGCCTGTTAGTGTATCATGCATGTGAGCATGTTGTGGTGCATGAGTGAGAGTTTTGTGCATGCCTGTGAGTGTGTGCATGCATGTGAGCATGTGTTTGTGCATGAGTGAGAGATTGTGCATGCCTGTGAGTGTATGCATGCATGTGAGCATGTGTGTGTGTTTAGTGAGAGTTTGTGCATGCCTGTGAGTGTGTGCATGCCTGTGAGTGTGTGCATGCATGTGAGCATGTGTGTGTGCATGAGTGAGAGATTGTGCATGCCTGTGAGTGTGTGCATGCCTGTGAGTGTGTGCATGCATGTAGCATGTGTTTGTGCATGAGTGAGAGATTGTGCATGCCTGTGAGTGTGTGCATGCATGTGAGCATGTGTGTGTGCATGAGTGAGAGATTGTGCATGCCTGTGAGTGTGTGCATGCATGTGAGCATGTGTTTGTGCATGAGTGAGCGATTGTGCATGCCTGTGAGTGTATGCATGTGGGTGTGCATGAGTGAGCGATTGTGCATGCCTGTGAGTGTGTGCATGCATGTGAGCATGTGTTTGTGCATGAGTGAGTGATTGTGCATGCCTGTGAGTGTGTGCATGCATGTGAGCATGTGTTTGTGCATGAGTGAGCGATTGTGCATGCCTGTGAGTGTGTGCATGCATGTGAGCATGTGTGTGTGCATGAGTGAGAGTATGCATGCCTGTGAGTGTATGCATGCATGTGAGCATATGTGTGTGTGCATGAGTGAGAGTTTGTGGTTGTCTGTGTACAGAATAATAAAAACTTTTTTTATTTTTGATAGACGATGTTTGCCAATATGTTGGTGAAATAATTTTGACCTTTTGAATATGCGAAAGAACATGAATATTGTTACTAGAGGGTCATAATAACTAAAAATCATGGCCTAGTCTATAAGTGGAGCACTATTAATAAAGCAGGGTGCGCTATCAATATTGCTGGACCGTGCCAGGATTAGAGCGCAATCTGGTGTTACAAGTCTAAGGTAACAGAATTACCAGATAATATTTACTGCGGCTCACATCTCTTTAGTGCGCCTTATGCTTTCAATTAATACAGCGCTCATATTAAAAGTTGTGAGTTATGTGTTGTGCACAAGCAGTACTAAAAAACGTAACTTGTGCCGTATGGCTAGCACAGCTATTGGACAAGAGGTCGAAACGTCACCTCATGAAAATAAACTAGTTTTGCCGTGGACGACCAGAGCGGATATTTAGTGTAAAGATCAGCAACATAAAGGTATTTTTAATCATATGTTTACTGAAACATCATGAATTAAACTCCATACAACCTGTGCTTAGCGCTTATCCCACAATAAACATAACAGATCACCAGTCTTAATATATATACAGCCTGTGCTTATCCCACAATAAACATAACAGATCACCAGTGTTAATATATATACAGCCTGTGCTTATCCCACAATAAACATAACAGATCACCAGTGTTAATATATATACAGCCTGTGCTTATCCCACAATAAACATAACAGATCACCAGTGTTAATATATATACAGCCTGCGCTTATCCCACAATAAACATAACAGATCACCAGTGTTAATATATATACAGCCTGCGCTTATCCCACAATATAACATAACAGAGTCACCAGTGTTAATATATATACAGCCTGTGCTTATCCCACAATAAACATAACAGATCACCAGTGTTAATATATATACAGCCTGCGCTTATCCCACAATAAACATAACAGATCACCAGTGTTAATATATATACAGCCTGCGCTTATCCCACAATAAACATAACAGATCACCAGTGTTAATATATATACAGCCTGTGCTTATCCCACAATAAACATAACAGATCACCAGTGTTAATATATATACAACCTGTGCTTATCCCAATACACATACCAGATCACTAGATTATATATTTATATATATATATATTTTTTTTATATATATATATATATATATATACACACACACTACCTAATCTGACATGCTCACACCCTCTAATCTTATTGTCTTTCCCCCTAATCTGACATAATCTGTCCCCCCTAATTTGGCACACTCTGTCCCCCCTAATATGACACACTTTGTCCCCTCTAATCTGACACACTCTGCCCTCCCCTAATCTGACATACTCTGTATCCCCTAATCTGGCCCACTCTGTCCCCCGTAATCTGACACACTCTTACCCCCTAATCTGGCACACTCTGTCCCCCGTAATCTGACACACTCTTCCCCGCCTAATCTGGCACACTCTGCCCCCCCCCCTAATCTGGCACACTCTGTCCACCCTAATCTGGCACACTCTGTACCACCTAATCTGGCACACTATTTCCCCCTTAATCTGGAACACTCTGTCCCCGACATCTGACACACTTTGCCCCCCTAATCTTGCACTCTTTCCCCCCTAATCTGGAACACTCTACCCCCCCTAATCTGACACACTCTGTCCCCCTAATCTGACACACTTTGTCCCCCCTAATCTGACACACTCTTTCCCCCCTAATCTGACACACTCTGCCTTACATAATCTGTCCCATTCTGTCCCCCCTAATCTTACACACTCTGTCCTCCCCTAATCTGACATAATATGTCCCCCCTAATCTGACATTTTCTGTCCCCCCTAATCTGACACACTCTGCCTTCCATAATCTGGCACATTCTGTCCCCCCTAATTTGACATAATCTGTCCCCCCTAATCTGGCACACTCTGTCCTCCCCTAATCTGGCACACTCTGTCCCCCCTAATCTGGCACACTCTGCCCCCCCCTAATCTGGCACACTCTGCCCCCCCCCTAATCTGGCACACTATGCCCCCCTAATCTGACACGCTCTGTCCCCCCTAATCTGACACGCTCTGTCCCCCCTAATATGACACCCTCTGTCCTCCCCTAATCTGACATAATCTGTCCCCCCCCTAATATGGCACACTCTGACCCCCCTAATCTGACATACTCTGTCCCCCCTAATCTGGCACACTCTGACCCCCCCTAATCTGACACATTCTATCCCTCCTTATCTGGCACATTCTGTCTCACCTAATTTGACACACTCTGTCCCCCCTAATCTGTCACACGTCCCCCCCTAATCTGACACACTCTGTCCGCCCTAATCTAGCACACTCTGTCCCCCCTAATCTGACAATCTCTGTCCCCTCTAATCTAACACACTCTGTCCCCCCTAATCTGGCACAATATGTCCCCCCTAATCTGAAACACTCTGTCCCCCCCTAATCTGACAATCTCTGTTCCCTCTATTCTAACATACTCTGTCCCCCATTATGATACTTGTGTTTTACTAGTTTTCTCCCCTCTATTTTCCCACACGTAACACACTTTCTCCCCACACTCTGCCCCCCCCCCTAATTTGGCACACTTTGTCCCCCCCTAATCTGGAACACACTGTCCCCCCTAATCTGACACTCTGTCTTCCATAATCTGGCACATTCTGTCTCCCCTAATCTGACACACTCTGTCCTCCCCTAATCTGACATACTCTGTCTCCCCTAATCTAGCACACTCTGCCCCTCTAATCTGACACACTCTTACCCCCTAATCTGGCACACTCTGTCCTCCCTAATATGACACACTCTGCCCCCCTAATCTGGCACACTCTGTCCCCCCTAATCTGACACACTCTGTCCCCCCTAATATGGCACACTCTGTCCCCCCTAATCTGACATACTCTGTCCCCCCTAATATGGCACACTCTGCCCCCCTAATCTGACACACTCTGTCCCCCCTAATTTGGCACACTCTGTCCCCCTAATCTGACACTCTGTCCCCTAATCTGACACCTCTCCC
Organism: Bombina bombina; assembly: GCF_027579735.1. Lineage (NCBI taxonomy): Eukaryota > Metazoa > Chordata > Amphibia > Anura > Bombinatoridae > Bombina > Bombina bombina. The sequence goes on from NC_069507.1 coordinate 271,804,978, forward strand.
CCCTAATCGGCACACTCTGCCCCCCTAATCTGGCACACTCTGTCCCCCCTAATCTGGCACACTCTGCCCCCATAATCTGACCATCTCTGTCCCCTCTAATCTAACACACTCTGTCCCCCTGATCTGGCACACTCTGCCCCCCCCCCTAATATGGCACAATCTGTCCCCCCTAATCTGGCACACTCTGCCCCCCTAATCTGGCACACTCTGCCCCCCCCCAATCTGGAACACCCTGTCCCTCATAATCAGACACACTGTCCCCCCTAATCTGACACACTCTGCCCCCCCAATCGGACACATTCTGCCCCCCTAATCTGACACACTCTGCCCCCCCCTAATCTAACACACTCTGCCCCCCCTAATCTAACACACTCTGCCCCTACTAATCGGACACACTCTGCCCCCCTAATCTGACACACTCTGTCCCCCTAATCTAACACACTCTGTCCCCCTAATCTGGCACACTCTGCCCCCCCTAATCTGGAACACTCTGTCCCCCCTAATCTGACACACTCTGTCCCCCCTAATCTGACACTCTCTGTCCCCCCCTAATCTGACACACTCTGCCCCCCCTAATCTAAAACACTCTGACCCTCCTAATCTGACAATCTCTGTCCCCTCTGATCTAACACACTCTGTGTCCCCCCAAATCTGGCACACTCTGTCCCCTCTAATCTAGCACACTCTGCCCCTTCATAATCTGAAAATCTCTGTCCCCTCTGATCTAACACTCTCTGCCCCCCCCCCCCTAATCTGGCACACTCTGCCCCTTCCTAATCTGAAAATCTCTGTCCCCACTGATCTAACACTCTCTGTCCCCCCTAATCTGGCACATTCTGTCCCCTCTAATCTGGCACACTCTGCCCCTTCCTAATCTGACAATCTCTGTCCCCTCTGATCTAACACACTCTGTCCCCCTAATCTGGCACATTCTGTCCCCTCTAATCTGGCACACTCTGCCCCTTCCTAATCTGACAATCTCTGTTCCCACTGATCTAACACTCTCTGTCCCCCCTAATCTGGCACACTCTGCCCCTTCCTAATCTGACAATCTCTGTCCCCTCTGATCTAACACACTCTGTCCCTCTAATCTGGCACACTCTGCCCCCCTAATCTGGCACATTCTGTCCTTTCTGATCTAACACACTCTGTCCCCCCTAATCTGACAATCTCTGTCCCCTCTGATCTAACACACTCTGCCCCCCCCCTAATCTGACAATCTCTGTCCCCTCTGATCTAACACACTCTGTCCCTCTAATCTGGCACACTCTGCCCCCCTAATCTGGCACATTCTGTCCTTTCTGATCTAACACACTCTGTCCCCCCTAATCTGACAATCTCTGTCCCCTCTGATCTAACACACTCTGTCCCTCTAATCTGGCACACTCTGCCCCCCCTAATCTGGCACATTCTGTCCTTTCTGATCTAACACACTCTGTCCCCCCTAATCTGACAATCTCTGTCCCCTCTGATCTAACACACTCTGTCCCCCCTAATTTGACACACTCTGCCCCCCCCCCTAATCTGGCACACTCTGCCCCCCTAATCTGACAATCTCTGTCCCCTCTGATCTAACACACTCTGTCTCCCCTAATCTGGCAAATTCTGTCCCCTCTGATCTAACACACTCTGTCCCCCCCCCCCTAATCTGGCAATCTCTGTCCTCTCTGATCTCACACACTCTGTCCTCCTAATCTGGCACACTCTGTCCCCTCTAATCTAACTTTCTCTGTCTCCCCCATTATGACACTTGTGTTTCACCAGTTTTCTCCCCTCTATTATTCCCCATGTAACACACTTTCTCCCCCCCCCCCCCCCCCCCCCCCCCCGCCTGACATTTCTGATATAAAACTCTGTAAATGTCTCCCGTTACAGCAGGTGTTCCTGGTCCAGCTCCTGATGCTGTGCCTAATCTAATCCCACAATCAGTTCCAGAGAAGGAAAAGCAGCGAGTGTACTTTCCTGAGACTTGGATCTGGGAGCTGACGCCCATAAGGTGAGTTAATAGATGCAGAGCAGTCAGATGAGTATGTAGGTATCCCTTGTTATTGGTGACATTGTATCTGCACTCAGTGATGTCACCTAATAGAAATGCTTGAGTTTTAAGACGTTAGTGCAGGATTATCCCTTACTAATGCGCATATTACAAGTAGAACATAAACAAAATGTTAGTATTAGTGGAGATACGTCCCAAAAAGGATGATAGCATACTCTGCATTTAACCCTGAGGATATTTGAGTTTGTAGTTTTAGTATCCAACATTCCTTTATTTACTATTCCCCAGTTTTGCACAACCAACACTGTTATATTAATAGACATTTTACCTCTGTGATTACTTTGTATCTAAGCCTCTGCAGACTGCCCCTTATCTCAGTGTTTTTGACAGACTTGCATTTCAGCCAATCAGTGCTGACTCATAAATAACTCCACAGGCGTGAGCACAATGTTATCTATATGGCACACATAAATTAGTACTGTCTTACTGTGAAAAACTGTCAAATGCATTCAGATAACAGGCGGCCTTCAAGGTCTTCGAAATTAGCATATGAGCCTACCTAGGTTTAGCTTTCAACTAAAAAGAGAAGAGAACAAAGCAATTTTCATGATAAAAGTACATTTTAAAGTTGTTTAATGACCTGCCCTATCTGAGTCATGAAAGTTTCATTTTCACCAGACTGTCCTTACCCCTTTGAAAGTAGTTTTTGTTTGTTTCTGTCGGTTAACCTTCTTAGATCAAAGCTATTATTTATCTTCCTGTTATTTATTTTAAGTGAGAATCTTGTTCCTTTTAAGCTTAAAGGGACAGTAAACCTTAAACATAATGTTATATAATTCTGCACATAGTGCAGAATTATATAACATTATTTAAGTGCTATAGCTATAAATGCCTTTTTTACCTTTTAATATGTTAAAAATATGGCGCTTTTACAGACCAGCTCTCTGCTCTCTGCTGAGCGGGTCTGTTATATTTTTTTTTTTTTTTTTTTTTTTTTTTTTTTTTTTTTTTTTTTTTTTTTTAAATCGTTTATTGAAAAGGATAAATTAAATCAACAATATAGGAGACGCAGCTCCAATACAGTACAAATCAAATACATCTCTGTTTCTTTTGTTGCATGACAATAGTTAACTTAGCGGAAAACAATTGGTAATTGAATTTAAATTCCATTTCGTCTGGTTTAAACAGAAAAACAAGAAGGACATAAGGTTACAAAAAAGCTAAACAACAGAAAAAAAAACATCCTTCCTTGGTTGCATACTACTTGAAGATAAGTCCTCTTCTCCTGAATCTAAGTTAAGACTCGGCTAAATGCATGCATAATTCTACTCAGACTGACCGAACTAGTCCCTAGACCACTGAATACTGTTATAATTCAGTTAATAATCATTAATTATGCTAGTACGGATTTTACTTGGAACATTCCGGGAGCCCGCTACAAGCTCCTGGTACCTATAACAGGGGGTTAACTCTACTCGTGGCTCCTTATCTACCACTTCCTCCTGAGTTTAAGTCGCTGCGGAGACCTATATTCCCCTCTTGATAGGAGGGCCAGGCAGAAGGGGGGAGGGCCCGGCGCGAAGGGGGAAGAGAGAAAAAAAAAAAAAAAAAAAAAAAAAAAAAAAAAAAAAAAAAAAAAAAAAAAAAAAAAAAAAAAAAAAAAAAAAAAAAGGGGGGAAAAAAGGGAAGGGGTAGGAAAAGGGGGGGGAGATTCCTATCTTTTGCCCTCCCTCCTCTCCCTTTAATGGATTAAACCAGGACATCCCTCCCCAACATCCCCATCTTTCCTCTAATGTTTGCCCAACCATGATCTAGGGAACAAACCCCGTTCTATTTGGCTTTGTAGCCAGGGTGAGGATTTATACTGCAACACCGCCTGTTCCTGCATCTCCTCGGGAAGTGAGATAATGTATAATTTCCATTTACTAAAAAATCTAGAAATTTGTTTAGGGTTGATAGATCTTAAGTTATATTGCTCCAGAACCATTTGGTACTGAACTTCTTTCAAAAAATCGGTAAATTTAAGTGCTTTATGGTTCTTCCAGTTTCTTAGAATTAAATTTCGTGCTATCAAGATACATACATTGATAAATCTGTTATTGGGGAGAGCTGTCGTATATTTACATAAAAACACTATCTGTTGTAGCGTAACTTTGACACTTGTCCCCATAATCTTAGAGACCCAGAAGTTGATCTTCTGCCATAATTGGGATATTTTGGGGCAGGACCAAAAACAATGAACATAATCTGTACGTTCCTTACTACACTTAGGACATTTCCCTTTTTCAGGACTCCATTTAACAAGTCTGGCTGGAGTGAGATATGCCCTATTAACTAATTTCATATGAGATTCTTTCCAAGCATGCATATGTGTTGCCCTCGCTACCAATGACATACTCTGTATTATAGTCTCACTCTCTAGTCTCAGATTTTCTTTTGCCCATTTTGTGGATATGTCTAAAATATTGTTTTGGCCCCATGCTCTCATAATAGCAGTATATGGCTGGGAGATAGTGCTCACCCCCTCACGATAAACAGTAATTATATGTTTCAGATCTTTGTTATCTATGCCCACCCCTGTCTCTAATCTCAAATTCTCCACCCAATGCCTGATTTGCAAATAGGCGAAGAAGCTAGACTTCGGGAGATGGAACTGGTTAACAATATTCTCGAATGAGCGGAGTCTCAACTGGTTACCATCGCATAACTGAATTACATAATTCACCCCACATTTGGCCCATAGCTCAAATACCGAGGGCTTACATGCTATTGGGAAATTCGGGTTACCCATTATGGGTAAATATTCTGATTTCCTAAAATCTGCTCCAAGTTCCTTGCAAATTTTCTGCCAAGCTTGTACAACACACTTAAAAGTAAGCAATTGGCATACTTGATCTGGTAATTTACTTGCCGTATGATGAAGGATTGCCTTCAAGCTAAGCGGTTTTATCAGAGTAGACTCAATCTCATAAAACGAGATTTGATTTTTCTCGGTGATCCAATCCAGAGCAAATTTTGCTACTGCGACATAATTGTAAAATTTCAGGTTGGGACAGGCCATACCTCCAAAAGCTTTAGGGAGAGTTAGCTTAAATAATGAGATCCGTGGTTTCTTGGCTTGCCAGATGAACTGATTGAGCGCCTTATTAAAGGTATCTAGATCTTTTTTATATAGCAAAAGCGGGAGATTCTGTAGAAAATAAAGCAATTTGGGGAAGAGCACTACCTTGACTAACATGATTCGAGCAGTGAGGGACAGAGGGAGGTGCCCCCAGTTCTGCATTTTCAGAATCAGGCCCTTGATGCAGGGTTTGAAGTTGAGTTCATACCATCTATTGGGGTTGGAGCTTAATGTAATTCCTAAATAAGTAATCTGAGTAGATTCTACAAATGGATGGGCACAGGGGCCTATAGGTTTGCGTATCCACATAATCTCTGATTTTCCGTAATTAATTTTGTAACCTGAAAACGAACTAAACAGGTTGCATAGTTCCAATAACCGAGGGATAGAGGTCCTTACATTACTCAGAAAAAGCAGGAGATCGTCTGCAAACAACGAAAGAACCAACTTATGACCTCCCAGCTGAATACCCTGCATTTCCTTCCTCAAAAGAATTGCAAGTGGTTCAAGGGATAAGTTGAAAAGGAATGGGGATAGTGGACACCCTTGACGGGTACCCCGCCCCAGGGTAATATTCTCAGTTAGTTCTCCATTCACAGTGATTGAAGAATTTGGCTTCTTGTATAGTTGTGAAATAAAACCTTGAAAGGAGCCAGTTATACCAAACTTCCCTAGCGTAGTGAGCAGGTGGTCCCAAACGATAGAATCGAACGCCTTTTCGGCGTCGATTGTGAGTATCGCAAGGTCCGGTTTAGGGCCGTGTCTTTCTACCTTATTCCAAAAAAAGTCAAGAACCAATTGTATTTTCCTCAGATTTTTAACAGGGTTCCTGCCCATCATGAAACCCGTCTGGTCAGGATGTATGAGTTCTCCTAAGGGAGTTTTCAATCTATTCGCCAAGATATATGTAAGGATCTTATAGTCTTGGTTCAAAAGTGAAATAGGCCTATATGACGAGGTTAACTCTGGGTCTTTACCTTTTTTGGGAATCAAGACTATATTAGAAGCCGCAAATAAGGGGGATTGGGGTTTGTTCCTGATAAAATAGTCATTGAATAAGTTAACTAACACTGACGGAATCTGATCAGAGAGGAGTTTGTAGAACTCTGATGGTAGAGCATCTGGCCCAGGAGCTTTCCCTAGCTTCAGCTTCTGAATAGCTTTCACAATTTCTTCTACAGAAAAGGGCTTATTCAGCACTTGAAGGGCCTCTTTATTGATTTGCGGGAGAGTTAGACCTTGCCAGAACTGTTGTTTCAAGAAGGAGTTAATCTGCTTCTCTGCATATAATTCTTGGTATGCCTGGAAGAAGGCAGCTCTAATTGCTGAGGGATCAGTTACTCTGGTATTTTTAAACTTAATTGCTGAGATATAGTTTTTTTGCTGTCTTATTTTAACAATCCTAGCTAGGTATTTAGCTGAGATGCCATGCACCCCGGCATATAGGGCTTTAAGCTTTAAATCTTCCGATACAGAGTGCTGTTTCAGAAACAGATCATACACAGCTTTACTATCTTTATACTTAAGCCATTGCTCGGGTGAAGGGGCGGTAAGATATCTCCTATAGTTGTTACTTAAGGTGTTAGCTAATTGCAACTCTCTTCTCCTCCATATTGCCCTTGTTCTTACTACATACGCCTTGATCTCCCCTCTAAAAACGGCTTTCGCGGTTTCCCAGAGAATCTCTGGCCTATCTGAATAGTCTTGATTTTCAGCAATATATTGATACCATCTTTTCTGAATCCACTTTTTAAAGTGTGGATTGTTGTAAAGATATTGAGGAAAGAAGAACTTATTTGTTGAAGTTGGTTTCTCACTTAGTCCTAGCTCTAATGAGATAATAGCGTGATCAGAGATCAAAATGTCTTGGATATCAGCCCGCATTTTTATTTTAGCCATATGTTTAATAGTTAGGAAGAAATCAATCCTTGAGAAAGAAGCATGCGCCCTAGAAGCGCATGTATACTCCCGCCGATCCGGGTTCTGGAGCCGCCAGATATCTTGTAATACAAGACTCTTAGTAAATCTTTGAAGGACATCAACATCCTTCGTTTTTCTTAATAGATTGGATATCTTGGATCTATCTAGAACCTGAGAGAAAACCAAATTAAAATCACCGACAACTATCAAGTTTTTCCCTGTGTGCAGGAACAATTTCAACCTTAAACTTTCCCAGAAACTTTTGTCCATCCTATTAGGACCATACACATTGCAAAAAACAAAAATGGAGCCATTAACTTCCATCTCTAAAATTTGGTACCTCCCGTTTATATCATTTTCTACAGTTATGATTTTGTAATCAAGTTGTTTACGTATTAATATTGCTAGACCTCTCTTAGATTTATCATATGGGGTGAACACTACCTCCCCCACCCACTTGCATTTTAATTTGACAGCCTCCTTGGGTCTGAGATGGGTCTCCTGGACAAACACTATATCAGGCTTTTGGTAGCCGAGGTGTCTAATGGCTAACTTCCTTTTACGTGGGGAAGAGATCCCTCCAATATTCCAGGATAATAGTTTCAACTTAACCATTTAGACTACTGGGGGTAGGAGGGTAGGAGGGAAAAGAGAGAGGAGAAAAACAAAAAAAAAAAAAAAAAAAAAAAAAAAAAAAAAAAAAAAAAAAAAAAAAAAAAAAAAAAAAAAAAAAAAAGGGGGAGGGGGAAAGGGATAAAAAAGAGAAAAAGGGGGGGACTCATCTCCCCCAGCACACCCGGCCCCCCCCTCCCCCCCCCCCCTGAATTCTCCGCAGACAACGTCCCACCCAGGTAGCCAACTAAGTTACACATGATTACCTCTGTCAATTGGAGAACCGCCATTGAATACCTTTTTGGGGTTCATCCTCTAGTCAAAAAGTACCTGAATTACAGGCCTATATTTTTACAATATGACTTAATCTCTTCCAGTTTTGTAAAAATGTGAGCTTCTCCATCTTTCTCTAAAATCACTTTAGCAGGGTACACTAATCTTGCATTTAAATTGGCCTTGATCAATTGGGAGCAAAATGGGGCCATTTCTCTACGCTTATTCTGAGTCTCCACCGAGAAATCCTGAAATAGTAAAATTTTGTTGGATCCTATCATAATATTATTGTTCTTACGGTACAATCTAAGGATGTGGAATTTGTCTTGATAATTTAAAAATTTAATAATGACTACTCTGGGTCTTGGCTGTCCCTCTAGGTTCCTTCTGGGCTGGCCTAGTCTATGAGCTCTCTCAATAGGTAACCTTACATTATCTATGTTGCTGCCTACAAGTTTTGGGAGCTGTGTGGCTGCAAAATTTATCAAATCATGGTACTCAGCAGTTTCCGGGAGCCCCACCACCCTCAAATTATTGCGCCTTGCTCTATCCTCTAATTCCTCGATTTTAGCTTGTAAAACAGGAAGTTTAGTATCATGCATTTTAACCAGCTGTTCTTGTGTTAATAATCTGTCTTCTGCGTCAGATACTCTGGATTCTACTTCATTAATACGAATTGCAAACTGTTTAATTTCACTCGTAGCCATGGCAATTTCTGACTTTAAAGCTTCAAACTGTGGCATAACTAGTTCTGAGATCTGTTGTATTAGTAGAGAGTTATCAGGACCACTTGCCCCTGCATCATTTTGATTGAATATCTCAGAGCTACTCTCATTTGGTTTAGCTTTTTTATCTTTTGATTTAGGTGGCATGCTGGGTGAGGTAGTTTTAGTATGTGAAATAAATCTTTCCATGAATTAAGTGAATAAGTGAACAAACTTCAGCCCCAGTACTAGAATTAAGATACTGAGTGTATTTTCAAACTTTAGGTCCCTTTAAGTGAGATGTAGACCTAATTCCAATAGAATAGACACTAAAACAAGTGAGTGTGTGCTATGCAACCTGAAACAGAATTATCAGGCTAATCCTGTTAAAGTCAGTGTAAAGCTATATATAGATCGAGGGGTCCTATTCCTTCCCTTGTTCTATCTCCCCTCTCTCCTTTCCTTTCCTAAGTGAACTAAAGTGAGATTATGTGTACCAAACAAATAGAACAAATAGAGTGATATGAACACAGGTCTATAATTGCAAATAGTGTAAAAAACAAAAAAAAAACAAACAGTGACTCAAATTTCAGCACCTTCTGGGAGCGCAACAAAAGAGCCCCTTAGAGGGTGTGGATATAGAAAAGCAAGTGAAAATAAGCACACCACCTCACAAGATAATATTGATCTCAGTTTCCTAATTCCACACAAAAATAGCAGTTTTAGTTATTCTGCCTGAAAATTCCTAATCTCTGTAAAAAAAGAAAAAAAAACAGTATGCAATGTAATACAGTAAAACACTTAACTCAAAGCAGAATATATCAACCTTTTAACCAGACTTTTTCCCCTTCTCTTGCCCTCTTTCTTTCCCCTTTTTTATTTTCTTTCCTTCTCTTTTTTCCTTTTCCCTCTCCCTTCAAGACTTTTCCATAATTGGATTTTATTATAATGGCCAGGTCTAATATTTCCCAATTATATAGCTCCTAAGGCCAGCTTCTAGGGCCCTTGTCTCTCAGATATGAAATACCTTACAAACACATTAGACCCACGAAGTCAATTGTATAGTCAGGTCGGCCCAATTGGGGATAGGAGAAAGTCTCTTGTTGTGTTAAACAGTCCCTTGTTCAAGAGGAAACCTTTTTGTTCTAGCCAAGTTTTTTTTTTTAAATCAAGGGAACTTTTCTCCAGAATGTCCAGGTAGTATATAGTTCCCCAGGGCCAGTTATGGAACAGACCCAATTGTTCAAAAAATAGGGAGATGTTATTTCCACTCTCACTTGGACCTTTGTATTTAAGAGAGAAAAAGTTTGTTGCTGAAGTGTGGGGAGTTTTTAGCCTGGAGTAGGGCCTTTTTAACCTCGCTATGTCCAGCTTAAACACAGTTTTAGGGAGAGGTGTTATAGGTAGTCTGGTGTATGATGCACAGTAACACGCAGCGTATCCAAGCTCACATAGATATAGAAAGTATTGGAGGATCTTACCAGACCTTAGCGGCAGCTATCTTCCCCCTGGTACCGGCTCTGCTTGAGGCATTTACCTCTCTTCCACTGCTGCCAGTGAGTCCCAGCCTTCCTGGTGGTTAGAGTGCTGCACGGCTCCTTATTGCGAGCCTTCCTTCAGCAGAGTACCATTTCATCGACTGAGCTCCAGCGTCCTCTCTCTGCCAGGCCCGCCCGTGAACCTCAGCTGCTTCCGACTCACGCTCTGGCCAGGACACGCCTCCAAAGGACGTCACCGTCTGGGGTACCTTGCCGTCCTACCGGACCAGGACCTTTCTGCCAGGGTAGACACACAGCCGCAATTGGTGGGGGGGGCCGCCGATCCCAGACACCTCCAAGATCTCCGCCTCGCCCGCAGCAGCAATATCTCCCCTCTCTTTCCTGGTGGTAAGCCTGAGATGGTTCCACGGGTTTATTAGATTATTATCTGTCCCATAGCAAAATAGAATTGTGAAAGAACGCCGCCTGGCGTCACGACTCGGCACCTGAGTCTGTCTGCTGTTAGGGACCGGCTTCTGTAAAAAAGTATCCGGACCAGGTAGCTTCTCTCTGGCCAAGGATAAGCACAGGTGGGGGGTGGTCGATAATGCCCTTCGCTGTAGAGCAAGATGCTAGCGTGCAGGTAGCTGCTGCTAACTCCTCCCCTTCCGGTCTCCCAGGGGGTCTGTTATATTTAATCAGCGCATTTGGCCAGCTGTATAGTCACAGCCCGGCCCGACCGCGCCATAAGACTAAGTGCAGCTCGCTCCTGTCACAGTTATATTATTACACTTTTTACCTCTGTGATTACCCTGTATCTAAGTCTCTGCAGACTGCCCCCTTATCTCAGTTATATTAATACACTTTTTACCTCTGTGATTACCTTGTATCTAAGTCTCTGCAGACTGCCCCTTATCTCATTTATATTAATATACTGTTTACCTCTGTGATTACCTTGTATCTAAGCCTCTGCAGACTGCCCCCTTATCTCAGTTATATTAATATACTGTTTACCTCTGTGATTACCTTGTATCTAAGCCTCTGCAGACTGCTCCTTATCTCAGTTATATTAATATACTTTTTACCTCTGTGATTACCCTGTATCTAAGCCTCTGCATACTACTCCTTATCTCAGTTATATTAATACACTTTTTACCTCTGTGATTACCTTGTATCTAAGCCTCTGCAGACTGCTCCTTATCTCAGATATATTAATATACTTTTTACCTCTGTGATTACCTTGTATCTAAGTCTCTGCAGACTGCTCCTTATCTCAGTTATATTAATATACTTTTTACCTCTGTGATTACCTTGTATCTAAGTCTTTGCAGACTGCCCCCTTATCTCAGTTATATTAATATACTTTTTACCTCTGTGATTACCCTGTATCTAAGCCTCTGCAGACTGCCCCTTATCTAAATTTATATTAATATACTTTTTACCTCTGTGATTACCCTGTATCTAAGCCTCTGCAGACTGCTCCTTATCTCAGTTATATTAATATACTTTTTACCTCTGTGATTACCTTGTATCTAAGCCTCTGCAGACTGCCCCTTATCTCAGTTATATTAATATACTTTTTACCTCTGTGATTACCCTGTATCTAAGTCTCTGCAGACTGCCCCCTTATCTCAGTTATATTAATATACTTTTTACCTCTGTGATTACCTTGTATCTAAGTCTCTGCAGACTGCCCCTTATCTCAGTTATATTAATATACTTTTTACCTCTGTGATTACCTTATATCTAAGCCTCTGCAGACTGCCCCCTTATCTCAGTTATATTAATATGCTTTTTACCTCTGTGATTACCTTGTATCTAAGTCTCTGCAGACTGCTCCTTATCTCAGTTATATTAATACACTTTTTACCTCTGTGATTACCTTGTATCTAAGCCTCTGCAGACTGCTCCTTATCTCAGTTATATTAATATTCTTTTTACCTCTGTGATTACCTTGTATCTAAGCCTCTGCAGACTGCTCCTTATCTCAGTTATATTAATATACTTTTTACCTCTGTGATTACCTTGTATCTAAGTCTCTGCAGACTGCTCCTTATCTCAGTTATATTAATACACTTTTACCTCTGTGATTACCCTGTATCTAAGTCTCTGCAGACTGCCCCTTATCTCAGTTATATTAATACACTTTTTACCTCTGTGATTACCCTGTATCTAAGTCTCTGCAGACTGCCCCTTATCACAGTTATATTAATATACCTTTTACCTCTGTGATTACCCTGTATCTAAGCCTCTGCAGACTGCCCCCTTATCTCAGTTATATTAATATACTTTTTACCTCTGTGATTACCTTGTATTTAAGTCTCTGCAGACTGCCCCTTATCACAGTTATATTAATATACCTTTTACCTCTGTGATTACCTTGTATCTAAGCCTCTGCAGACTGCCCCCTTATCTCAGTTATATTAATATACTTTTTACCTCTGTGATTACCTTGTATTTAAGTCTCTGCAGACTGCCCCTTATAACAGTTATATTAATATACTTTTTACCTCTGTGATTACCTTGTATCTAAGCCTCTGCAGACTGCCCCCTTATCTCAGTTATATTAATATACTGTTTACCTCTGTGATTACCTTGTATCTAAGCCTCTGCAGACTGCCCCCTTATCTCAGTTATATTAATATACTGTTTACCTCTGTGATTACCTTGTATCTAAGCCTCTGCAGACTGCTCCTTATCTCAGTTATATTAATATACTTTTTACCTCTGTGATTACCTTGTATCTAAGCCTCTGCAGACTGCCCCCTTATCTCAGTTATATTAATATACTTTTCACCTCTGTGATTACCTTGTATCTAAGCCTCTGCAGACTGCTCCTTATCTCAGTTATATTAATATACCTTTTACCTCTGTGATTACCCTGTATCTAAGCCTCTGCAGACTGCCCTTATCTCAGTTATATTAATATACCTTTTACCTCTGTGATCACCTTGTATTTAACCCTCTGCAGACTGCTCCTTATCTCAGTTATATTAATTTACCTTTTACCTCTGTGATTACCTTGTATTTAAGTCTCTGCAGACTGCCCCCTTATTTCAGATCTTTTCACAGACTTGCATTTTATCCAGTCAGTTCTGACACCTAGGTAACTCCACATGCATTCGCAGAATGTTATTTATATGGCACACATGAACTAACTCCCTCTAGCTGTGAAAAACTGTCAACATGCCTTGAGATTAGAGGCAGCCTTCAAGGGCTTACAAATTAGAATATTGGCCTACCTAGGTCTAGCTTTTAACAAAGAATACCAAGAGAACAAAGCAAATTTGATGATAAAAGTAAATTGTAAAGTTGTTCAAAATTACCTGCCCTATCTGAATAATGAAAGATTAATTTTGACTAGACTGTCCCTTTAATGAATTCCCCTTTTGCTATCACACTGGGGTGACAACTTCAGGCATGTAATCTTGAGTTGTCAGAATCAGGTTTTATAAATGTTGAAGAATCCACATGACTTTTAGCACAATCACCACAATTTCACATCCAAAAAGTAGATTATAGATTGTTTATATTCACAGAGAGTTCTCATCCAAAGGCATCACAAAGTGAATATCTTCCTCTGTTGCCCTCCTAAATACACATGAAATAATCTATAAAGTGTTTGTAAAATGCTGGGACAACATATGATGATGATCTCCTTACATGTGGGACAGACCCTTCAAGCCCAAATATAGATTTGTATTGCTATGGGCAGACTTGTCCTTCCTAGCTGTTCCACATCTCTAGAGATAAAACGTTTTCTCAAATGTAAAATAATTATGCTCCAATAGAGATTTAGTGACTTGAATCACTTAATGCTGAAAGTGAAGTGAAGCATTGGTAAACCTTGCTAAAAAAACAATGAAACAACCTAGAATGTGGGGAATGGGTGAATATTAAGCTGCAACAACAACTGTTCACCAGCTATATCTATCCACTATGTTCCCAAAACCAAATTCAGCAGATGTTTGTTGTCTCTTATGTTGCTCTGAAGACCACCTGCCAAGGGTTGTAGTAATGAGGCCAGTCATATAAAACAACCATCACATAGTGTGAGTTCCATCACATGACACAAGGCACATCACATGGGCGGCACGTCACATGATATGAGGCCAGTTACATAAGAGGAACATCACATGATGCAAGGCATGTCACATGAGAGGCATGTCAGATGATATGAGGCCAGTGACATAAGAGGAATATCACATGACAAAACGCATGTCACATGATATGAGGCCAGTCATATAAGACAACCATCACATAATGTGAGTCCCATCACATGGAAGGAACATCACATGATATGAGGCACATCATATGGGAGGCACGTCACATAAGTAGACCATCACATGATACAAGGTATGTCACATGAGAAGCATGTCACATGATATGAGGCCAGTCACATAAGCAGACCATCACATGACACAAGGTATGTCACATGAGAGGCACGTCACATATGAGGCCAGTCACATAAGAAGGTCATCACATGACACAAGGCATGTCACATGAGAGGCATGTCACATGAGAGGCACATCATATGATATGAGGCCAGTCACATAAGTAGACCATCACATGACAATGACACAAGGTATGTCACATGAGAGGCATGTCACATAAGAGACACGTCACATGAGAAGCACGTCATATGATATGAGGCCAGTCAAATAAGTAGACCATCACTTGACACAAGGTATGTCACATAAGAGGCACGTCACATGAGAGGCATGTCACATAAGAGACACATCACATGAGGCATGTCACATGATATGAGGCCAGTCGCATAAGTAGACCATCACATGACACAAGGTATGTCACACGAGAGGCATGTCACATGATATGAGGCCAGTCATATGAGTAGACCATCACATGATACGAGGTATGCCACATGAGAGGCACATCACATGATATGAGGCCAGTCACATAAGTAGACCATCACATGACACAAGGTATGTCACATGAGAGGCACGTCACATGATATGAGGCAAGTCACATAAGTAGACCATAACATGATATGATGTATGTCACATGAGAGGCACATCACATGATATGAGGCAAGTCGCATAAGTAGACCATCACATGACACGAGGTATGTCACATGATATGAGGCAAGTCACATAAGTAGACCATCACATGACATGAGGTATGTCACATGAGAAGCACGTCACATGATATGAGGCAAGTCACATAAGTAGACCATCACATGACATGAGGTATGTCACATGAGAAGCATGTCACATGATATGAGGCAAGTCGCATAAGTAGACCATCACATGATATGATGTATGTCACATGAGAGGCACGTCACATGATATGAGGCAAGTCGCATAAGTAGACCATCACATGACACAAGGTATGTCACATGATATGAGGCAAGTCACATAAGTAGACCATCACATGACATGAGGTATGTCACATGAGAAGCACATCACATGATATGAGGCAAGTCACATAAGTAGACCATCACATGACACGAGGTATGTCACATGATATGAGGCAAGTCACATAAGTAGACCATCACATGACACGAGGTATGTCACATGATATGAGGCAAGTCACATAAGTAGACCATCACATGATACTAGGTATGTCACATCAGAAGCATGTCACATGATATGAGGCCAGTCACATATGTAGACCACCACATGACATGAGGTATGTCACATGAGAGGCACGTCATATGATATGAGGAAAGTCACATAAGTAGACCACCACATGACACAAGGTATGTCACATGAGAGGCATGTCACATGAGAGGCACGTCATATTATATAAGGCAAGTCACATAAGTAGACCATCACATGATACGAGGTATGTCACATGAAAGGCACGTCACATGATATGAGGCCAGTCACATAAGTAGACCATCACATGACATGAGGTATGTCACATGAGAGGCATGTCACATGATATGAGGCCAGTCATATAAGTAGACCATCACATGAGAAGCACGTCACATGATATGAGGCCAGTCACATAAGTAGACCATCATATTGTCAGGGTTTTTTTCCCTGCTTTGTTTGCCATGTGCTGCTGGCAGCCATTTTACTCACCTCTCTTGCTGACTCTGGTGCATAGTGTGTGATGCTGCTCATTTCCTGCATGCCCTTTGATGGCCAGACTGGTGTACATCTCAGAATTGTGATGTCATCACTTAATATTTAAAGGGTCTCTGTTCAGTATGCTTTGCGCTTGCGTTGTCTCAGACCTCTTTGTGAGTTCCAGTTCCTGTGTATTACCTGGCCGTCTGACGTCCCTCCTGGTTCTTGATCCCTGGCTTGTTCCTGACTCCGGCTCATCTGACTACTCGCTTTGGCTCCTGACTCGGCTCATCTGACTATTCGCTTTGGCTCCTGACTCGGCTCGTCTGACTACCAGCTCTAGTTTTGACTCCTGGCTTGTTATTTGACTTGTGGACATTTTATTATTTTTTGTTATTAATAAAGGTGTGATTATTTTTGCACTTCTAGTCTCAGTCTGATTCCTGGCACCCTGACATTACGCAAGGGCCATGAATCCTGATGGTGGTAATAATCCATCTTTACCTACCATAATTTCCAGGATGGATGAACAGGATCACCTCTTGGATCAATTTGCACTAGCCCTGCAAACCTTGCTGACTCGCACTGCAGATTTGGACCAAAGTGTCCGGCAAGTTATGGCTGCTCCTGTTTCCGCTGCTGCACCTAGTCCTACCAGGAGCATGTCTGGTTCTGCACCTCTACCTCAGCGATATGGAGGCGATCCTATTCAGTGCAGAGGGTTTTTGAACCAGGTGGGCATTTACTTTGAGATGTTACCTGAGGCGTTTCCCTCTGACAGAGCTAAGGTGGGATCTCTCATCTCGTTACTCTCTGACACAGCTTTTGCCTGGGCTAATCCCTTGTGGGAGACTAATAATCCTGTGATTTTAAATTACCCTGAATTTGTGGCCTCCTTTCAAAGGGTATTTGATGTTCCCGGCTCGCTCCTCTTCTGCTGCTAAACGACTCATGTCCATTCAGCAAAGTAGAAGATCTATTGCTCAGTATGCCATTGAGTTCCGTACGCTTGCCGCAGAGGTAGGTTGGAACAATGAAGCCCTTGTTGCCGCCTTCTTTCATGGGCTCTCTGATGCGATTAAAGACGCAGTTGCTGCCAGAGATTTACCAGAGGATCTCGAGACTGGTGTCTTTTTTTATCCTAATTGACATCAGACTCAGAGAGAAGCCCTCTTTCAAGGAGCGCTTGCAGAAGTCTCCTGTTCTGTTGTCTCCTACGTTTTCATTCCCACCCATGCCTCCCTCTCCTCCCATGCAGTTGGGATTCACACGTCTCTCTGCGGTGGAGAGGGCCTTTAGAAGGAAGGAGGGGCTCTGCCTCTATTGTGGGTTACAGGGCCACCTTTTGAAGTCTTGTCCTACACTGCCGGGAAACGCTCACACCTAAGGTCCTGTCGGGGCCAGACCTTGGGTGGTTTATCCTCGTCTCCGGAACCGCTAAAGGAGAAACCTTTAGTCACGGTTGTCCTTTCCTGGGTGGACTCCTCCATAGTCACCCAGGCTCTTTTTGACTCCAGTGCTGTGGGCTATTTCATTGACAGTGCTTTTGTATCAAAGCACTTTATTCCTGTTTTGCCTTGGTCCATTCCGCTTGCTATTGAGGCCATTGATGGCAGGCCCCTTCAGTTCATAACTCGTTACTCAGAAAACCGCTCCGTTATCCTTGGCTGTTGGGGCTCTCCATTGTTAAACCCTCCGGTTCCAGGTGATAAATTCTCCGCATTTTCCAGTTGTTCTGGGTTATCCCTGGCTCCAAAAGCACAATCCCAGTCTCGACTGCAACCCGGAGCCGTTCCTCCTCGGGGCCAGGTTTACCCTCTGTGTGTGCGGAGAATTGTGCTATGAAGGAGTATGTTGCAGATGCTCTGTCACGGGGGATCATCCGCAAATCCTGCTATCCTGCAGGTGTTGGCTTCTTCTTTGTGAAGAAAAAGGGTGGCGAGTTAAGACCATGCATCAATTATAGGGGTCTTAATCGTCTTACCATTAAGAATACTTACCCTATTCCGCTCATTACGGAACTCTTTGACCGCCTCAAGGGAGCTACGGTCTTTTCTAAACTTGATTTGAGAGGAGTGTACAATCTCCTTAGGATCAAGGAGGGCCATGAATGGAAAACAGCATTTAACACCAGGAGTGGGCATTATGAGTATCTTGTAATGCCCTTTGGCATATGTAATGCTCCTGCTGTTTTCCAGGAATTTATTAATGATGTCCTACGAGATATGTTGCAAAAGTGTGTTGTGGTGTATTTAGACGACATCCTCATACACTCACCCACACTTGAGGCTCATCGTTCTGATGTTACACAGGTTCTTCAGAGACTACGTGAGAGCAGCCTGTTTTGTAAACTCAAGAAATATGAGTTCCATCAGACTCAAGTAACCTTCCTAGGCTATGTTATCTCCGTTGCAGGGTTCTCCATGGATCCTGAAAAGTTGTCTGCAGTTCTGCAGTGGCCTCGCCCAGTTGGTCTTCGGTCTATTCAACGTTTTTTTGGGGTTCGCCAATAACTGTAGAAAGTTTATTAAAAACTTTTCTTCCTTGGTCAAACCTATCACAGGCATGACCCGTAAAGAGAATGATCCACTCCATTGGTCACCTACTGCCATTAAGGCCTTTAATAGTCTTAAGACTGCCTTTGCTGCCACTCCAGTTCTGGCTCATCCTAACCCTGTGCTGCCTTTCGTTCTTGAGGTTGATGCGTCTGAGACTGGAGTAGATGCCCTCTTGTCTCAATGTCCTATGCCTGACGGTTCCTTGCATCCGTGCTGTTTCTTCTCTAAGAAATTGTCTCCAGCGGAGTGCAATTATGAAATTGGCGACAGGGAATTACTGGCCATAATTTTGGCACTCAAGGAATGGAAGCATATTCTCGAGGGTACTAGCGTACCAGTGCTCATTCTTACTGACCACAAGAATTTACCTTATCTATCTGAAGCAAAACGTTATATGTGGTCTCCTACCTGCCTGGTAGTAAGAATGTTAGGGCTGATGCCCTCTCTCGACAATTTTCACCTCTGTCCAAGGAAGAGTCTGTACCTACTCCAGTTATACCTCCTGACCATATTTTGGCTACCATATGTACTAATTTGACTTCTCCCTTGGGGGAAGAGATCCTGGCTGCACAAACCAATGCACCTCTTGAGAAACCTAGTCGTAAGTGTTTTGTTCCTGAGAATCTTCGAACTAAACTTTTGCACACTTACCACTATCCTAAAGTCGCAGGTCACCCAGGCAAGAACCAAATGATTTGGTCTGTCACTAGACAATTCTGGTGGCCAGGTCTTTGTTCTGATGTTGCTGTGTATGTTGCCTCCTGCTCAGTTTGTGCACAGAATAAGACTCCTAAAAATGTCTTCCTGTGGGTCTTCTTCAACCTATTGCTAATGGTGAGCGTCCTTGGACACATCTTTCCATGGACTTCATTGTCGAGCTCCCTGTTTCCAATGGCAATACTGTTTTCCTTATGGTGGTTAACCGTTTTTTTAAAATGTCACATTGCATTCCCTTGAAGAAGCTGCCTACCGCTCAGGAGCTTGCTTCAATTTTTGCCCATTTACATGGGTTACCCAAGGAGATAGTGTCGGACAGGGGTAGTCAGTTTGTCTCCAGATTTTGGTGTTCCTTTTGTGCTCAAATGGGGATCCAGCTTTCCTTCTCCTCAGCATATCACCCATCACCCTCAATCCAATGGGGCTGCGGAACGTTCTAATCAAGCTCTTTAACAGTTCCTCCATTGCTATGTCTCAGATCACCACAATAATTGGCCTGAACTGTTACCTTGGGCAGAGTTTACTCGTATTAGTGCTATTAATGCTTCCTCCAAGTTATCCCCGTTCATGGCGAATTATGGGTTTCAACCATCCTTGTTGCCCGATTCATTCATGTTTCAGGGTATTCCGGCTTTGGAGGAGCATCTTCGGCAACTCCGTTCCATGTGGGTGCAGATTCAGGATTCCCTTCATCGTTCTATGCAGCGCCAAAAGTTCCAGGCTGATCATAGGCGTCTGCCCGCGCCTTCCTACCAGGTTGGTGAGAGGGTTTGGCTGTCCTCCCACAACTTGAACCTTCGTGTGCCTTTTAATAAACTGTCTCCCCGTTATGTTGGTCCTTTTCGAATACTCCGACGGGTCAATCCGGTGGCCTACGCTCTTGACCTTCCTCCTGCAATGCGCATCTCCAATGTTTTTCATGTCTCCCTCTTGAAACCATTGGTTTGTAATCGGTTTACCACTGTGTTACCTCATCCCCATCCTATCTTTGTTGACAACCATGAAGAATATGAGGTCAGCAGCATTATTAACTCTTGTATGTCCAGGGGCCGCATACAGTATTTGGTTCACTGGAGGGGCTACGGTCCAGAGGATTGTTTATGGGTTCCCTTCTCTGATGTTCATGCTCCCACCCTCCTCTGTGCCTTCCATGCCCGTTTCCCCAATAAGCCTTTTGTCCTCCCGCGGGGGAGGGGTCATTGAGGCGAGGGTACTGTCAGGGTTTTTTCCCTGCTTTGTTTGCCATGTGCTGCTGGCAGCCATTTTACTCACCTCTCTTGCTGACTCTGGTGCATAGTGTGTGATGCTGCTCATTTCCTGCACGCCCTTTTATGGCCAAACTGGTGTACATCATCCGTGTGAGACAGGTTGCAGTCTCAGAATTGTGATGTCATCACTTATTATTTAAAGAGCCTCTGTTCAGTATGCTTTGCCCTTGCGTTGTCTCAGACCTGTTTGTGAGTTCAAGTTCCTGTGTATTACCTGGCTGTTTGACATCCCTTCTGGTTCCTGATCCCTGGCTTGTTCCTGACTCTGCTGTTCTCCTTGCTCCTGATTCCGGCTCGTCTGACTACTCGCTTTGGCTCCTGACTCGGCTCGTCTGACTATTCGCTTTGGCTCCTGACTCGGCTCGTCTGACTACCAGCTTTGGTTTTGACTCCTGGCTTGTTATTTGACTTGTGGACTTTTTATTATTTTTTTTATTAATAAAGGTGTGATTATTTTTGCACTTCTTGTCTCAGTCTGATTCCTGGCACCCTGACACATATGACATGAGGTATGTCACATGAGAAGCACGTCACATGATATGAGGCCAGTCACATAAGTAGACCATCATATGACATGAGGTATGTCACATGAGAGGCACGTCACATGATATGAGGCAAGTCACACAAGTAGACCATCAAATGACATGAGGTATGTCACATGGGAGGGACATCACATTGGAATTTTGATGCATTAAAAGGGACAATAGGATGAGAATTCACTTTATAAACACCAGTAGCCAGGTCTAATTTCATTTAATTCAGTAATCAAATAGCCATAGTTGGTGAAGTTAGAATTTCCAGATAAACTGCAGTATGATGTAATAGAGCTCACATCAATCCCGCCTCTCTTTAGGGACATAGATATTGTATGAGTTCCTCTCTATTATCACATTCCTATTTTAATGTACAAGTGTAAACTCTTTGCGCTGCCTAATCTGAGCATTATAGAAGCAGAATGAACAGTAAATAATTACAATGACACCATCTGACTGTGACTATAAGTACCAGACGTACTAGCTATAAAGAGAATAATCTCCTGTATTGTGTTCCCTGTCTCAGTGCATCAGGCCGCGCAGACCTTCCGGTCACTGTACCAGACACGATCACAGACTGGAATGGAGGAGCTTTCTGCATGGGGGACAGTGGTTTTGGCATGTCCTCCCCGGCCTCCCTACGCACCTTCCAGCCATTCTTTGTGGAGCTTGCACTGCCATATTCTGTGGTCCGAGGAGAGACATTCACCCTTAAAGCCTCTGTCTTCAACTACCTGAAGCAATGTATCATGGTGAGAGCCCTTGCTGGCTTCTGTATGTTTAAATGGCCTCCTGTAGAGCATTACACCATAGAGATATTATTCTATGCTCCATTTCATATCTATACTGTAGATCATTAGCTCACATCATATACATGCTGCAGAGCATTACACTATATCTATTATCCTGCAGAGTATTATACCATAGCTATTATCCTGCAAGATCATTACATCACATCATACACATCCTGCAGACTGTTGCACCATATCATACAAATAAGCAAAACGTGTCTCCATATTTTCACTGTAGGTTACTTCCTTTTGATGAACATCATATACTGCACAGGACATTTATTAGAACTTATCACTAATCAGTTTGCCATCTGATAGGTCCAAACGACTCTGCTGCCATCGCTGGAGTTACAGGAGGAGCCGTGTGCTACGTGTCAGTACCGCAGCTGTCTATGTGCCGATGAGAGCAAAACCTTTTACTGGAACCTAACAGCCACCAACCTGGGTGAGTCTGGCCCTGAGACATAAAGCCACCCACTAATATGGCACAATGTGTTCATCCTGACTAGCAGTTTTACCCCTTCATCTTCACTTAGCCAGATCAAACAGTATTGTGATTTTACAGTGATAGCAAATGACAAGCAATCGTCACATTGACTGAAGCTAAAACACCGTTCACCCTTTGTGAAACTTCATATCTGTATTTCTTAATTCCAGTGTTCAAATGTCACTAACCGGTCACTAAGTGCCTGATACACAAAACCTCACCGGCAGGGAGACAAATCACGCATAATCTTTGGGATTTTTATTTACCTTGTATTGTAATGTAGTCTGTTTCATATAAAGAACATAAACAGGTCTCAATAGGGTTGCCACCCGTCCATTAAAATGTTAGGACATTTTAAGGGCCTCGCTGTACCAACGAGACTTCTTGCCTGAGAGGCGAGGTTTTTAATATCAGGTTCTAAGTATTTCCCTACCTGAGTACAGGTGAGTTAGTCACAGTGAGTAATCAGATGAACAGCTAGACAAGGAAATACAATCTGACCTGGAGCTTACGGTCTTCATTTCTGTGATATGGTAAACATTTGCATTAGCTCCATCATAGCAATAATTATGAAAGGGCAAGTGCTGGAGTATTCATAGCTAATGCCTCAGGCTCTCCAAGCAGGTTCTAGGGCCCCAAAATCAGTTTGTTTTAACCCTGAGCCCTAAAGACACCTCAAAACCAACATGATCTAAACCTGAAGCCCAACAGAACTGCAAACTCAATGTGAAACTAAACATAAAACCAAAATTGTCCCATATATATAAACAGCAAACACAGCTGTTGTTATGGGGGCCATATAGATCTGCTGAGTCTGTTACATAGAGGTTCAGTAACATCTCAGTAACAATACACACAAGTATGGGATCTGCACATTTGGGGTTTATATATTATTTATTAACTTTATTAACGTATCTTTGTGTAATTTGCTGAGTGTTTGTTTAGTAAAGTCACCTATTCCTCACGGTCACCTGCTCTTCCCCCAGGAGAGGTGAATATTACAGTGCGGACAGAGGCTCTGGACTCACAAGACTTGTGCCATAATGAGGTCCCTGTTGTACCCAAGCAGGGAAGTGTTGATACAGTGATAAAACCACTGCTTGTGCAGGTGAGTGTGCCAACCAGTACACGTACCCCGGCTGCTCTGTGCCTGATAAATCTCTCTACATGTATGCTCTTTCTTTACAGCCTGGGGGTGTCCTAGAGGAGAAAGCTCTCAGTTCCCTGCTCTGTATCCAAGCAGGAGAAGGTAATGTGTGATAAGACTTGGGGAGCAGAAGGAGGTTCTGTTTATTTAACACACACTGTTGCCCTAATTCCCAGGACATCATGACAGTATCCCAGTCCATACTCGTGTTCGCATATTTATGCTAAAAGTTCTCATCAAGGCCCCAATGATCGAAAGTGCTACGTGGCAGTGAGATATTCTAAGGGATCCGCCTCTATGTCGCACGAGCATGTCGTAATTTTCCAAGCTCCTGACGTAGCCGCATCGCAGAAACGTTTACTTTACACGACATTGCTTAAGCCACACCCAGCATTGCTGCCCATATTGTCAATGTACAGTAAATGACCCCTTAGAATAAAACTGCTGTGTGCTTAACCACTATTTCTAATACTCCTAAACTGAAGTACCCCACAATCGCAAACTAACACTACACTAATAAAGATCTAAACCGCCACATACCCACCACAAGTCCCTAACTATTAACCTCTAAACCACCATATACCCACCACAAGTCTCTAACTATTAACCTCTAAATCGCTACATACCCACCGTAAGTCTCTAACTATTAACCTCTAAACCACCAGATACCCACCACAAGTCTGTAACTATTAACCTCTAAACCGCTACATACCCACCGCAAGTCTGTAACTATTAACCTCTAAACCGCTACATACCCACCGCAAGTCTCTAACTATTAACCTCTAAACCGCTACATACCCACCACAAGTCCCTAACTATTAACCTCTAAACCGCCACATACCCACCGCAAGTCTAACTATTAACCGCTAAATCGCTACATACCCACCGCAAGTCTCTAACTATTAACCTCTAAACCACCACATACCCACGCAAGTCCCTAACTATTAACCTCTAAACCACCACATACCCACCGCAAGTCTCTAACTATTAACCTCTAAACCACCACATACCCACCACAAGTCTGTAACTATTAACCTCTAAACTGCCACATACCCATAGCAAGTCTCTAACTATTAACCTCTAAACCACCACATACCCACCGCAAGTCCTAACTATTAACCTCTAAACCACCACATACCCCATAGTTTTAAAAAATCCTTGTTATAAATGTAAAATTAAAAACTAAACTAAACTGATAAAACCCAAAGAAATCTAACCCTTCTCTACCTAACACCTAACCCCCTCTCTAAACTAACCCCCTTTAATCTAACCCCCTCTAAATTAACCACACTAAGTTACAAAAAAATAAAAAGATGCTACAAAAAATAATAATCTCCATTATCCAAAATAAAAGATAATTATACCTAACACTAAATGACATGCCCCATAAAATACCCCCCCCAATAAAAAAACACCTAAAAGGGCCTTTTGTAGGGCATTGCACTAAAGTGATGTTAGCTCTTTAGCATAAAAATTAAGTTACAACCCCCCACACACACTCACACATTAAAGTAACCCCACCACCTCCCAAAATAAAACCAATCTAACTGTAAAAACCTAGCCTGCAAAATAAAATAAAAATGAACAAAACCTCACATCTGATGGTGACTCCTGCTTCTCTTGATCCGACGTTGCCCATTTTCATCCTTGCTCCAGGCCCAGGGGCCCATCTTCACGGAGGCGGACTTCTGCTGCCTCTTCCATTTCTTGTTTCCTTTCTCAGGTTCTCCTCTACATTATAAAATAGTTTATATGTTATATTTTGTAGTAAATGATTAGCTGTCAGCTCCCAGGGTTAATATCTCAGATCACAAGCCTATGACAATGACCGGCTAAATGTCCGTGCTGTTACTTCTCTTTATGTTCCAGATCATTCTAAGCCAGAGGAGATTTCCTTGAAGGTCCCGGAGAACATTTTGAAGGATTCAGAGAGAGCTCACATAACAGTGCTGGGTAAGGAGAGACTTTATGGAGATCTGAGATCAGCTAACTCTCAAGCATTAACTGCGCTAGAAGAAAGCTTTTTGTGCTTGTCCGGTTGCGCTCGTATTATGAGTTGAAAGTAAAACGTTAACCCGAAGAGCGTAAAAAGCCGAACTTAGAATATCGCATGCGTGTTCACATATTACCCCATAGAAGTCAATAGAGAAAAAAAAAAGTAGAAAAACTCTCGCGCAAACACGATCACATACAGTTGTGCTCATAAGTTTACATACCCTGGCAGAATTTATGATTTCTTGACCATTTTTCAGAGAATATGAATGATAACACAAAACCTTTCTTTCACTCATGGTTAGTGTTTGGCTGAAGCCATTTATTATCAATCAACTGTGTTTACTCTTTTTAAATCATAATAACAACAGAAACTACCCAAATGACCCTGATCAAAAGTTTACATACTCTAGTGATTTGGGCCTGATAACATGCACACAAGTTGACACAAAGGGGTTTGAATGGCTATTAAAGGTAACCATCCTCACCTGTGATCTGTTTGCTTGTAATTAGTGTGTGTGTATAAAAGGTCAATGAGTTTCTGGACTCCTGACAGACCGTTGCATCTTTCATCCAGTGCTGCACTGACGTTTCTGGATTCTGAGTCATGGGGAAAGCAAGAATTGTCAAAGGATCTGCGGAAAAAGGTAGTTGAACTGTATAAAACAGGAAAGGGATATAAAAAGATATCCAAGGAATTGAGAATGCAAATCAGCAGTGTTCAAACTCTAATAAAGAAGTGGAAAATGAGACATTCTGTTTGATAACATACTGCATTCATCTTACCATCAATTCTGACCATATTTCCTGTGCCTTTGTAGCTCACGCATCCCCAAAACATCAGTGAGCCACCTCTGTGTTTCACAGTAGGAATGGTGTACTTTTCATCATAGGCCTTGTTGACTCCTCTCCAAATGTAGGTTTATGGTTGTGGCCAAAAAGCTCAATTTTGGTCTCATCACTCCAAATGAGTTTGTGCCAGAAGGTTTGAGGCTTGTCTCTGTGCTGTTTGGCATATTGTAAGCTGGATACTTTGTGGCATTTGCGTAGTAAAGGCTTTCTTCTGGCGACTCGACCATGCAGCCCATCTTTTTTCAAGTGCCTCCTTCTAACAGCCACACCACATGTCCTGTATTTCACCTGAAGTTATTTGTAGGTTTGTCTTTGCATCCCGAACAATTTTCCTGGCAGTTGTGACCGAAATTTTAGTTGGTCTACCTGACTGTGGTTTGGTTTCAACAGAACACCTCATTTTCCACTTCTTGATTAGAATTTGAACACTGCTGATTTGCATTCTCAATTCCTTGGATATCTTTTTATATCTGTTTCCTGTTTTATACAGTTCAACTACATTTTCCTGCAGATCCTTTGACAATTATTTTGCTTTCCCCATGACTCAGAATCCAGAATCGTCAGTGCAGCACTGGATGAAAGATGCAAGGGTCTGTCAGGAGTCCAGAAACTCATTGACCTTTTATACACGCACACTAATTACAAGCAAACAGATCACAGGTGAGGATGATTACCTTTAATAGCCATTCAAACCCCTTTGTGTCAACTTGTGTGCATGTTATCAGGCCAAAATCACCAGGGTATGTAAACTTTTGATCAGGGTCATTTTGGGTAGTTTCTGTTGTCATTATGATTTAAAAAGAGTAAACACAGTTGATTGATAATAAATGGCTTCAGCCAAACACTAACCATGAATGAAAGAAAAGTTTTTGTGTTATCATTCATAATCTCTGAAAAAATGGCCAAGAAATCATAAATTCTGCCAGGGTATGTAAACTTATGAGCACAACTGTATGTGCGTGAACCTGACATGAAAATATGAATATTTCACATTTTAATGTTCTGCACATAGCAGAATATGTTCTATTTGTTCATAAATACAAATTTCTACATATATCTGATGGTATTTTTGTACAATATATATATATATATATATATATATATATATATATATATATATATATATATACTGTATATACATGATTATATATAGGTATAGAATTATACAGATATATACAGAAATCTCTATTTATAAATACATAGAACATATTCTGCTATGAGCAGTTTACTGGAATGACACATATTTTTTAGTAAATACATAGTTAAAGCCTTTATTAAAAATAAATATTCCAGAAATATGTTTTTTCAAGTAGTAAACCCAAATTTGTTCTTTCATGATTTAGATAGAGCAGAAATTTTAAGCAACTTTCTAGTTTACTCCTATTATCAATTTTTCTTCATTCTCTTGGTATCTTTATTAGAAAAAGCAGGAATCTAACCTAAGGAGCCAGCCCATTTTTGGTTCAGCACCTTGGACAGCGCTTTCTGATTGGTGGCTACATTTAGCCACCAATCATCAAACGCAACCCAGGTGCTGAACCAAATATGGGCCAGATTCTAAGCTTACATTCTTGTTTTTCAAATAAAGATAGCAAGAGAACGAATACAAATTGATAATAGGAGTAAATTAGAAAGTTGAAAGAAATTTTTTTAGCTTACTATCCCTTTAACTGCAAAGTGCTCCAATGCAATTATATACATGTCATGTGTGTATACATATGTATTTATGTGTTAATATGTGTTATATAAATATATATATATATATAAACACATATATACACATATAAATACATAAATACACATATAAATACATATATACACATATAAATATATATATATATATATATATATATATACACACATATAAATATACACATATAAATACATATATACACATATAAATACATAAATACACATATAAATACATATATACACATAAATACACATATAAATACATATATACACATATAAATGCACAAATACACATATAAATACACATATAAATACATATATACACATATAAATACATATATACACATATAAATATATATATACACACATAAATATGCACATATAAATACATATATAAATACATATATACACATATAAATACATATATATAAAAATTATAAATACATATATATAAATATAAATGCATAAATACACATAGAAATACATAAATACACATATAACTACATATATACACATATAAATATATACATATAAATACACATATAAATACATATATAAACATATATAAATACATATATACACACATAAATACATATAAACATATGTACACACATATATACACATATATACACATATATACACATATATAAATACATATGTACACACATATAAACACACATATATATATATATATATATATATATATATATACACACACAGTGATCCAGTGGTCCTGGACGACTTATAAATTGCAGTGGACAACTTTTAAATTTGACTTTTTCCTATCTTGAACATCGAGTGGACTACCAACATTTTCCCTCTGGGCTAGTAGCTTTTAACCCCTGACTAGTAAACAATATTGATATTTTTCCACCCCTGTATATGTACGTATGTATCTCTGCCTTTTTTTTCTTACACCTGAGATCTCATATCTTTGAGCCTTTATAAACTTTGTGTGCAATACATTTTAATAATTTTTATTAGATGGTGTTATTATGTGTGTAACTGTACTGTGTAATGTATATTTATTAGATGGTGTTATTATGTGTGTTACTGTACTGTGTAATGTATATTTATTAGATGGTGTTATTATGTGTGTAACTGTACTGTGTAATGTATATTTACTAGATAGTGTTATTATGAGTGTAACTGTACTGTGTAATGTATATTTATTAGATGGTGTTATTATGTGTGTAACTGTACTGTGTAATGTATTTATTAGATAGTGTTATTATGAGTGTAACTGTACTGTGTAATGTATATTTACTAGATAGTGTTATTATGAGTGTAACTGTACTGTGTAATGTATATTTATTAGATGGTGTTATTATGTGTGTTACTGTACTGTGTAATGTATATTTATTAGATAGTGTTATTATGTAAGTAACTGTACTGTGTAATGTATTTATTAGATAGTGTTATTATGAGTGTAACTGTACTGTGTGATGTATATTTACTAGATAGTGTTATTATGAGTGTAACTGTACTGTGTAATGTATATTTATTAGACAGTGCTATTATGTGTGTAACTGTACTGTGTAATGTATATTTATTAGATAGTGTTATTATGTGTGTAACTGTACTGTGTAATGTATATTTACTAGACAGTGCTATTATGTGTGTAACTGTACTGTGTAATGTATATTTATTAGATAGTGTTATTATGTGTGTAACTGTACTGTGTAATGTATATTTACTAGACAGTGCTATTATGTGTGTAACTGTACTGTGTAATGTATATTTACTAGATAGTGTTATTATGTGTGTAACTGTACTGCGTACTGTATATTTATTAGATAGTGTTATTATGTGTGTAACTGTACTGTGTACTGTATATTTATTAGATAGTGTTATTATGTGTGTAACTGTATTGTGTAATGTATTTATTAGACAGTGTTATTATAAGTGTAACTGTACTGTGTCATGTATATTTATTAGATAGTGTTAATATGTGTGTAACTGTACTGTGTAATGTATATTTATTAGATAGTGTTATTATGTGTGTAACTGTACTGTGTAATGTATATTTACTAGACAGTGCTATTATGTGTGTAACTGTACTGTGTAATGTATATTTATTAGATAGTGTTATTATGTGTGTAACTGTACTGTGTAATGTATATTTACTAGACAGTGCTATTATGTGTGTAACTGTACTGTGTAATGTATATTTATTAGATAGTGTTATTATGTAAGTAACTGTACTGTGTAATGTATTTTTATTAGATAGTGTTATTATGTGTGTAACTGTACTGTGTAATGTATATTTACTAGATAGTGTTATTATGAGTGTAACTGTACTGTGTAATGTATATTTATTAGATGGTGTTATTATGTGTGTAACTGTACTGTGTAATGTATATTTACTAGATAGTGTTATTATGAGTGTAACTGTACTGTGTAATGTATATTTACTAGATAGTGTTATTATGAGTGTAACTGTACTGTGTAATGTATATTTATTAGATGGTGTTATTATGTGTGTTACTGTACTGTGTAATGTATATTTATTAGATGGTGTTATTATGTGTGTAACTGTACTGTGTAATGTATATTTACTAGATAGTGTTATTATGAGTGTAACTGTACTGTGTAATGTATATTTATTAGATGGTGTTATTATGTGTGTAACTGTACTGTGTAATGTATTTATTAGATAGTGTTATTATGAGTGTAACTGTACTGTGTAATGTATATTTACTAGATAGTGTTATTATGAGTGTAACTGTACTGTGTAATGTATATTTATTAGATGGTGTTATTATGTGTGTTACTGTACTGTGTAATGTATATTTATTAGATAGTGTTATTATGTAAGTAACTGTACTGTGTAATGTATTTATTAGATAGTGTTATTATGTAAGTAACTGTACTGTGTAATGTATATTTACTAGATAGTGTTATTATGAGTGTAACTGTACTGTGTAATGTATATTTATTAGACAGTGTTATTATGTGTGTAACTGTACTGTGTAATGTATATTTACTAGACAGTGCTATTATGTGTGTAACTGTACTGTGTAATGTATATTTATTAGATAGTGTTATTATGTGTGTAACTGTACTGTGTAATGTATATTTACTAGACAGTGCTATTATGTGTGTAACTGTACTGTGTAATGTATATTTACTAGATAGTGTTATTATGTGTGTAACTGTACTGCGTACTGTATATTTATTAGATAGTGTTATTATGTGTGTAACTGTACTGTGTACTGTATATTTATTAGATAGTGTTATTATGTGTGTAACTGTATTGTGTAATGTATTTATTAGACAGTGTTATTATAAGTGTAACTGTACTGTGTCATGTATATTTATTAGATAGTGTTAATATGTGTGTAACTGTACTGTGTAATGTATATTTATTAGATAGTGTTATTATGTGTGTAACTGTACTGTGTAATGTATATTTACTAGACAGTGCTATTATGTGTGTAACTGTACTGTGTAATGTATATTTATTAGATAGTGTTATTATGTGTGTAACTGTACTGTGTAATGTATATTTACTAGACAGTGCTATTATGTGTGTAACTGTACTGTGTAATGTATATTTACTAGATAGTGTTATTATGTGTGTAACTGTACTGTGTACTGTATATTTATTAGATAGTGTTATTATGTGTGTAACTGTACTGTGTAATGTATTGTTCTTAGATAGTGTTATTATGAGTGTAACTGTACTGTGTAATGTATATTTATTAGACAGTGTTATTATGTGTGTAACTGTACTGTGTACTGTATATTTATTAGATAGTGTTATTTTTTATTTTATTTTTTTTATTATGAAAATTCAGTTAAATACAATAAACATTTACATTCTTAGACATACATAAGTCTAATAGAAAATATCTCATTACAAAGTATTCCATCTATATAAATGTAATATTACTATTTGCAGCTGCATAATACTTCCACAAGCAAGAAACATCAAACTTAGTCACATAATCTATAAGTTACTACATTTCTGACTTAACCAGTATTAAAATTATTAAGAACCCTTATTCTCCTACTAACTTTTATAAAACAGAATTTCACATCCATTAACCTCATGCCAATTTATCAATAGCACTATTTCCTGTCATTTAAACTACATAAATTACTTTCATACTTCTGACTTATTTCCCTTCTTGAACCTAATTTGAAGAAATATAGCCCTGGGGGGGATAAGTCCCTTATCTATAGTTCCTACATAAGTTTAACAGTTTCTTTACCGACCTTTTCTTAATACTTTTCTTTTTCTTTTTCTCTTCTTCTCCTCTCCCCTTCCCTCTTTCCTTTCCCTCCCTTCTTTTAACTCTGTTTTTTTGTCATTATCTCCCAACTCAATTATAGAGTTATTCTACATTTATGTTTCTAATAACAGCATAACTTTATTTTTTACATGTGTTTCTAAAACATTTATAAATCCATCCCATTTTTTTTTATATTCCTTAACTCTTATATCCTTATCATACATTACGTCAAAGAATTCTGTATTCATTTGTTCCGTCAAAGTATTCTGAAGTTCCTTCAAATTAGGACCTCTCTTTGAGATCCATTTTTTCATTATACATCTCCTTCCTGATAGAATTATCATAGTCATTAATTTGGTATCTTCGTGTTTAACTTGTCTATTGGATGCGAATATTACATTCAATAAATTTAGATTAATCTTATATTTAAAAATCTTACTCGCCCAAAAGCTAATCTTTGCCCAATATTGTTTAATTTTTGGGCAATCCCATAAAAGATGTTTTAAATTGGGAACTATATAATTACATTTAGTACATCTCTTTTCACACTTAAACCATTTTGAAGCCATTTTTGGTGTTATGTAGAATCTGTGTAGTATTTTAATTTGGGACTCCCTAAAGTATGAATCATACGTTGTAGATATAACACTTTTCATACTTTTTTCCACTTCATTAACATCCAGTCCTTTTTGCCAACCCTCTATTATCTTATTCCTTATACTAGTCAAGTTTGAGTTTACTAGTGCTTTATATAACCTTTAATAAGAACATTTTTTTTTCTGAAAATCATCCATCATATTTTGTAAAGGGTGACAATCCCATATGGAGGAAGAGTATTTATTAATTATCATCTTTATGTAATGTGTTATTTGAATGTAAGGGTATAAGTGCGATTTAGGTAGGTTATATCTATATTGTAGTTCCTCAAATGTACATATTGTTTTTTTTGAAGGGTCTAATAAGTCCCCTATCTTATTTATCCCGCGTCTTCCCCATTCTGTAAAAATAGGATTTTCCATGCCTGGTCTAAAGTTTGGATTTCCCTTTATAAGTAAAAATATAGAACCCTTAATTGAGAACTGTAGAATCTTACTAGTAATATCCCATGCTTTCAAAATATCCTTATACATGATGTTATTCCTAATTTTAAAATCTATATCTTTCAAGTCCGTATGAAGTACATATGCTTTACTAATCCCTTTTGATGCTATTATTTCTAATGACTTATCATAAAAATATTCTGTTTCTCCCAGCCAATCAACCGCTATTCTCATTAATGATGCCAGATTATATAGATAAACATCTGGAGCAGCTAATCCCCCTTGCATCAGAGGTTGTCTTAATTTATTTAAGCTTATACGTGTTCTTTTCCCCTTCCAAATAAATCGATTAAAGATTTTATTCAATCTTTCAATGTCTTTCTTGGGGATTAAGATTGGCAGCATATTTAGAGGGTATAACAATTTTGGTAGTATCATCATTTTTATTATATGTACCCTCCCCATAAGTGAAATCTGTAAATTATTCCATTTTTTAAGGGATTGTTCTATGAATATAAATATTTTCTCATAATTTATATTATACAGTTTTTCCGGGTTGGGAGATATATTAATTCCTAAATATGTAATATAATTTTTAGATTCTACAAATGAGAATTCACTAATATCACAAGATTGTCTCTTATTTAACCATAGAACTTCTGATTTTGTATTATTTATTTTAAACCCTGAAAATTGACCATATTCTTTGACAACCTTCAGAATCTTTTTTAAATTCAACTCTGGATTTTGAACAAACAATAACATATCGTCTGCGTATAGAGATAGATGGTATTTGTTCCCATTCATCTCTATACCCGTATTGATGTTTCTCAATTTAATTGCCAAAGGTTCTAATGCCAAGTTGAACAATAGGGGTGACAGAGGACAACCCTGACGGGTTCCTCTCCCCAAATTAAATGTAGATGATAACTCTCCATTGGCAATAACCGAGGCATTGGATTTTAGATAGACATTTTCAATAAGTTTACTAAATGGACCTTTTATATTGTATTCCTCTAAGCATGTTATTAAATAAGACCATTCGACTCTGTCGAAGGCCTTTTCCGCATCTAAGGCCAACAACAGGGTATTTGGAATTACTTCTCCTTTATGTTGTTTTTTCATAAGCCAATAATGGTTAATTACATGTAATACTTTACGAATGTTCTTGCTTAATGGTCTAGCCTGAATGAATCCTGATTGATCTTTATGAATTAACTCCGAAAGTAAGATTTTCAATCTGTTAGCCATTATTTTTGTTAAGATTTTATAGTACTGATTAAGCAGGGATATTGGTCTATATGACATGACATTTTGAGGATCTTTCCCTAATTTAGGAATTACAGTAATGTTAGCTGCAGAAAAAATTAAAGACGGCTTAATTCTATCACTCAGGTATCCATTAAATAGATGTGTCATCAGATTTATCAATGATTCTTTCATAATTTTATACCATTCTAACGGTAGCCCATCTGGACCAGGGACCTTGCCTATTGGCATCTTTGCTATTACTTTATCTACGTCATCTGTTGTTATATTAGAATTTAACATTTCTTGCTGTTCCTGTGAAATTTTTGGAATATTAGTGCCTTCTAAAAAAGACCTATTATCCATTACATCGTTTTTACTCTCAGATGTGTAAAGATTATTATAGTATTTCCTAAATTCCTCTATTATCTCTATTTTATTACTAATTACTTTTTCCCCGGCTTTCAATGCCGTGATTTGTCTTGGTGATTTTTGCACTTTAACTAAGGAGGCTAGAAGCTTACCAGATCTATTACCAAATCTGTATAATTTCCCCTTATCTTTTCTAAGATCTCTTATAGCTTGTTGGTTTATATGTAATTCCAGCTCCTTTTTATCCTCAATATATTTTTCCTCCAGAAAGTTGTTCCAAGTTCTAAATATTGGCTATAAGAGTATGTTGTTTTTTCACTCAGTTCTTTATATTGTCTATTTATTTCTCTATTGTATTTTATTACATAAGAAGTTATCTCACCTCTGATAACCGCCTTTCCTGCCTCCCAAATAGTTTGTACATTTTCACAGCCATTTATATTATTTTTCATATATTCACTCCATTTTTCCTCAATATGTTTCCTAAATGGTTCTGAGCCGTACAAAAATTTTGGAAATCTGAAGCTTTGTTTATCATATATCTTCTTTCCCAAATTAAAGCTTAAATTAACTGCAGCATGATTAGAGATAATAATTTCATTAATCTTTGCTTCCTCTATATTTGTAATTGAGGCTTTTGAGACCAAAAAAAAATCGATTCTTGAAAAAGAATCTTGTGCTTTTGAATGGAATGTATACTCTCTTTGGGTAGGATTTTTAATTCTCCATACATCTACTATATCTAGTGTCTCTGTTATATAGTTCACCATTTTTTTATCAAATTTTCCTCTTTTTATCAATCCCTTTTTCAAATTTCCTATAGAACTTCCACTTCTATCTAGATAGAAATTCGGAGAGAGATTAAAATCTCCTAATATTAATTTAGTGTCGATATATTTAAGTAATATTTTTGTTATATCCTCCCAAAATGACCCATTAATCTCATTTGGTCCATAGATATTACATAAAGTTACCAGTTTATTTTCAATGGTCATTTGTACTATTATATATCTGCCATGTATATCATAATTTATTTTTTTAAACTCATATTCCAATCTCTTATTAAATAGGATAACTAGTCCTCTGCTTGCTTTCTTATACGATAGAAAAATCACTTCTTTTACCCAATCTCTTTTTAATTTCTCATGTTCCTTATCTAGTAGGTGGGTTTCTTGTAACATGGCTATGTCCGTCTTACATACATTCTTTAGATGATTCAAGATAGCTTTTCTTTTTATAGGAGAGTTAATCCCTCCTACATTCCATGTTGTTATGTTTACCATTTTTATTTTTTATTTTTTTTAAAATGTGAATATATTCAAAAACATTATAAGGTAAAGAGGAAAGGAAGAAAGGGGGAGGAGTGATCTCTATAAAAAAAAAAAAAAGATAGTGCTAAGAGCAAAGCCCTTTCTATTCTTGTGAATGTGCTTAATGTGACTTTTTATTCATCTTTATAAGATAAGATTTTTTATACCTAATCTATTAATTGAAACTTAAAACACTTACTCATCTCTTATTGTGTCTTTTTAATCATCTTTATAAAATCTTTTATTCTTAATCTGTTAGTTATTAAAAAAAAATAAAAAAAATAATAGTGTTATTATGTGTATAACTGTACTGTATAATGTATATTTATTAGCTGGTGTTATTATGTGTGTAACTGTACTGTGTAATGTATATTTATTAGATGGTGTTATTATGTGTGTAACTGTACTGTGTAATGTATATTTATTAGATGGTGTTATTATGTGTGTAACTGTACTGTGTAATGTATATTTATTAGATAGTGTTATTATGTGTGTAACTGTACTGTGTAATGTATATTTATTAGGTAGTATTATTATGAGTGTAACTGTACTATGTAATGTATATTTATTAGACAGTGTTAATATGAGTGTAACTGTACTGCGTAATGTATATTTATTAGATGGTGTAATTATGTGTGTAACTGTACTGTGTCATGTATATTTATTAGATGGTGTAATTATGTGTGTAACTGTACTGTGTCATGTATATTTATTAGATGGTGTTATTATGTGTGTAACTGTACTGTGTAATGTATATTTATTAGATGGTGTTATTATGTGTG
Source organism: Bombina bombina (assembly GCF_027579735.1). Lineage (NCBI taxonomy): Eukaryota > Metazoa > Chordata > Amphibia > Anura > Bombinatoridae > Bombina > Bombina bombina. The sequence goes on from NC_069507.1 coordinate 271,842,144, forward strand.
TAACTGTACTGTGTAATGTATATTTATTAGATGGTGTTATTATAAGTGTAACTGTACTGTGTAATGTCTATTTATTAGATGGTGTTATTATAAGTGTTACTGTACTTCGTAATGTATATTTATTAGATGGTGTTATTATGTGTGTAACTGTACTGTGTAATGTATACATTTATTAGATGGTGTTATTATGAGTGTAACTGTACTGTGTAATGTATACATTTATTAGATAGTGGTATTATGAGTGTAACTGTACTGTGTAATGTATACATTTATTAGATGTGTTAATATGAGTGTAACTGTACTGTGTAATATATTTTTATTAGACAGTGTTATTATGTGTGTAACTGTACTGTGTAATGTATATTTATTAGATGGTGTAATTATGTGTGTAACTGTACTGTGTAATGTATATTTATTAGATAGTGTTATTATGTGTGTAACTGTACTGTGTAATGTATATTTATTAGATGGTGTTATTATTAGTGTAACTGTACTGTGTAATATATTTTTATTAGACAGTGTTATTATGTGTGTAACTGTACTGTGTAATGTATATTTATTAGATAGTGTTATGTGTGTAACTGTACTGTGTAATGTATATTTATTAGATGGTGTTATTATGTGTGTAACTGTATTATGCAATGTATATTTATTAGATGGCGTTATTATGAGTGTAACTGTACTGTGTAATGTATATTTATTAGATGGTGTTATTATGTGTGTAACTGTACTGTGTAATGTATATTTATTAGATAGTGTTATGTGTGTAACTGTACTGTGTAATGTATATTTATTAGATGGTGTTATTATGTGTGTAACTGTACTATGTAAGATATATTTATTAGATGGTGTTATTATGTGTGTAACTGTACTGTGTAATGTATATTTATTAGATGGTGCTATTATGAGTGTAACTGTACTGTGTAATATATATTTATTAGATGGTGTTATAAGTGTAACTGTACTGTATAAGGTATATTTATTAGATAGTGTTATTATAAGTGTAACTGTACTGTGTAAGGTATATTTATTAGATAGTGTTATGTGTGTAACTGTACTGTGTAAGGTATATTTATTAGATAGTGTTATTATTCAGCTTTGTTCTTAAAATGGAACAAGTGCACACATAAAATAAAGTTATGTTTATTTGTTAATTATTTATACGTGCCACAAATTTCTCATATAGGGGAGAAGGCATCAGTGAGTGGTTCCTTGCAATTTTAATATGGAATTGTGGACACAAGACATGGTTGCTTTAACGTACATAGCAATGTCTATTTCCAGCAAGGTTAACATGCTACTTGCATATTTTCTGACACAGAAATAAGAAGTTACTTTTAAGAGAATTTAAAGTGACAGTAACGATTTTTTGTGTAAATTTTTATTAAAACATTACTCTCTTTTTTCTGAACCTTCTCCTTTTATGGCCTTTGCTGTTTTGGAGTATGTTGACGATGGTCACTTTATGCCACAAACCTTTAGGGGCCCATTTATCAAAGGGCTTGCGGACCTGATCCGACACTGCGGATCAGGTCCGCAAGACCTCGCTAAATGCGGAGAGCAATACGCTCTCCACATTTAACATTGCACCAGCAGCTCACAAGAGCTGCTGGTGCAACGCCGCCCCCTGCTGACTCGCGGCCAATCGGCCGCCAGCAGGGAGCTGTCAATCAACCCGATCGTATTCGATCGGGTTGATTTCCGGCGGTTCCTGTCCGCCTGCTCAGAGCAGGCGGACAGGGTTATGAAGCAGCGGTCTTTAGACCGCTGCTTCATAACTTGTGTTTCTGGCGAGTCTGAAGACTCGCCAGAAACACGGCCCTTCAAGCTCCATACGGAGCTTGATAAATGGGCCTGATAGTGTTCACAAAATGTTTGGGCACACATGCAGTGCCCTGCGCTTCCTCTCATACTCCGTCCGGAGTTTTTCTTTGCATATCATGCATTTTATGTTTTTCCCACATGGAAACTAGCCTTACTAGAGGAATTATTTTCAACCTTAGACCTATCCAGGTGTAATCTATCCTAGGGCGTCCTGTGAGTTATACGGAATGGAAAAGTCCACATTCCCTATACTTAAAAAGATGTTCCCCATAACCGACTTAGCTAAGAAGCAGACATTACCTAGGGTGAAAGGAATAGTTTCCAACTTAGCTAAGAGAACTACTATTTTATTTAGAGAATAGTTAGATTTCTCAAAGGTTAGCTGGACAAAAATTGGGAAAGGGATGTACACCAGGGCTTACAATGGCATCCAACTGTGTACTTTGCTACCGTCCTTAGTGCGGCGGCATTTTGGTTTGATACTTTTAAGTCAGAAACTCCCCTGAATAAAATCCAGGATAGGATAAAGGCGGTCTAATGGCTAGTTCCTTTATTTCAAATTCTTATCTTGAAGTTATCAAAATGGGAGCGTAGGTTTCAGGTTTCTCTGTCCCAGCTCTCTGAGCCTTATGGTTAGAGACTTGTTATACAGATGTATGCTCTAAGTCTAATTTTTTTAACGATTCATTACAAGAAGGCCTTGTCAGAACCTGGCTTGATGGAGATGATCTCTTTCGAATTTAAAAAAAAAAAAAAGAATCCAATTAGCCTGCTGTTGAATCAAGGACAGCATGAAGAACATGTCCCCGATCTGGGATCGGATTTTGTAGGGGGCAGACTTTCATTCAGGCTTGGGTTCGAGATGTTCAGAATCCCTGGACAATGGAAAATAGTGTTTCAGGGATTCACAGTGGACTGCATGTTTCTGCTTTCAAGATTCTCTGGAGACCAGTTAAAAAGAGAGGCGTTCTTACATTGTGTAAGAGACTTTTCTTCCATGGGAGTACTTGGCCTTTTCCGACACAGGAACAGGGGCAGGATTTTATTAAATTCTGTTTGTAGTTCCCAAAAAGGAGGGAACCTTCAGACCTATCTTAGACTTCGAGACTCTAAACAAGTTTCTCAGAATTCCATCTTTCAGGATGGAAACGATTCGTTCCATCCTTCCATTGATCCAGGAGGGTCAATTTATGATGACAGTGGATCTAAAGGATGCATATCTTCGTGTTCTTATCCACAGAGATCATCACAAGTTCCTGTGGTTTGCCTTTCTGGACAAACACTTTCAGTTCGTGGCTCTTCCTTTTGGTCTGGTCTCGGCTCCCAGAATTTCCACAAAGGTTCTGGGGTCTCTGCTGGCGGTTCTAAGACCGCAGAGCATTGCGGTGGTGCTTTATCTGGACGACATTCTAATCCAGGCGTCGTCTTGTCAGCAAATAAGGTCCCATACCTACATTGTGCTATCCTTCCTGAAAACTCACGGGTGGAAGGTAGATTTTGAAAAGAGTTCTTTATTTCTGAAGATAAGGGTACACTTCTTGGGAACTCTAATCGACTCTATATCCATGAGAATTTTTCTGACAGAGGTCAGTAAGTCAAAGATTCTGCATACATTTCGAGCACTTCAGTCCACTCCCCAGCCGTCCGTGGCTCAGTGCATGGGGGTAATCGGATTGATGGTGGTGGCAATGATCATCATACCGTTGGCTCGGTTTCAACTCAGGCCTCTGCAGCTAAGCATGCTCAGGCAGTGGAATGGAGATAATATAGATTTGTCTCCTCAAATAACCCTAGAACAAGAGACGAGGGACTCCTATGGTGGTTGTCTCTGGATCATCTATCCCAGGGGACATGCTTTCGCAGACCTTCATGGGTGATTGTGACAACGGACGCCAGACTTTTAGGATGGGGAGCAGTCTGTGGCTCTTTAAAGGCTCTGGGAGTATGGACTCAGGCAGAGTCTATCCTTCCCATCAACATTCTAGAGCTGAGGGTGTTTTTCAATGCGCTTCAGGCCTGGCCTCAGTTGGCTTCGGCCCAATTCATCAGTTTCCAGTCGGACAACGTACCGACGGTGGCTTAGGTCACTCACCAGGGGGGAACAAGGGGTTCCTTAGCTATGACTGAGGTAGCCAAGTTAATTCGGAGAGCGGAGGCCCAGTCTTGCCATCTGTCGGTGATCCACATCCCAGGGGTAGACAACTGGGGGGCGGATTTTCTGAGCAAGCAACCTTTTCATCCAGGAGAGTGGCAACTCCATCCGGAAGTATTCTCCTACCTGATTTTCAAATGGGGTCAGCCGGAGTTTGGATCTCATGGCATCTCGTCAGAATGCCAGGCTTCTGAGATATGGGTCCAGGTCCATGGCCCCCAGTCCGAGCTGATAGATGCCTTGGCAGTTCCTTGGTCCTTCAGCCTAGAATATCTATTTCCCCCATTTGCGCTTCATTCCGGGTGATTGCTCGAATCAAATAGGAGAAGGCATCAGTGATCCTCCTCGCTTCTGCGTGGCCTCGCAGGATTTGGTAGGCCGATTTGGTGGACATTTCATTCCTGCCACCTTGGAAGATTCCATTGAGGAAGGACCTTCTCATTCAGGGATCCTTCCTTCACCCAAACCTAGTTTCTCTCCAACTGACTGCTTGGAGATTGAACGCTTAATTTTATTCAAGCGGGGTTCTCTGATTCGGTCATAGATTCCTTAATTCAGGTGCGTAAGCCTGTAACTTGGAAGACTTACCATATGATGCCGCGCATATGTCTTTATTGGTGTGAATCCAAGGGCTACTCATGGAGTAGAGTTGGGATTCTCAGGATTTTGTCTTTTTTCCAAGAAGGATTGGAAGAGGGTTTATCAGCAAGTTCCCTTAAGGTTCAGATCTCTGCCTTATCTATTTTGTTGCATAAGCGTCTGGCTGATATACCAGATATTCAATCTTTTTGTCAGGCTTTGATTAGAATCAGGCTTGTGTTTAAACCAATTGTTCCTCCATGGAGTTTGAATTTAGTTTTCAAAGTTCTTCAAGGAGTTCCGTTTGAACCTATGCATTCCATAGATATTCAGTTGTTATCTTGTAAAGTTTTATTTATTGTTGCCTTTACTTCTGCTCGATGAGTGTCTGTGCTTTCGGCATTACATTATCATTCACCTTTCCTTATTTTTCATTCGGATAAGGTGGTTTTACGTACTAATCTGGTTTTCTTCATAAGGTTTTTTCAGACAAGAACATTAATCAGGGATTGTTGTTCCTTCCTTGTGTCCTAATCCTTCTCATCAAGAAGGAACGTCTTCTGTTCAATTGAAGGAACGTTTTCTGCAAATTTGGACGTAGTCCGTGCGTTAAAATTTTAATTGCAAGCGACTAAAGACTTTCGTCAATCGTCTTTCCTATTTCTCATTTTTCTGTAAACAATGAGGCTTCAGAAGCTACGGCTACCTCTCTTTCTTTTTGGCTGAAGAGTATCATTGTTTTGCATAGGAGACTGCTGGACAGCAGCCTCCTGAAGGAGTTACGGCTCATTCCATCAGGGCTGTAGATTCCTCTTGGACATTCAAAAATGATGCTTCTGTTGAACAGATTTGCAAGAGTAGCTTGATCCGCTTCACACTTTTTCTATATTTTTACAATTTTTATACCTTTGCTTTGGCTGAGGCTGTTTTTGGGAGAAAGGTTTGTTTGTGCAGTGGTGCCTTCTGTTTAGGTTCCCTGTTTTGTCTCTCCCTTTTCATCCGTGTACTCTAGCTTTGGTATTGTATCCCACAAGTAAGGATGAAATTCGTGGACTCATTGTGTCTTTAAAAAGAAAAGAAAATTTATGCTAACCTGATAAATTTGTTTCTTTTTAGACACGATGAGTCCACGGCCCGCCCTGTTCTATGAGACAGGTTACTAATTTTGTAAACTTCAGACACCTCTGCACCTTGGCTTTTCCTTTCTTTTCCTAACTTCGGTCGAATGACTGGAGTGGGAGGGAAGGGAGGAGCTGCTGACCAGGAGGCGTAATCCCACAAGTAAGGATGAAATCCGTGGACTCATTGTGTCTAAAAAGAAACAAATTTATCAGGTAAGCATAAATTTTCTTTTATTAGATGGTGTTATTATAAGTGTAACTGTACTGTGTACTGTATATTTATTAGATAGTGTTATTATGTGTGTAACTGTACTGTGTACTGTATATTTATTAGATAGTGTTATTATGTGTGTAACTGTACTGTGTAATGTATATTTATTAGATAGTGTTATTATGTAAGTAACTGTACTGTGTAATGTATTTTTATTAGATAGTGTTATTATGTGTGTAACTGTACTGTGTAATGTATATTTATTAGATAGTGTTATTATGTGTGTAACTGTACTGTGTAATGTATATTTATTAGATAGTGTTATTATGTGTGTAGCTGTACTGTGTAATGTATATTTATTAGATAGTGTTATTATGTGTGTAGCTGTACTGTGTAATGTATATTTATTAGATAGTGTTATTATGTGTGTAACTGTACTGTGTAATGTATATTTATTAGATAGTGTTATTATGTAAGTAACTGTACTGTGTAATGTATTTTTATTAGATAGTGTTATTATGTGTGTAACTGTACTGTGTAAAGTATATTTATTAGATAGTGTTATTATGTAAGTAACTGTACTGTGTAATGTATTTTTATTAGATAGTGTTATTATGTGTGTAACTGTACTGTGTAATGTATATTTATTAGATGGTATTATTATGAATGTAAGTGTATTGTGTAATGTATATTTATTAGATGGTGTTATTATGTCTGTAATTGTACTGTGTAATGTATATTTATTAGATGGTGTTATTATGAGTGTAACTGTACTGTGTAATTTATTTTTATTAGATAATGTTATTATGGATGTAACTGTACTGTGTAATGTATATTTATTAGATGGTGTTATTATGATTGTAATTTTACTGTTTAATGTATGTTTATTAGATCTTGTTATTATGAGTGTAATTGTACTGTGTAATGTATATTTATTAGATAGTGTTATTATGAGTGTAACTGTAGTGTGTAATGTATGTTTATTAGATAGTGTTATTATGCATGTAACTGTACTGTGTAATGTATATTTATTAGATGGTGGTATTACGTGTGTAACTGTACTGTGTAATGTATATTTATTAGATGGTGTTGTGTGTAACTGTACTGTGTAATGTATATTTATTAGATGGTGTTATGTGTGTAACTGTACTGTGTAATGTATATTTTTTAGATGGTGTTGTGTGTAACTGTACTGTGTAATGTATATTTATTAGACAGTGTTATTATGAGTGTAACTGTAGTGTGTAATGTATGTTTATTAGATAGTGTTATTATGTGTGTAACTGTACTGTGTAATGTATATTTATTAGATAGTGTTATTATGAGGCCTAGTTATCAAGCCGCCAGCCGCAAATACGCCGGAATTCCGCAGCGTAATTGTGGTGAGCTTGATTCGACCTAGTTATCAAAACCTACAGACTGGCAAAAGTTGAAATTTGTGATGTAACATACGATCCGTCGGTCTCAATCCGACACAGATTGATGCTTACATCATTACAGATGTTCCGAATACAAATTCGGCACTATCTGACAACTTTTGCAAGTTATCAAATTTCTAACAGGTACGCTCGCCACTATTCCGGCCCAGCGTACCTGGTTTTCAATCCGTCACCCTGGTGGCCGCGGATGCCATAGGAATCAATGGGAGTCTGAAAGCAGCTAAAGCTTATGTTTGCTGCTGCCCGATATCCCATTGATTTCTATGGTAGAAAACCAGTAAATTTTACACCTAACACCCTAACATAGACCCTGAGTCTAAATACCCCTAATTTGCCGCCCGACATTGCCGCAAGCTAAATAAAATGTATTAACCCCTATCCCGCCGATACCCAGACCCGGTCGCATCTGTAATAAAATTATTAACCCCTAAACCCCTAACCTCCAATATCACTACCATTAACTAAACCTATTAACCCCTAAACCGCCAGCCTCCCAGATCGCCATAAACTAAATTAAGCTATTAACCCCTAAACCTAACAAGCCGCTAACTGTACATTAAAAATTACCTCATTCCTATCTTAGAATAAATTAAAACTTACCTTTAGAATTAAAATAAACTATATTAAACTATTAATTAACCTACCCTAACTATTATACTACAATTACATTTACATTAAACTATATTAAACTATTATTTAACCTACCCTAACTATTATACTAAAATTACATTAAACTACCAATAAAATTAACTATATGACATATTAAAAAAAAACCTAACCCTACTCAAATTATTTAAATCTACAATTAAAAATAACTAAATTACAAAAACATAAAAACAAAGTTACAAAAAATAAAAAAACACTGTTACAAAAAAATAGTATCAAAAATAAAAAAGAATTACACCTAATCTAATAGCCCTATCAAAATAAAAAAGACCCCCCCCAAAAAAAATAAAAAAAAACCCTAGCCTACAATAAACTACCAATGGCCCTTAAAAGGGCCTTTTGCTGGGCATTGCCCCAAAGAAATCAGCTCTTCAGTAAAACCCACCACCCACACAACCAACCCCCCCAAATAAAAACCCTATCTAAAAAACCTAAGCTCCCCATTGCCCTGAAAAGGGCATTTGTATGGGCTTTGCCCTTAAAAGGGCATTTAGCTCTTTTATTGCCCAGACCCTACTCTAAAAATAAAACCCACCCAATAAACCCCTTAATAAACCTAACACTAACCCCCAATGATCCACTTGCAGTTTTCGAAGACCGGACATCCATCCTCATCCAAGCAGCAGAAGTCCTCATCGAAGCCGGCAGAAGGCTTCATCCAAGCGGGCTGAAGTCTTCATCCAGACAGCATCTTCTATGTTCATCCATCCGGCGCGGAGCGGCTCCATCTTCAAGACATCCGGCACGGAGCATCCTCTTCTTACGATGGTCAACGAACAATGAAGTTTCCCTTTAAGGTACGTCATCCAAGATGGCGTCCCTTACATTCCGATTGGCTGATAGAATTCTATCAGCCAATAGGAATTTAAGGGGAAAAATCCTATTGGCTGTTGCAATCAGCCAATAGGATTGAGCTTTCATCCTATTGGCTGATACAATCAGCCAATAGGATTGAGCTCGCATTCTATTGGCTGATTGGATTAATACATTTATTTAGTTGTGGTGGGCTCCGTGAGCGGCGGGATAGGGTTTAATACATTTATTTAGTTGCGGTGGGCTCCAGGAGTGGCGAGATAGGGGTTAATACATTTATTTAGTTGCGGTGGGCTCCAGGAGCGGCAGGATAGGGGTTAATAGCTTTATTAATAAGTTGCAGTGGGGTACGGGAGCGGCGGGATAGGGGTTAAACGTTTTAGTATAGTGGCGGCATTTAGTGACAGGGTATAAATAAAGTTGGTAAAAAGCCGAATAGCAGCGAGATCGGTGACTGCTAGTTAACAACAGTCAGCTACTCATCGCCCCGTTCTTGGTGTGTGGCTTTTTGACGTTTTTTTTTATAAATATGGAGATCATATTCCGGTCTGCGGACACGATGTTGGGCAATGTTAGGCGAGCGTATTGGTGCAGTTGAATGCAACAAAGTTGACGCTTTGATATATAGGCCTCTATGTGTGTAACTGTACTGTGTAATGTATATTTATTAGATAGTGTTATTATGTGTGAAACTGTACTGTTTAATGTATATTTATTAGAGTGTTATTATGTGTGTAATTGTACTGTGTAATGTATATTTATTAGACAGTGTTATTATGTGTGTAACTGTACTGTGTAATGTATATTTATTAGATGGTGTTATTATGTGTGTAACTGTACTGTGTAATGTATATTTATTAGATGGTGTTATTATGTGTGCAACTGTACTATGTAATATATATTTATTAGATGGTGTTATTATGAGTGTAACTGTACTGTGTAATATATATATATTAGATGGTGTTATTATGTGTGCAACTGTACTGTGTAATGTATATATATTAGACAGTGTTATTATGTGTGTAACTGTACTGTGTAATGTATGTTTATTAGATGGTGTAATTATGAGTGTAACTGTACTGTGTAATGTATATTTATTAGATGGTGTTATTATGAGTGTAACTGTACTGTGTAATGTATATTTATTAGATGGTGTTATTATGAGTGTAACTGTACTGTGTAATGTATATTTATTAGATGGTGTTATTATGAGTGTAACTGTACTGTGTAATGTATATTTATTAGATGGTGTTATGAGTGTAACTGTACTGTGTAAAGTATTTTTATTAGACAGTGTTATAATGAGTGTAACTGGTATTGCACCAGCAGTTTACAAGAACTGCTGGTGCAATGATAAATGCCGACAGCGTATGCTGTCGGCATTTATCGATGTGCAGTGGACATGATACGCTACATATCATGTCCGCTTGTACTATTATAAATATACCCCATAAACACACAAATACATATCTACACATATATAAACACATAAATACATATGTACACATATATAGACACATAAATACATATGTACACATATATAGACACATAAATACATATCTACACATATATAAACACATAAATACATATGTACACATATATAGACACAGAAATACATATCTACACATATATAAACACATAAATACAGATCTACACATATATAAACACATAAATACATATGTACACATATATAGACACATAAATACATATCTACACATATATAGACACATAAATACATATCTACAAATATATAGACCTATTTATAAGTGCATTGGAGCCCTTTGCAGTCAAGTAGGTGAAAACATGAAAAAGCTTATTTATGCAATATTTATGTTTAATAAAGTGTTATACTGTGTATTTGCTGTAAATATTTCCCATTCCCAGTGTTCTGCACATAGCAGAATATGTTCTATGTATTTCTAAACAGTTATTCCTAAAGATATATATATATATAAAACAAATTGAAGAAAAATGTTCCCAGACGTGAATGCAAGTAAAAACATCTTAATGCTTTATTATTCAGAGTAGAACAAAGCATACAGACACCACTCCTAATGCCACAGCTGTGATCCGACGCCTCTCCTGCCGCAATCAGCACTTCATCAGGCAACACAGCTGTGGCGTTAGGAGTGGTGTCTGTCTGTTTTGTTCTACTTGGAATAATACAGTATTAAGATGTTTTTACTTGCATTCACGTCTGGGATCGTTTTTACAAGCTTACACCTCCATTTTCTCTTATAAGGTGTATCCAGTCCACGGGTTCATCCATTACTTGTGGAATATTCTCCTTCCCAACAGGAAGTTGCAAGAGGACACCCACAGCAGAGCTGTCTATATAGCTCCTCCCCTAACCCCCACCCCCAGTCATTCTCTTGCAACTCTCGACAAGATAGGAAGTATCAAGAGATATGTGGTGACTTCGTGTAGTGTTACCTTCAATCAAGAGTTTGTTATTTTTAAACGGTACCAGCGTTGTACTGTTTTACTCTCAGGCAGAAATTAGAAGAAGAATTCTGCCTGGAGGTTGATGATCTTAGCGGTTTGTAACTAACGTCCATTGCTGTTCTCACACATAACTGAAGAGTATGGCAAAACTTCAGTTGGGGGAACGGTCTGCAGATTACCTGCTTTGAGGTATGTTCAGTATTTTTATTTCTAGAAAGATGAATAAGTTCTAGAAAATGCTGACAGAGCCTTGTGTATTTGAGGTAAGCTAGATGCAGTGATTTAACAACGACTGGGATCATGTTTACAAAACAGGGTAATACTCATGTTAATACTCATATTACTTAGTGACAAAACGTTTACATGTTTCATAAATAGAACATTTTTTCTCTGAGGGAGATAAGTCTTTATTTGGGGCCTAGTTCTCCACATGGCTAGTCAGATACTCCCTCTGACATCCAGTACATGGTGGGAGGGGCCTATTTTCACGCTCTAGATGCGCAGTTTTCCTTCGGACTGAGACATCCAGCTTCCCTAGAGGAGTCTTCTGGCATCTGAGAAACATTATAGAGGCTTTATTTCTTCCCTAAATCGTATTTGAGGGCAGGTAGGAACCTCAGCAGATCTGTGGCAAGGTGCTCAACTGTCTTTTACCGGTGGTTGCCGTTTTTAAATCCGGTTTGGGGGCTAAGGGGTTAATCATCCATTTGCAAGTGGGTGAAATGTTGCTTTAGTCCCTTACACACACTGTAAACATTTCGAAGACTTTACTGTATTTTTACACTGTTTTGCAGTTTAAGTGCTAGTTTTTTCTCTTAAAGGCACAGTAATGTTTTTGTTTAATTGCTGTTTCACCTTTATTAAAGTGTTTTCCAAGCTTGCTTGTCTCATTACTAGTCTGTTAAACATGTCTGACATAGAGGAAACTCCTTGTTCAATATGTTTGGAAGCCATTGTGGAACCCCCTCTTAGAAAGTGTATCAAATGTACTGAAATTTCTATAAACTATAAAGACCATATTATGGCGCTTAAAGATTTATCTCCAGAGGATTCTCTGACTGAAAAAAGGCAGATTATGCCATCTAGCTCTCCCCATGTGTCAGAACCTATAACTCGTGGCAGACGGTCCCTAAGGTGGAGGACAGTTGTGCTTTCCTAGATCCTATGGATAAAAAATTGGAGGGTCTCCTTAAGAAAATTTTTATACATTAAGGTTTTATTCTCCAGCCTCTTGCATGTATTGTCCCAGTTACTGCTGCAGCGGCTTTTTGGTTTGAGTCTCTTGAGGAGGCTCTACAGGTGGAGACCCCGTTAGATGATATTTTAGACAGGATTAAAGCTCTTAAGTTAGCTAATTCCTTTATTTCTGATGCCGTTTTTCATTTAACCAAGCTAACGGCTAAGAATTCAGGTTTTGCCATTCTGGCGCGTAGGGCGCTATGGCTTAAGTCCTGGTCAGCAGACGTTACTTCAAAGTCTAAACTTCTTAACATCCCCTTAAAGGGACAGACCCTATTCGGGCCTGGCCTGAAGGAGATCATCTCTGACATTACCGGAGGAAAAGGTCACGCCCTTCCTCAGGATAGGTCCAATAAGAGGACCAAACAGAATAATTTTCGTTCCTTTCGAACCTTCAAGAGTGGCGCAGCTTCAGCTTCCTCTAATACAAAACAAGAGGGAAATTTCGCCCAGTCCAAACCAGTCTTGAGACCTAACCAGGCTTGGAACAAGGGGAAGCAGGCCAAAAAACCTGCTACTGCCTCTAAGACAGCATGAAGGAGTAGCCCCCGATCCAGGACCAGATCTAGTCGGGGGCAGACTTTCTCTCTTCGCCCAGGCTTGGGCAAGAGATGTCCAGGATCCCTGGGCACTAGAGATTGTTTCCCAGGGATATCTTCTGTAATTCAAAAGTTCATCTCCAAAGGGGAGATTTCATCTCTCACAACTATCTGCAAACCAGATAAAGAGAGAGGTATTCTTACGTTGCGTTCAAGACCTACTGGTTATGGGAGTGATATACCCAGTTCCAAGGGAGGAACAGGGTCAGGGTTTCTATTCAAACCTGTTTATAGTTCCCAAAAAAGAGGGAACTTTCAGACCAATCTTGGATCTCAAGATCCTAAACAAATTTCTCAGGGTCCCATCCTTCAAAATGGAGACAATCCGAACCATCCTCCCTATGATCCAGGAGGGTCAATATATGACTACCGTGGACTTAAAGGATGCTTATCTCCACATTCCGATCATCATCAGTTCCTAAGGTTTGCCTTCCTAGACAGGCATTACCAGTTTGTGGCTCTTCCCTTCAGGTTAGCCACGGCACCAAAAATCTTTACGAAGGTTCTAGGGTCTCTTCTGGCAATTCTAAGGCCACGGGGCATAGCGGTGGCTCCTTACCTAGACGACATTCTAATCCAGGCGTCGACTTTTCAAATCGCCAAGTCCCATACGGATATTGTTCTGGCCATTCTGAGGTCTCACGGGTGGAAAGTGACCAGAGAAAAGAGTTCTCTCTCTCCTCTCACAAGAGTTTCCTTTCTAGGAACTCTGATAGATTCAGTAGACTTCCTGCCGTGCTCTTCATTCCACTTCTCGGCCGTCAGTGGCTCAGTGTATGGAAATGATTGGTCTAATGGTAGCGGAAATGGACATAGTTCCGTGTGCCCGCCTACATCTCAGACCACTGCAACTTTGCATGCTCAATCAGTGGAATGGGGACTACACAGATTTGTCTCCTCTGTTAAATCTGGATCAAGAGACCAGGGATTCTCTTCTCTAGTGGTTATCTCAAGTCCATCTGTCCAGGGGAATGAGTTTCCGCAGACCAGAGTGGACTATAGTGACGACAGATGCCAGCCTTCTGGGCTGGGGCACAGTCTGGAATTCCCTGAAGGCTCAGGGTTCATGGACTCAGGAGGAAGCCCTCCTTCCGATAAAAATTCTGGAACTAAGAGTGATATTCAATGCTCTTCAGGCTTGGCCTCAACTAGCTGCGGCCAGGTTCATCAGATTTCAGTCGGACAATATCACGACTGTAGCCTATATCAACCATCATGGGGGAACAAGGAGTCCCCTGGCAATGATGGAGGTTTCAAAGATAATTCTATGGGCAGAGGTTCACTCTTGCCATCTCTCAGCTATCCATATCCCAGGAGTAGAGAACTGGGAGGTGGACTTTCTAAGTCGGCAGACCTTTCATCCGGGGGAGTGGGAGCTCCATCCGGAGGTATTTGCCCAGCTGATTCAACTATGGGGCAAACCAGAACTGGATCTGATGGCGTCTCGGCAGAACGCCAAGCTTCCTTATTACGGGTCCAGGTCAAGGGATCCCCAGGCAGCGCTGATAGATGCTCTAGCAGTGCCCTCGTCCTTCAGCCTGGCTTATGTGTTTCCACCATTTCCTCTCCTCCCTTGTCTGATTGCCAAGATCAAGCAGGAGAGAGCTTCAGTGATTTTGATAGCCCCTGCGTGGCCACGCTGGACTTGGTATGCAGATCTGGTGGACATGTCATCCTTTCCACCATGGACTCTGCCGCTGAGGCAGGACCTTCTACTCCAAGGTCCATTCAAACATCCAAATCTAATTTCTCTGCGTCTGACTGCTTGGAGATTGAACGCTTGATTTTATCAAAACGTGGTTTCTCCGAGTCGGTCATTGATACCTTGATTCAGGCTCGAAAGCCTGTCACCAGGAAAATCTATCATAAAATATGGTGTAAATATCTTCATTGGTGTGAATCCAATGGTTACTCATGGAGTAAGGTCAGGATTCCTAGGATTTTATCTTTTCTCCAAGAAGGATTGGAAAAGGGATTATCAGCTAGTTCCTTAAAGGGACAGATTTCTGCTCTGTCTATTCTTTTGCACAAGCGTCTGGCAGATGTTCCAAACGTTCAGGCGTTTTGTCAGGCTTTAGTTAGAATCAAGCCTGTGTTTAAACCTGTTGCTCCGCCATGGAGTTTAAATTTAGTTCTTAAAGTTCTTCAAGGGGTTCAGTTTGAACCTTTGCATTCCATAAGATATCAAGCTTTTATCTTGGAAAGTTCTGTTCTTAGTGGCTATCTCTTCGGCTCGAAGAGTTTCAGAGTTATCTGCCTTACAGTGTGATTCCCCTTATCTGATCTTCCATGCAGATAAGGTAGTTTTGCGTACCAAACCTGGGTTTCTTCCTAAGGTAGTATCTAATAAGAATATCAATCAGGAAATTGTTGTTCTGTCACTGTGTCCTAATCCTTCTTCAAAGAAGGAACGTCTGTTACACAATCTTGACGTGGTTCGTGCTTTAAAGTTTTATTTACAAGCTACTAAGTATTTTCGTCAAACATCTGCATTGTTTGTTGTCTACTCTGGAAGGAGGAGAGGCCAAAAGGCTTCGGCAACTTCTCTTTCTTTTTGGCTGAGAAGCATAATCCGGTTAGCTTATGAGACTGCTGGCCAGCAGCCTCCTGAAAGAATTACAGCTCATTCTACTAGAGCGGTAGCTTCCACATGGGCTTTTAAAAATGAGGCCTCTGTTGAACAGATTTGTAAGGCGGCGACTTGGTCTTCGCTTCATACTTTTTCTAAATTTTACAAATTTGATACTTTTGCTTCTTTGGAGGCTATTTTTGGGAGAAAGGTCTTACAGGCAGTGGTGCCTTCCATTTAAGTTCCTGCCTTGTCCCTCCCTTCATCCGTGTCCTAAAGCTTCGGTATTGGTATCCCACAAGTAATGGATGAACCCGTGGACTGGATACACCTTACAAGAGAAAACAAAATTTATGCTTACCTGATAAATTTCTTTCTCTTGTGGTGTATCCAGTCCACGGCCCGCCCTGTCACTTTAAGGCAGGTGTTTTTATTTTTAAAACTACAGTCACCACTGCACCCTATAGTTTCTCCTTTTTCTTGCTTGTCTTCGGTCGAATGACTGGAGGTGGGGGTTAGGGGAGGAGCTATATAGACAGCTCTGCTGTGGGTGTCCTCTTGCAACTTCCTGTTGGGAAGGAGAATATCCCACAAGTAATGGATGAACCCGTGGACTGGATAAACCACAAGAGAAAGAAATTTATCAGGTAAGCATAAATTTTGTTTTTACAGAAGGCAAATTATAACTGATTTACTAGTTGTATATGGGAGCAGGTGAGGTTATACACTGTAGCCAACACATCGCATGGTCCTTCCTCGTGCAACACTTTATCAGCTAGCACATTAAACAAGTTAGTCATACATTAGCCACACTAAAAATCTGTCTATCTATCTGCCTGTCTGTCTATCTATCTGTCTATCTACCTGTCTGTCTGTCTATCTATCTGCCTGTCTGTATGTCTGTCTGTATCTATCAATCTATCTATCTCTATCAGATACTTGGTGTTATAGCACTTCCCAATTGTACTAGTGACTCTGATGTTGTATTGTGTGGAACATTAACAGCTCTAAGTGTTATATATATATATATATATATATATATACACATATATATATATATATATATATATATATATATATATATATAAAAAACATCTGTATATTTCCATTCTATATATAATCATCTATTTATAGGTATAGATATATATTGTACCAAAATTCCATCAGATATATGCAGATATGTATTTATGAATAAATAGAACATATTCTTCTATGTGAACAATATTGGAATGTGAAATATTCAATATGCCATCGGGTTTTCGCGCGAGTAGGGTGTTTTTTCCCACTTTTTTGCTCCATTGACTTCTATGGGGAATACGTTATCGCATACGCAATATTCTACTTTAGCTTTTCAAACAGGGGGTCGTGATTACATGTTGGTGGGGTAATAGGTTCATGATTAATTTGTGGACTCTCTTCTGTACAGAAATGATGTTTGATTTGTTGAATAGATTTCTAGCAGAACTATGATAAATAACAGAGAAATAAAATCGAATAGTAAATAGAGTAAAACAGTAAAATAATCCAATAAAATGCAGTGCTAAATAATACAATAGCAGCGAATGATAT
Source organism: Bombina bombina (assembly GCF_027579735.1). Classification (NCBI taxonomy): domain Eukaryota; kingdom Metazoa; phylum Chordata; class Amphibia; order Anura; family Bombinatoridae; genus Bombina; species Bombina bombina. The sequence goes on from NC_069507.1 coordinate 271,859,370, forward strand.
AGTTCCTGACAATCTTGTTTGGGAAGTCTCTGATGGATAAATGAGGTGTGAAGAGAAAAAGTGTAAAAAAACTCCTCTAATTGTGGGTGAAAGAAACTTCAAAATGTGCTCTAAAATAGCAAAAACATAATCCTCGAAAAAAATATCTCAAAAAATATATATAGCTCTCAAAAACATTTTTATATATATATATATTCCACAGAAGTGTGTTCCAAAAAAACGGTGAAAAAATGTGAAAAAATGTGAAGAAAAATAATAAAGAAAAATTTTTGGGGAATAAGTGAAGAGAAAAGTCTAAAATAGTTCAATTGTTCCAGTTGCTGAGTTTCCTAAATCCCAGTGGAAAGTGTAATCGGAGTGTCAATAAAGGTGTAGAAAATAAATTGTCAGTAATCCTTTATTCCTGAAAATCCTTAGCCATCAATCCAGTAAAAAAAAAAAAAAAAAAAAATATGCACAAAAGACAATAAATAAGTGCAAAAAAACAAATCAAAAAAATATAAAAATAAAAAGTAAAAATGAAAAACAGAGAACAGTAACCTGTAGAGAGAGAAGAGAAACAAAATATAGTGTAGATTGTCCTAAATGTTCAGCAAATAATGAAATAAGGCTTACCAGCTGGTCAACGCGTTTCGGCCCGTGCTAGGCCTTTCTCAAGACTGGTATTAGTATACTGGTGGTGGCCTTATATAGTTTGTTTGGCCGGAAGTGATTTGTTACTTACTTCCGGTTTTTCGGATTTTGCTATCTTGTTTTGGGGCTAAATGTAATATACACTTGTGTGTAGTTTCCTTATTTTAGTGTAGACTGATAATAGATTATGACGTTCTATAGTTTAGCAAGGTATCTTTCGTTGTTAGCCCTTTCTTAATGCCTCCGTGGGAAACGTGACGTCACTTCCGGTCTAGGCAATTTTTACGATCGATTTCATAGATCGTGTATGCGAATTGGGTAAATAATATTGTTTGGGTCTATGTTTCTATGGGGGGAGTAGAGTCTATAATTCTCTTATTTTTCCATATCCATTTCCTTAATGTTGGTAAACATGGGTCCGTAATAGGACCGGCCTGATTGGTCATGACGTCACGGTCTCGGGTTGGCGCCTTTGATTGGTTCTGAAACGGAGGGTTTGCCTAATCCTGCCTTACTATTGGTGTGCAAATAGCCGTGATTTTAAAAGCCATATTCTTACAGTATGATGTTTCCTTGAACTATTAAAATAGAGGTGCTTTAATACCAGTGCACTAGTATTTTTCTGATGTGTATCTTCTAGGTATCCTGGTGTCTTTTTCGCTTTTATTTGTTCAACATAAAGAGAAACTGTCAGTAGATCTACTGACAGTTTCTCTTTATGTTGAACAAATAAAAGCGAAAAAGACACCAGGATACCTAGAAGATACACATCAGAAAAATACTAGTGCACTGGTATTAAAGCACCTCTATTTTAATAGTTCAAGGAAACATCATACTGTAAGAATATGGCTTTTAAAATCACGGCTATTTGCACACCAATAGTAAGGCAGGATTAGGCAAACCCTCCGTTTCAGAACCAATCAAAGGCGCCAACCCGAGACCGTGACGTCATGACCAATCAGGCCGGTCCTATTACGGACCCATGTTTACCAACATTAAGGAAATGGATATGGAAAAATAAGAGAATTATAGACTCTACTCCCCCCATAGAAACATAGACCCAAACAATATTATTTACCCAATTCGCATACACGATCTATGAAATCGATCGTAAAAATTGCCTAGACCGGAAGTGACGTCACGTTTCCCACGGAGGCATTAAGAAAGGGCTAACAACGAAAGATACCTTGCTAAACTATAGAACGTCATAATCTATTATCAGTCTACACTAAAATAAGGAAACTACACACAAGTGTATATTACATTTAGCCCCAAAACAAGATAGCAAAATCCGAAAAACCGGAAGTAAGTAACAAATCACTTCCGGCCAAACAAACTATATAAGGCCACCACCAGTATACTAAAACCAGTCTTGAGAAAGGCCTAGCACGGGCCGAAACGCGTTGACCAGCTGGTAAGCCTTATTTCATTATTTGCTGAACATTTAGGACAATCTACACTATATTTTGTTTCTCTTCTCTCTCTACCGGTTACTGTTCTCTGTTTTTCATTTTTACTTTTTTTTTTTATATTTTTTTGATTTGTTTTTTTGCACTTTTTTATTGTCTTTTGTGCATATTTTTTTTTTTTTTTTTTTTTTTTTTTTATTTTTTACTGGATTGATGGCTAAGGATTTTCAGGAATAAAGGATTACTGACAATTTATTTTCTACACCTTTATTGACACTCCGATTACACTTTCCACTGGGATTTAGGAAACTCAGCAACTGGAACAATTGAACTATTTTAGACTTTTCTCTTCACTTATTCCCCAAAAATTTTTCTTTATTATTTTTCTTCACATTTTTTCACATTTTTTCACCGTTTTTTTGGAACACACTTCTGTGGAATATATATATATATAAAAATGTTTTTGAGAGCTATATATATTTTTTGAGATATTTTTTTCGAGGATTATGTTTTTGCTATTTTAGAGCACATTTTGAAGTTTCTTTCACCCACAATTAGAGGAGTTTTTTTACACTTTTTCTCTTCACACCTCATTTATCCATCAGAGACTTCCCAAACAAGATTGTCAGGAACTATATCATTCGCTGCTATTGTATTATTTAGCACTGCATTTTATTGGATTATTTTACTGTTTTACTCTATTTACTATTCGATTTTATTTCTCTGTTATTTATCATGGATCCATGAAGCATTGTATGTATACCTGAGACATTATATGTATATTTGTTTTATCTGTCAAACAATTTTATTTATGTATTAAAAACATTTTTTAGACTACACTGAATCTTAATTAGATTACACATTTTATACACCTAGCCTCCTTAGGGTAGGCGCCTTGGGTTACACCTTAATTTTGTTCCTGTATATTGGGTATCAGCTAGGATTACCCCTTCCCCGGGCCTATAGGTTGTGAATAGGCGCAGAGGACAATCTTTTCTAATTTAGATTTCTAGCAGAGGCAGTAAAGATAAATACTTCTAGGGAACACAAGAATGTCTGGGATATGACATACGACTATCCTGAGAATTAATCCTTCTTATACTTTAGAATAAAATATGGTCTGATTCAATAGACCTTCTGGGACTTATCTGCCTTTAGAATCTATGGTTTTTGTTTAGGCGCAGAGCTCCAGTTCACCTTAATGTGTTTAACATAAACAGGACATTTAAATGTCCCCTTCCCCATTTTTACTTTATTATTAGTGATAGTCTTTTCCTCTTGTAACTTGTTTAGGAGACCTGATGGGATCGGCCATGCAGAACCTAGACCGTCTCCTGGCCATGCCATATGGCTGTGGGGAGCAGAACATGGTGCTGTTTGCCCCTAATATCTTCATCATGCAGTATCTGGAGAAGACGAGTCAGCTAAACAGTGAGATCCAGGCCAAAGCCACCAGGTTCCTAGAGAGCGGTGAGGGATTTATGTCACTTATTCTTTTTATAGTGCACTTTCTATTTGATTTACTAATTTATTTTTTATGGCTGAACCTACATTAATGTGAACCTAGCAGTAGATATTGTGTTATGTGTGTTGTGTGACAGAAGTCAATGTGTTTTTACTGCAGTGGTTTCATACACATAATGCAGATTACATAATCTATTTAAGCCTTTAAATCCATAGTAACTCTTTAAAAACCTAAAAAGCAGATAAATAAAACATCTATAATGCTTTTATATAGGTTGCACAGACAGTTGTGTATATGGGGCAAATTATAACTGATTTACTAGTTGTGTATGGGGTTTTGCTGTGGGCAGGTGGGGTTATACACTGTAGCCAACACATCGTACAAACAAAACGTTTTACATACAAGTTCACTAATAGTGCACAGATTTGTTTGTTCTGTGTAAACTGTGGTTATTCTTTTGTGCTTGCAGCCATCAGCTGAGGTTGTGTGCAGGGTTTGTTTTATTTCTGTTTATCCTATAACTATAATAGTACTACTGATCGGACCCAATAAACTGCCCTGCACACACTATAGTTCAATATTCTGCAACCAAAATGCAATAAAACCCAACCAGCATGGGCACCAAAATACAGATGCAAACACAGCAGTTACCAAAAACTATCCTATAGCATGGTCCTTCCTCGTGCAACACTTTATCAGCTAGCCCAATAAACAAGTTAGTCATACATTAGCCACACTAAAAAGCTGTCTGTCAGTCTATCTGTATCTATCAATCTGTCTATCTATCTATCTCTATCCATCTGTATCTATCTCTATCTATCTATCTATCTATCTATCTCTATCTATCCATCTGTATCTATCTCTATCTATATCTATCTATCCATCTATCAATCTGTATATATCCATCTCTATCTATCTATCCATCTATCTATCTATCATCTATCTATCTATCTATCCATCTGTATCTATCTCTATCTATCTATCCATTTATCTATCAATCTGTATATATCCATCTCTATCTATCTATCTATCTATCTATCCATCTGCATCTATCTATCTATCTATCTATCTATCTATCCACCTGTATCTATCTATATCTATCTATATCTATCTGTCTGTCTGTCTGTATCTATCTATCTATCTATCCATCTATCAATCTGTATCTATCCATCTCTATTTATTTATCTATCTATCCATCTGTATCTATCTATCCATCTGTATCTATATATCTATCCATCTGTGTCTATCTATATCTATCTGTCTGTATGTATCTATCTGCCTGTATCTATCTGTCTGTCTTTATCTGTCTTTCTGTCTATATATCTATCTATCTATCTATCAACTGTCTGTATCTATCTGTCTTTCTGTCTGATTATCTAGAATTTACGGGTTAATTTGTTTTGTGCTTGTGTTCAGGGTATCAGAGGCAGCTGACATACAAACGTGATGACTACTCATACAGCGCATTTGGGAACAGCGACCAAGAGGGGAACACCTGGTTAGTGACTGTTTTACATATGGTTCTCTCGAGTTCTCCTGAGTGCACTTCTCAGACGTCCTTTGGATGTCCCATAAACACATAACACTTTGCGCTTTTCTAAAGTAGTCAGACGATAAACACAAGTAGTTATCACTGGGCTATGTTACTACATTTGTTTTGATCCATATAAAAACATTTGGTGGAGTATTTTAAGGTCCCTAAAACTCTCTGGATAAGTTTATAATATAAATGTTAAAATGGAGCAGAAAAGTTATTCACCTAGATTACAAGTTTTGCGTTATGGTGCAGTACGGCTATACTGCTGAAAAATTGGCCATTGCGTGTGGAATGGCAGGTAACGCATATTACAAGTTGCAATGGTATAGCTATACCGCAAGCATTTTAGCCTTACCTAACTCTTTATTCCGCACTCAAAAAAAGGCTTTTTGAGTGCGGGATTTCCATTGCGCCGTATTACAGGTTGTGCGGTCCTGCTAAAATGCATGTGTTATGGTATATACCGCTGTGAGCCATTTCGCAATCTGAAACCAGTAGTTATGGATTTTGTGAAACAAAAATGTTTAACAAAACTCATAACTAAAATGTTACAAAGTACACTAACACCCATAAACTACCTATTAACCCGTAAACCGCCACCCTTCTGCATCGCAAATACTATAATAAACGTATTAACCCCTAAACCGCCGCCCCCACCATATCGCAACACACTAAATGAAACTATTAACCCCTAAACCTAACACCCTCTAACTTTAAAATAAAATTACAATATAACTATCTTAAAATAAATAAAAACTTTCCTGTGAAATTAAAAAAACCTAAGTTTAAACTATAAATTAAACTAACATTACTATTTGAAATAAATAAAATAAATGAAAAATAAAAACCTAACATTACAATATTAAATAATCCTAACACTATGAAGCCTATTTATCAAGCCGTCAACCGCAAATACGCCGGAATTCTGCAGCGTAATTGTGGCGAGCTTGATTCGACCTAGTTATCAAAGCCTACAGACTGACAAAAGTTGAAATTTGTGACGTAACATACGATCCGCCGGTCTCAATCGTACACAGATCGATGCTTACATCATTACAGATGTTCCGAATACAAATTCGGCACTATCTGACAACTTTTGCAAGTTATCAAATTTCTAACAGGTACGCTCACTACTATTACGGCCCAGCGTACCTGGTTTTCAATCCCCCACCCTGGAGGCCGCAGATGAAATAGGAATCAATGGGAGTCTGAAAGCAGCGAAAGCTCATGTACGATGCTGCCAGATATCCCATTGATTTCTATGGTAGAAAACCAGTAAAGTGCACACCTAACATAAGCCCCGAGTCTAAACACCCCTAATCTGCCGCCCTGACATCGCCGCAAGCTAAATAAAACTTATTAACCCCTATTCCGCCGCTCCCGGACCCCGCCGCAACTGTAATAAAATTATTAACCCCTAAAACCCCTGGCCTCCCACATCACTACCATTAACTAAACATATTAACCCCTAAACCACCAGCCCCTACATCGCCATAAACTAAATTAAGCTATTAACCCCTAAAGCTAACAACCCGCTAACTTTACATTAAAATTACCTCATCCCTATCTTATAATAAATTAAAACTTACCTTTAGAATTAAAATAAACTATATTAAACTATTAATTAACCTACCCTAACTGTTAAACTAAAATTACATTAAACTACCAATAAAATTAACTATATTATATATTTAAAAATCTAACCCTACTCAAATTATTTAAATCTACAATTAAAAATTACTAAATTACAAAAAAATAAATGCTAAGTTACAAAAAATAAAAAACACTGTTACAAAAAATAAAAAACACAGTATCAAAAATAAAAAAACATTTACACCTAATCGAATAGCCCTATCAAAATAAAAAAGCCCCCCCAAAATAAAAAAAAACCTAGCCTACAATAAACTACAAATAGCCCTTAAAAGGGCCTTTTGCGGGGCATTGCCCCAAAGAAATCAGCTCTTTTACCTGTAAAAAAAAAAATACAAACACCCCCCCAACAGTTAAACCCACCACCCACACAACCAACCCCCACAAATAAAAACCCTATCTAAAAAACCTAAGCTCCCCATTGCCCTGAAAAGGGCATTTGTATGGGCATTGCCCTTAAAAGGGCATTTAGCTCTTTTACTGCCCAGACCCTACTTTAAAAATAAAACCCACCCAATAAACCCTTAAATAAACCTAACACTAACCTCCGATGATCCACGATCAGCCAATAGGATTTAGCTCGCATTCTATTGGCTGATTGGATCAGCCAATAGGATGAAAGCTCAATCCTATTGGCTGATTGCAACAGCCAATAGGATTTTTCCCCTTAAATTCCTATTGGCTTTTAGAATTCTATCAGCCAATCGGAATGTAAGGGACACCATCTTGGATGATGTACCTTTAAAGGGAAACTTCATTCTTCGTTGACCATTGTAAGAAGAGGATGCTCTGCGCCGGAAGTCTTGAAGATGGAGCCACTCCACGCCGGATGGATGAAGATAGAAGATGCCGTTTTGATGAAGACTTCTGCCGGCTTCGATGAGGACTTTTGTCGCTTGGATGAAGACTTCTACTGGTTTCGATGCAGACTTTTGCCGCTTGGATGAGGATGGATGTCCGCGCTCCGAATACTGTAAGTGGATCGTCTGGGGTTAGTGTTAGGTTTATTTAAGGGTTTATTGGGTGGGTTTTGGGCAGTAAAAGGGCTAAATGCCCATACAAATGCCCTTTTCAGGGCAACGGGGAGCTTAGGATTTTATGATAGGGTTTTTATTTGGGGGGTTGGTTGTGTGGGTGGCGGGTTTAACTGTTGGGGGGCTGGTTGTATTTTTTTTTACAGGTAAAAGAGCTGATTTCTTTGGGGCAATGCCCCGCAAAATTGGTAGTTTATTGTAGGCTAGGGTTTTTTTTTATTTTGGGGGGTCTTTTTTATTTTGATAGGGCTATTAGATTAGGTGTAATTGGTTTTTATTTTTGATACTGTGGTTTGTTTGTTTTTGTAACTTAGTGTTTTTTATTTTTTGTAACTTACGTCTAGATTTAGAGTTTTGCATTAGAAGGGGTGCGTTAGCTACGCGTGCTTTTTTTCCCCCGCACCTTTTAAACAAAGCTGGTATTTAGAGTTCTCAGAAGGGCTGCGTTAGGCTCCAAAAAGGGAGCGTACAGGCATATTTACCGCCACTGCAACTCTCAATACCAGTGTTGCTTACGGACGCGGCCAGCTTAAAAAACGTGCTCGTGCATGATTCCCCCATAGGAAACAATGGGGCAGTTTGAGCTGGAAAAAAACCTAACACCTGCAAAAAAGCAGTGTTCAGCTCCTAACGCAGCCCCATTGTTTCCTATTGGGAAACACTTCCTACGTCTGCACCTAACACCCTAACATGTACCCCGAGTCTAAACACCCCTAACCTTACACTTATTAACCCCTAATCTGCCGCCCCCGCTATCGCTGACCCCTGCATATTATTTTTAACCCCTAATCTGCCGCTTCGTACACCTCCGCAACCTACATTATCCCTATGTACCCTTAATCTGCTGCCCCTAACACCGCCGACCCCTATATTATATTTATTAACCCCTAATCTGCCGCCCCCAACGTCGCCGCCACCTACCTACAATTATTAACCCCTAATCTGCCGACCAGACCTCGCCGCTACTCTAATAAATGTATTAACCCGTAAAGCTAAGTCTAACCCTAACCCTAACACCCCCCTAAGGTAAATATAATTTAAATATAACGAAATAAAATAAATCTTATTAAATAAATTAATCTTATTTAAAGCTAAATACTTACCTGTAAAATAAACCCTAATATAGCTACAATATAACTAATAATTATATTGTAGCTATTTTAGCATTTATATTTATTTTACAGGCAACTTTGTATTTATTTTAACTAGGTACAATAGCTATTAAATAGTTAACAACTATTTAATAGTTACCTAGTTAAAATAATTACAAAATTATCTGTATGTACAGAATCTTACTGTACATGTTTCTCAATGTCCTATGCACTCTTGGAGCGTAAAAATACAAACCACAAAAGAAGTTAAAAAAAAAAAAAAAACGGTCAGTAAGGCACTATAAAGTATTTGTACAATACTCACTTTATTGCTCACAACTTTGAGCTGTCCCACCGCCACACCACTGCTTGACCACCCCCACACTACTCCCAGATGACTCCCACACACTCTTCAATCTCTTCCAAAATGTCCGTTTTGCGGGCATTCTCAGGGCCGCACACTGGTCTGCCACTCATCCTCCCTCTCCGCCTCCATTTTCAGGACAATCTGAGGATTTTTTTTTTTTTTTAAATCGTGTACTCTTGCGGTTTTAAAACCGCGGCGATTAATCACGGTTTAAAACCGCATCCGCGATTAATCGTGCAGCCCTAATTAAGACCCATATAAACAGCATTAGTTTGGTCTGATTGTCTCATTAATAATTCTAAGCATGAGTCACATAAATGAACTTGATAAGGCACCTCAGCTCTTTACACTACACCTCATAATGGTGGAGAAGTGTTCAGGGACTCAGTTTCTAGGGTAGATTTGGGGACAAAATCAGATGGCTCCATTATAGCATATGACAAAGCAATTTAATAAACACTGTAACCTCCTTAAAAAAAGTTCTGAGGAATGGATATCCCCCTGCTAAGAAGCGCGCCAAAACCTGATGTGCGTATAGCCGAGGACAAACTTATGCTAACCCAACATGCGGTAACCAGCTGAAATGCCAAGGTAACTATAATAAAACAAAAGAATTCTGCCCATAACATAGCTAGAGTGTATCTAGATGTTAATAAATCTTGCTCATCACCAGCACACAAGCAGCAGAGAGCCAAACAAGTACTGAAACATAGAGAGGCGGAAACGACAAGTCCCTGCGACTAATTATAGAAGGTTTATGAAAAAAATCCTATGAAGTGAAAAAGAATCACAAAGCATAAATAATTATACCTATGCAGGGAGTGCAGAATTATTAGGCAAGTTGTATTTTTGAGGAATAATTTTATTATTGAACAACAACCATGTTCTCAATGAACCCAAAAAACTAATTAATATCAAAGCTGAAGTAGTTTTTAGTTTGTTTTTAGTTATAGCTATTTTAGGGGGATATCTGTGTGTGCAGGTGACTATTACTGTGCATAATTATTAGGCAACTTAACAAAAAACAAATATATACCCATTTCAATTATTTATTTTTACCAGTGAAACCAATATAACATCTCAACATTCACAAATATACATTTCTGACATTCAAAAACAAAACAAAAACAAATCAGTGACCAATATAGCCACCTTTCTTTGCAAGGACACTCAAAAGCCTGGATTCTGTCAGTGTTTTGATCTGTTCACCATCAACATTGCGTGCAGCAGCAACCACAGCCTCCCAGACACTGTTCAGAGAGGTGTACTGTTTTCCCTCCTTGTAAATCTCACATTTGATGATGGACCACAGGTTCTCAATGGGGTTCAGATCAGGTGAACAAGGAGGCCATGTCATTAGATTTTCTTCTTGTATACCCTTTCTTGTCAGCCACGCTGTGGAGTACTTGGACGCGTGTGATGGAGCATTGTCCTGTATGAAAATCATGTTTTTCTTGAAGGATGCAGACTTCTTCCTGTACCACTGCTTGAAGAAGGTGTCTTCCAGAAACTGGCAGTAGGACTGGGAGTTGAGCTTGACTCCATCCTCAACCCGAAAAGGCCCCACAAGCTCATCTTTGATGATACCAGCCCAAACCAGTACTCCACCTCCACCTTGCTGGCGTCTGAGTCGGACTGGAGCTCTCTGCCCTTTACCAATCCAGCCACGGGCCCATCCATCTGGCCCATCAAGACTCACTCTCATTTCATCAGTCCATAAAACCTTAGAAAAATCAGTCTTGAGATATTTCTTGGCCCAGTCTTGACGTTTCAGCTTGTGTGTCTTGTTCAGTGGTGGTCGTCTTTCAGCCTTTCTTACCTTGGCCATGTCTCTGAGTTTTGCACACCTTGTGCTTTTGGGCACTCCAGTGATGTTGCAGCTCTGAAATATGGCCAAACTGGTGGCAAGTGGCATCTTGGCAGCTGCACGCTTGACTTTTCTCAGTTCATGGGCAGTTATTTTGCGCCTTGGTTTTTCCACACGCTTCTTGCGACCCTGTTGACTATTTTGAATGAAACGCTTGATTGTTCGATGATCACGCTTCAGAAGCTTTGCAATTTTAAGAGTGCTGCATCCCTCTGCAAGATATCTCACTATTTTTTACTTTTCTGAGCCTGTCAAGTCCTTCTTTTGACCCATTTTGCCAAAGGAAAGGAAGTTGCCTAATAATTATGCACACCTGATATAGGGTGTTGATGTCATTAGACCACACCCCTTCTCATTACAGAGATGCACATCACCTAATATGCGTAATTGGTAGTAGGCTTTCGAGCCTATACAGCTTGGAGTAAAACAACATGCATAAAGAGGATGATGTGGTCAAAATACTCATTTGCCTAATAATTCTGCACACAGTGTACATACATATACATACAGATATATACAGATATACATACATATACATACATATACATACATATACATACAGATATACATACATATACATACATATACATACAGATATACATACATACAGCTATACATGCATATACATACAGATATACATACATATATATACATACAGATATACATACAGATATACATACATATACATACATATACATACATATATAGATACATATACATACAGATATACATACATATACATACAGATATACATACATATACATACAGATATACATACATATACATACAGATATACATACATATACATACATATACATACAGATATACATACATATACATACAGATATACATACATATACATACAGATATACATACATATACATACATATACATACATATACATACAGATATACATACATATACATACAGATATACATACATATACATACATATACATACATATACATACAGATATACATACATATACATACAGATATACATACAGATATATATACATATACATACAGATATACATACAGATATACATACATATACATACAGATATACATACATATACATACAGATATACATACATATACACACAGATATACATACATATACATACAGATATACACAGATATACATACATATACATACAGATATACACACATATACATACAGATATACATACAGATATACACACATATACATACAGATATACATACAGATATACATATACATACAGATATACATATACATACAGATATACATACATATACATACAGATATACATACATATACATACAGATATACATACATATACATACAGATATACATACAGATATACATACATATACATACAGATATAGATACATATACATACAGATATACATACATATACATACAGATATAGATACATATACATACAGATATACATACAGATATACATACAGATATACATACATATACATACAGTTATACATACATATACATACAGATACATACAGATATACATACAGATATACATATACATACAGATATACATACAGATATACATACAGATACATACACATACAGATATACATACATATACATAGATATACATACAGATATACATACATATACATACAGATATACATACATATACATACAGATATACATACATATACATACAGATATACATACAGATATACATACAGATACATACAGATATACATACATATACATACAGATATACATACAGATATACATATATATACATACAGATATACATACAGATATACATACATATACATACAGATATACATACAGATATACATACATATACATACAGATATACATACAGATATAGATACATATACATACAGATATACATACATATACATACAGATATACATACAGATATACATACATATACATACATATACATACATATACATACAGATATACATACAGATATACATACATATACATACAGATATGCATACATATACATACAGATACATACATATACATACATATACATACATATACATACAGATATACATACAGATATACATATATATACATACATATACATACAGATATGCATACATATACATACAGATATACATACATATACATACAGATATACATACAGATATACATACATATACATACAGATATACATACATATACATACAGATATACATACAGATATACATACATATACATACAGATATACATACATACATATACATACAGATATACATACATATACATACAGATATACATACAGGTATACATACATATACATACAGATATACATACATATACATACAGATATACATACAGATATACATACAGATATAGATACATATACATACAGATATACATACAGATATACATACAGAAATACATACATATACATACAGATATACATACAGATATAGATACATATACATACAGATATACATACAGATATACATATAGATATACATACATATACATACATATACATACAGATATACATACATATACATACAGATATACATACATATACATATATACATACAGATATACATATAGATATACATACATATACAAACAGATATAGATACATATACACACAGATATACACACAGATATACATACATATACATACAGATATATATACATATACATACAGATATACATACATATACATACAGATATAGATACATATACATACAGATATACATACATATACATACAGATATACATACAGATATACATACATATACATACAGATATACATACAGATATACATAATTATACATACAGATATACATACATATACATATACATACAGATATACATACAGATATACATACAGATACATACAGATATACATACATATACATACAGATATGGATACATATACATACATATACATAGATATACATACAGATATACACACATATACATACAGATATACATACATATACATACAGATATACATACAGATATACATACATATACATACAGATATACATACAGATATACATACAGATATACATACAGATATACATACATATACATACAGATATACATACATATACATACAGATATACATACATATACATACAGATATACATACAGATATACATACAGATATACATACATATACATACAGATATACATACATATACATACAGATATACATACATATACATACAGATATACATACATATACATACAGATATACATACAGATATACATACATATACATACAGATATGCATACATATACATACAGATATACATACATATACACATACATATACATACAGATATACATACATATACATACATATACATACAGATATGCATACATATACATACAGATATACATACATATACATACAGATATACATACATATACATACAGATATACACATACAGATATACATACAGATATACATACATATACATACAGATATACATACAGATATACATACATATACATACAGATATACATACATACATATACATACAGATATACATACATACATATACATAAAGATATACATACATATACATACAGATATACATACATATACATACAGATATACATACAGGTATACATACATATACATACAGATATACATACATATACATACAGATATACATACAGATATACATACAGATATAGATACATATACATACAGATATACATACAGATATACATACAGAAATACATACATATACATACAGATATACATACAGATATACATACAGATATAGATACATATACATACAGATATACATACAGATATACATATAGATATACATACAGATTTACATACATATACATACAGATATACATACATATACATACATATACATACAGATATACATACAGATATACATATACATACAGATATACATACAGATATACATATACATACAGATATACATACATATACATACAGATATACATACATATACATACAGATATACATACATATACATACAGATATACATACATATACATACAGATATACATACATATACATACAGATATACATACATATACATACAGATATACATACATATACATACAGATATAGATACATATACATACAGATATACATACAGATATACATACATATACATACAGATATAGATACATATACATACAGATATACATACAGATATACATACAGATATACATACATATACATACAGTTATACATACATATACATACAGATACATACAGATATACATACAGATATACATATACATACAGATATACATACAGATACATACACATACAGATATACATACATATACATAGATATACATACAGATATACATACATATACATACAGATATACATACATATACATACAGATATACATACAGATATACATACAGATACATACAGATATACATACATATACATTCAGATATACATACAGATATACATATATATACATACAGATATACATACAGATATACATACATATACATACAGATATACATACAGATATACATACATATACATACAGATATACATACAGATATAGATACATATACATACAGATATACATACATATACATACAGATATACATACAGATATACATACATATACATACAGATATACATACATATACATACAGATATACATACATATACATACAGATATACATACATATACATACATATACATACAGATATACATACAGATATACATACATATACATACAGATATGCATACATATACATACAGATATACATACATATACATACATATACATACATATACATACAGATATACATACATATACATACAGATATACATACAGATATACATACATATACATACAGATATGCATACATATACATACAGATATACATACATATACATACAGATATACATACATATACATACAGATATACACATACAGATATACATACAGATATACATACATATACATACAGATATACATACATATACATACAGATATACATACATATACATACAGATATACATACATATACATACAGATATACATACAGATATACATACATACATATACATACAGATATACATACATACATATACATACAGATATACATACATATACATACAGATATACATACATATACATACATATATACATACAGATATACATACATATACATACAGATATGCATACATATACATACAGATATACATACATATACACATACATATACATACAGATATACATACATATATACATACAGATATACATACATATACATACAGATATACATACATATACATATACATACAGATATACATACAGATATACATACAGATACATACAGATATACATACATATACATACAGATATAGATACATATACATACATATACATAGATATACATACAGATATACACACATATACATACAGATATACACACATATACATACAGATATACATACAGATATACATACATATACATACAGATATACATACAGATATACATACAGATATACATACAGATATACATACATATACATACA
This sequence comes from Bombina bombina, assembly GCF_027579735.1. Lineage (NCBI taxonomy): Eukaryota > Metazoa > Chordata > Amphibia > Anura > Bombinatoridae > Bombina > Bombina bombina. The sequence continues at coordinate 271,875,960 of NC_069507.1, forward strand.
GATATACATACATATACATACAGATATACATACAGATATACATACAGATATACATACATATACATACAGATATACATACATATACATACAGATATACATACAGATATACATACAGATATACATACATATACATACAGATATACATACAGATATGCATACATATACATACAGATATACATACATATACATACATATACATACATATACACATACATATACATACAGATATACATACATATACATACATATACATACAGATATGCATACATATACATACAGATATACATACATATACATACAGATATAAATACATATACATACAGATATACATACATATACATACAGATATACACATACAGATATACATACAGATATACATACATATACATACAGATATACATACAGATATACATACATATACATACAGATATACATACATACATATACATAAAGATATACATACATATACATACAGATATACATACATATACATACAGATATACATACATATACATACAGATATACATACATATACATACAGATATACATACAGATATACATACAGATATACATACAGATATAGATACATATACATACAGATATACATACAGATATACATACAGAAATACATACATATACATACAGATATACATACAGATATAGATACATATACATACAGATATACATATAGATATACATACAGATTTACATACATATACATACAGATATACATACAGATATACATGCATATACATACAGATATACATACATATACATATATACATACATATACATACAGATATACATATAGATATACATACATATACATACAGATATAGATACATATACACACAGATATACACACAGATATACATACATATACATACAGATATATATACACATATACATACAGATATACATACATATACATACAGATATAGATACATATACATACAGATATACATACATATACATACAGATATACATACAGATATACATACATATACATACAGATATACATACATATATACATACAGATATACATACATATACATACAGATATACATACATATACATATACATACAGATATACATACAGATATACATACAGATACATACAGATATACATACATATACATACAGATATAGATACATATACATACATATACATAGATATACATACAGATATACACACATATACATACAGATATACATACATATACATACAGATATACATACAGATATACATACAGATACATACAGATATACATACAGATATACATATAGATATACATACATATACATACAGATATACATACATATACATACAGATATACATACATATACATACAGATATACATACAGATATACATACATATACATACAGATATACATACATATACATACAGATATACACACATATACATACAGATATACATACAGATATACACACATATACATACAGATATACACACATATACATACAGATATACATACATATACATACAGATATACATACATATACATACAGATATACATACATATACATACAGATATACACACATATACATACATATACATACAGACATATACATACAGATATACATACAGATATACATACATATACAGATATACATACAGATATACATACATATACAGATATACATACAGATATATACAGATATACATACAGATATAGATGCATATACATACAGATATACATACAGATATATACAGATATACATATACATACAGATATACATACATATACATACAGATATACATACATATACATACAGATATACATACAGATATACATACATATACATACAGATATACATACATATACATACAGATATACATACATATACATACAGATATACATACAGATATACATACATATACATACAGATATACATACATATACATACAGATATACATACAGATATACATACATATACATACAGATATACATACAGATATACATACATATACATACAGATATAAATACAGATATACATACATATACATACAGATATACATACATATACATACAGATATACATACAGATACATACACATACAGATATACATACATATACATACAGATATACATACATATATACATACAGATATACATACAGATATACATACATATACATACAGATATACATACATATACATACAGATATACATACATATACATACAGATATACATACATATATACATACAGATATACATACAGATATACATACATATACATACAGATATACACACATATACATACAGATATACATACATATACATACAGATATACATACATATACATACAGATATACATACAGATATACATACATATACATACAGATATACATACATATACATACAGATATAGATACATATACATACAGATATAGATACATATACATACAGATATACATACATATACATACAGATATACATACATATACATACAGATATACATACAGATATACATACATATACATACAGATATACATACATATACATACAGATATACATACATATACATACAGATATACATACATATACATACAGATATACATACAGATATACATACATATACATACAGATATACATACATATACATACAGATATAGATACATATACATACAGATATACATACAGATATACATACATATACATACAGATATACACACATATACATACAGATATACATACATATACATACAGATATACATACATATACATACAGATATACATACATATACATACAGATATACATACATATACATACAGATATACATACAGATATACATACATATACATACAGATATACATACATATACATACAGATATAGATACAGATATACATACAGATATACATACATATACATACAGATATACATACATATACATACAGATATAGATACATATACATACAGATATAAATACAGATATAGATACATATACATACAGATATACATACAGATATAGATACATATACATACAGATATACATACAGATATACATACATATACATACAGATATACATACAGATATACATACAGATATACATACATATACATACAGATATACATACAGATATACATACAGATATACATACATATACATACAGATATACATACAGATATAGATACATTTACATACAGATATACATACAGATATAGATACATATACATACAGATATACATACAGATATACATACATATACATACAGATATACATACATATACATACAGATATAGATACAGATATAGATACATATACATACAGATATACATACATATACATACAGATATACATACAGATATAGATACAGATATAGATACATATACACACAGATATACATACATATACATACAGATATACATACATATAGATACATATACATACAGATATACATACATATACATACAGATATACATACATATACATACAGATATACATACATATACATACAGATATACATACATATACATACAGATATACATACATATACATACAGATATAAAAAAATATAAAGAACATTTTCTCTTTTAAGTGAAGCATATTGGAATGCAAAATATTTCTATTCAAAACACAGTAAAACAATATAAAAAATGATTTAACAGGATATTGCATGCTTTAAAGGTACTGTATATATAATAGCCCTTCCCAGTCAAACATCTGCTCATAAACCATATACCTTTTAACCCTTATAAAACGTTTGTATTAAATAGTCTATGTATTAGTGTAATGGTTTATTTACATAAGTTTTATATGTGTTTAACCCTTACAGTTTACGCTAGCTCTCAAGTGCAACCTTTTACTTTCAACTTGTGATCTTCACACTAGTTAGTGTGGTCATGATATTGTTTGCCACGTCCCGAGCTAACTTTAGCGTTCCACTTACACTCCAGCCCTATTTGTTTATCAAAAACAATTACTAGCTTCAGTGTAAACAAGGTCTCTGTTTTGTCCCTCACTCACTGTGTGTCTTCCTGTGCTCACTCTCTTCCCTCACTCACTCTGTGTCTTCCTTTGCTCACTCTCTCTTCCCTCACTCACTGTGTATCTTCCTGTGCTCACTCTCTTCCCTCACTCACTCTGTGTCTTCCTTTGCTCACTCTCTCTTCCCTCACTCACTGTGTGTGTTCCTGTGCTCACTCTCTCTTCCCTCACTCACTCTGTGTCTTCCTGTGCTCACTCTCTCTTCCCTCACTCACTCTGTGTCTTCCTGTGCTCACTCTCTCTTCCCTCACTCACTCTGTGTCTTCCTGTGCTCACTCTCTCTTCTCTCACTCACTGTGTGCCTTCCTGTGCTCACTCTCTCTTACCTCACTCACTGTGTGTCTTCCTGTGCTCACTCTCTTCTCTCACTCACTGTGTGTCTTCCTGTGCTCACTCTCTCTTCCCTCACTCACTGTGTGTCTCCCTGTGCTCACTCTCTTCCTCACTCACTGTGTGTCTTCCTGTGCTCACTCTCTCTTCCCTCACTCACTCTGTGTCTTCCTGTGCTCACTCTCTTCCCTCACTCACTGTGTATCTTCCTGTGCTCACTCTCTCTTCCCTCACTCACTCTGTGTCTTCCTGTGCTCACTCTCTCTTCTCTCACTCACTGTGTGCCTTCCTGTGCTCACTCTCTCTTCCCTCACTCACTGTGTGTCTTCCTGTGCTCACTCTCTTCTCTCACTCACTGTGTGTCTTCCTGTGCTCACTCTCTCTTCCCTCACTCACTGTGTGTCTCCCTGTGCTCACTCTCTTCTCTCACTCACTGTGTGTCTTCCTGTGCTCACTCTCTCTTCCCTCACTCACTGTGTGTCTCCCTGTGCTCACTCTCTTCCTCACTCACTGTGTGTCTCCCTGTGCTCACTCTCTTCCTTCACTCACTGTGTGTCTTCATGTGCTAACTCTCTTCTCTCACTCACTGTGTTTCTTCATGTGCTCACTCTCTTCCTTCACTCACTGTGTGTCTTCCTGTGCTCACTCTCTTCCCTCACTCACTGTGTGTCTCCCTGTGCTCACTCTCTTCCCTCACTCACTGTGTGTCTTCCTGTGCTCACTCTCTTCTCTCACTCACTGTGTGTCTTCCTGTGCTCACTCTCTCTTCCCTCACTCACTCTGTGTCTTCCTGTGCTCACTCTCTTCTCTCACTCACTGTGTGTCTTCCTGTGCTCACTCTCTCTTCCCTCACTCACTGTGTGTCTCCCTGTGCTCACTCTCTTCCCTCACTCACTGTGTGTGTTCCTTTGCTCACTCTCTTCTCTCACTCACTGTGTGCCTTCCTGTGCTCACTCTCTCTTACCTCACTCACTGTGTGTCTTCCTGTGCTCACTCTCTTCTCTCACTCACTGTGTGTCTTCCTGTGCTCACTCTCTCTTCCCTCACTCACTGTGTGTCTCCCTGTGCTCACTCTCTTCCTCACTCACTGTGTGTCTTCCTGTGCTCACTCTCTCTTCCCTCACTCACTCTGTGTCTTCCTGTGCTCACTCTCTTCCCTCACTCACTGTGTATCTTCCTGTGCTCACTCTCTCTTCCCTCACTCACTCTGTGTCTTCCTGTGCTCACTCTCTCTTCCCTCACTCACTCTGTGTCTTCCTGTGCTCACTCTCTCTTCCCTCACTCACTGTGTGTCTTCCTGTGCTCACTCTCTTCTCTCACTCACTGTGTGTCTTCCTGTGCTCACTCTCTCTTCCCTCACTCACTGTGTGTCTCCCTGTGCTCACTCTCTTCCTTCACTCACTGTGTGTCTTCATGTGATCACTCTCTCCCCTCACTCACTGTGTGTCTTCATGTGCTAACTCTCTTCTCTCACTCACTGTGTTTCTTCATGTGCTCACTCTCTTCCTTCACTCACTGTGTGTCTTCCTGTGCTCACTCTCTTCCCTCACTCACTGTGTGTCTCCCTGTGCTCACTCTCTTCCCTCACTCACTGTGTGTCTTCCTGTGCTCACTCTCTTCTCTCACTCACTGTGTGTCTTCATGTGCTCACTCTCTTCCCTCACTCACTGTGTGTCTTCATGTGCTCACTCTCTTCCCTCACTCACTGTGTGTCTTCATGTGCTCACTCTCTTCCCTCACTCACTGTGTGTCTTCCTGTGCTCACTCTCTTCCTTCAATCACTGTGTGTCTTCCTTTGCTCACTCTCTTCCCTCACTCACTGTGTGTCTTCCTGTGCTCACTCTCTCCCCTCACTCACTGTGTGTCTTCCTGTGCTCACTCTCTTCCCTCACTCACAGTGTGTATTCCTTTGCTCACTCTCTTCCCTCACTCACTGTGTGTCTTCATGTGCTCACTCTCTTCCCTCACTCATTGAGTTTCTTCCTGTGCTCACTCTCTTCCCTCACTCACTGTGTGTCTTCCTTTGCTCACTCTCTTCCCTCACTCACTGTGTGTCTTCCTTTGCTCACTCTCTTCCCTCACTCACTGTGTGTCTTCCTTTGTTCACTTTCTTCGCTCACTCACTGTGTGTCTTCCTTTGCTCACTCTCTCTTCACTCACTCACTGTGTGTCTTCCTGTGCTCACTCTCTCTTCTCTCACTCACTGTGTGTCTTCCTGTGCTCACTCTCTCTTCCCTCACTCACTGTGTGTCTCCCTGTGCTCACTTTCTTCCTCACTCACTGTGTGTCTTCCTGTGCTCACTCTCTCTTCCCTCACTCACTCTGTGTCTTCCTGTGCTCACTCTCTCTTCCCTCACTCACTCTGTGTCTTCCTGTGCTCACTCTCTCTTCCCTCACTCACTGTGTGTCTTCCTGTGCTCACTCTCTTCTCTCACTCACTGTGTGTCTTCCTGTGCTCACTCTCTCCCCTCACTCACTGTGTGTCTTCATGTGCTAACTCTCTTCTCTCACTCACTGTGTGTCTTCATGTGCTCACTCTCTTCCTTCACTCACTGTGTGTCTTCCTGTGCTCACTCTCTTCCCTCACTCACTGTGTGTCTCCCTGTGCTCACTCTCTTCCTCACTCACTGTGTGTCTTCCTGTGCTCACTCTCTTCCTTCACTCACTGTGTGTCTTCATGTGCTCACTCTCTCCCCTCACTCACTGTGTGTCTTCATGTGCTAACTCTCTTCTCTCACTCACTGTGTGTCTTCATGTGCTCATTCTCTTCTCTCACTCACTGTGTGTCTTCCTGTGCTCACTCTCTCTTCCCTCACCCACTGTGTGTCTTCCTGTGCTCACTCTCTCTTCTCCCACTCACTGTGTGTCTTCCTGTGCTCACTCTCTTCCCTCACTCACTGTGTGTCTTCCTGTGCTCACTCTCTTCCCTCACTTACTGTGTGTCTTCATGTGCTCACTCTCTTCTCTCACTCACTGTGTCTTCCTGTGCTCACTCTCTTCCCTCACTCACTGTGTGTCTTACTGTGCTCACTCTCTTCCCTCACTCACTGTGTGTCTCCCTGTGCTCACTCTCTTCCCTCACTCACTGTGTGTCTCCCTGTGCTCACTCTCTTCCCTCACTCACTGTGTGTCTTCCTGTGCTCACTCTCTCTTCTCTCACTCACTGTGTGTCTTCATGTGCTCACTCTCTTCCCTCACTCACTGTGTGTCTTCATGTGCTCACTCTCTTCCCTCACTCACTGTGTGTCTTCCTGTGCTCACTCTCTTCCTTCAATCACTGTGTGTCTTCCTTTGCTCACTCTCTTCCCTCACTCACTGTGTTTCTTCCTGTGCTCACTCTCTTCCCTCACTCACTGTGTGTCTTCCTGTGCTCACTCTCTTCCCTCACTCACTGTGTGTCTTCCTGTGCTCACTCTCTTCCCTCACTCACAGTGTGTATTCCTTTGCTCACTCTCTTCCCTCACTCACTGTGTGTCTTCATGTGCTCACTCTCTTCCCTCACTCATTGAGTTTCTTCCTGTGCTCACTCTCTTCCCTCACTCACTGTGTGTCTTCCTTTGCTCACTCTCTTCCCTCACTCACTGTGTGTCTTCCTTTGCTCACTCTCTTCCCTCACTCACTGTGTGTCTTCCTTTGCTCACTTTCTTCGCTCACTCACTGTGTGTCTTCCTTTGCTCACTCTCTTATCTCACTCACTGTGTGTCTTCCTGTGCTCACTCTCTTATCTCACTCACTGTGTGTCTTCCTGTGCTCACTCTCTCTTCGCTCACTCACTGTGTGTCTTCCTGTGCTCACTGTCTTCTCTCACTCACTGTGTGTCTTCCTGTGCTCACTCTCTCTTCCCTCACTCACTGTGTGTCTCCCTGTGCTCATTTTCTTCCTCACTCACTGTGTGTCTTCCTGTGCTCACTCTTCCCTCGCTCACTGTGTTTCTTCCTGTGCTCACTCTCTTCCCTCACTCACTGTGTGTCTTACTGTGCTCACTCTCTTCCCTCACTCACTGTGTGTCTACATGTGCTCACTTTCTTCCCTCACTCACTGTGTCTCTTCCTGTGCTCACTCTCTTCCCTCACTCACTGTGTGTCTTCCTGTCCTCACTCTCTTCCCTCACTCACTGTGTGTCTTCCTGTGCTCACTCTCTTCCCTCACTCACTATGTGTCTTCCTGTGCTCACTTTCTTCCCTCACTCACTGTTTGTCTTCCTGTGCTAACTCTTTCTTCCCTCACTCACTGTTTGTCTTCCTGTGCTAACTCTCTCTTCCCTCACTCACTGTGTGTCTTCCTGTGCTCACTCTATCTTCCTTCACTCACTGTGTGTCTTCCTGTGCTCACTCTCTCTTCCCTCACTCACTGTGTGTCTTCCTGTGCTCACTCTCTTACCTCACTCACTGTGTGTCTTCCTTTGCTCACTCTCTTCCCTCACTCACAGTGTGTCTTCCTGTGCTCGCTCTCTTCTCTCACGCACAGTGTGTCTTCCTGTGCTCATTCTCTTCCCTCACTCACTGTGTGTCTTCCTGTGCTCACTCTCTTCACTCACTCACTGTGTGTCTTCCTGTGCTCACTCTCTTCACTCACTCACTGTGTGTCTTCATGTGCTCACTCTCTTCCCTCACTCACTGTGTGTCTTCATGTGCTCACTCTCTTCCCTCACTCACTGTGTGTCTTCCTTTGCTCACTCTCTTCCCTCACTCACTGTGTGTTTTCCTTTGCTCACTCTCTTCCCTCACTCACTGTGTGTCTTCATGTGATCACTCTCTTCCCTCACTCACTGTGTGTCATCCTGTGCTCACTCTCTTCCCTCACTCACTGTGTGTCTTCCTTTGCTCACTCTCTTCCCTCGCTCACTGTGTGCCTTCCTGTGCTCACTCTTCCCTCGCTCACTGTGTGTCTTCCTGTGCTCACTCTCTTCCCTCGCTCACTGAGTTTCTTCCTGTACTCACTCTCTTCCCTCACTCACTGTGTGTCTTCCTGTGCTCACTCTCTTCCCTCACTCACTGTGTGTCTTCCTGTGCTCACTCTCTTCCCTCACTCACTGTGTCTCTTCATGTGCTCACTCTCTTCCTTCACTCACTGTGTGTCTTCCTGTGCTCAATCTATCTTCCCTCACTCACTGTGTGTCTTCCTGTGCTCACTCTCTCTTCCCTCACTCACTGTGTGTCTTCCTGTGTTCACTCTCTTACCTCACTCACTGTGTGTCTTCCTTTGCTCGCTATCTTCCGTCACTCACTGTGTGTCTTCCTGTGCTCACTCTCTTCCCTCACTCACTGTGTCTCTTCTTGTGCTCACTCTCTTCCCTCACTCACTGTGTCTTCCTGTCCTCACTCTCTTCCCTCACTCACTGTGTGTCTTCCTGTGCTCACTCTCTTCCCTCACTCACTATGTGTCTTCCTGTGCTCACTTTCTTCCCTCACTCACTGTTTGTCTTCCTGTGCTAACTCTTTCTTCCCTCACTCACTGTTTGTCTTCCTGTGCTAACTCTCTCTTCCCTCACTCACTGTGTGTCTTCCTGTGCTCACTCTATCTTCCTTCACTCACTGTGTGTCTTCCTGTGCTCACTCTCTCTTCCCTCACTCACTGTGTGTCTTCCTGTGCTCACTCTCTTACCTCACTCACTGTGTGTCTTCCTTTGCTCACTCTCTTCTCTCACTCACAGTGTGTCTTCCTGTGCTCGCTCTCTTCTCTCATGCACAGTGTGTCTTCCTGTGCTCATTCTCTTCCCTCACTCACTGTGTGTCTTCCTGTGCTCACTCTCTTCACTCACTCACTGTGTGTCTTCCTGTGCTCACTCTCTTCACTCACTCACTGTGTGTCTTCATGTGCTCACTCTCTTCCCTCACTCACTGTGTGTCTTCATGTGCTCACTCTCTTCCCTCACTCACTGTGTGTCTTCCTTTGCTCACTCTCTTCCCTCACTCACTGTGTGTCTTCCTTTGCTCACTCTCTTCCCTCACTCACTGTGTGTTTTCCTTTGCTCACTCTCTTCCCTCACTCACTGTGTGTCTTCATGTGATCACTCTCTTCCCTCACTCACTGTGTGTCATACTGTGCTCACTCTCTTCCCTCACTCACTGTGTGTCTTCCTTTGCTCACTCTCTTCCCTCGCTCACTGTGTGCCTTCCTGTGCTCACTCTCTTCCCTCACTCACTGTGTGTCTTCATGTGCTCACTCTCTTCCCTCACTCACAGTGTGTCTTCCTGTGCTCATTCTCTTCCCTCACTCAGTGTGTGTCTTCCTGTGCTCACTCTCTTCCCTCACTCACTGTGTCTCTTCCTGTGCTCACTCTCTTCCCTCACTCAGTGTGTCTTCCTGTGCTCACTCTCTTCCCTCACTCACTGTGTGTCTTCCTGTGCTCAATCTATCTTCCCTCACTCACTGTGTGTCTTCCTGTGCTCACTCTCTCTTACATCACTCACTGTGTGTCTTCCTTTGCTCACTATCTTCCCTCACTCACACTGTGTCTTCCTGTGCTCACTCTCTTCTCTCACTGACTGTGTGTCTTCATGTGCTCACTCTCTTCCCTCACGCACTGTGTGTCTTCCTGTGCTCACTCTCTTCCCTTACTCACTGTGTTTCTTCCTGTGCTCACTCTCTTCACTCACTCACTGTGTGTCTTCATGTGCTCACTCTCTTCCCTCACTCACTGTGTGTCTTCCTTTGCTCACTCTCTGTGTGTCTTCCTTTGCTCACTCTCTTCCCTCACTCACTGTGTGTCTTCCTGTGCTCACTCTCTTCCCTCACTCACTCACTGTGTGTCTTCCTGTGCTCAATCTCTTCCCTCACTCACTGTGTCTTCCTGTGCTCACTCTCTTCCCTCACTCACTCACTGTGTGTCTTCCTTTGCTCACTCTCTTCCCTCACTCACTCACTGTGTGTCTTCCTGTGCTCACTCTCTCTCCCCTCACTCACTGTGTGTCTTCCTGTGCTCACTCTCTTCCCTCACTCATTGTGTGTCTTCCTGTGCTCACTCTCTTCCCTCACTCACTGTGTGTCTTCCTGTGCTCACTCTCTTTCCTCACTCACTGTGTGTCTTCCAGTGCTCACTCTCTCTTCCCTCACTCACTGTGTGTCTTCCTGTTCTAACTCTCTTCCCTCACTCACTGTGTGTCTTCCTGTGCCCACTCTCTCTTTCCTTACTCACTGTGTGTCTTCCTGTTCTCACTCTCTTCCCTCACTCACTGTGTGTCTTCCTGTTCTAACTCTCTTCCCTCACTCACTGTGTGTCTTCCTGTGCTCACTCTCTTCCCTCACTCACTGTGTCTTCCTGTGCTCACTCTCTTCCCTCACTCACTGTGTGTCTTCCTGTGCTCACTCTCTTCCCTCACTCACCGAGTGTCTTCCTGTGCTCACTCTCTTCCCTCACTCACTGTGTGTCTTCCTGTGCTAACTCTCTCTTCCCTCACTCACTGTGTGTCTTCCTGTGCTCACTCTCTCTTCCCTCACTCACTGTGTGTCTTCCTGTGCTCACTCTCTTACCTCACTCACTGTGTCTCTTCCTTTGCTCACTATCTTCCCTCACTCACAGTGTGTCTTCATGTGTTCACTCTCTTCCCTCATGCACTGTGTGTCTTCCTGTGCTCACTCTCTTCCCTCACTCACTGTGTGTCTTCCTGTGCTCACTCTCTTCACTCACTCACTGTGTGTCTTCCTGTGCTCACTCTCTTCTCTCACTCACTGTGTGTCTTCCTGTGCTCACTCTCTTCCCTCACACACTGTGTGTCTTCTTGTGCTCACTCTCTTCCCTCACTCACTGTGTGTCTTCCTGTGCTCACTCTCTTCACTCACTCACTGTGTGTCTTCCTGTGCTCACTCTCTTCTCTCACTCATAGTGTGTCTTCCTGTGTTCACTCTCTTCCCTCACGCACTGTGTGTCTTCCTGTGCTCAATCTCTTCCCTCACTCACTGTGTGTCTTCCTGTGCTCACTCTCTTCACTCACTCACTGTGTGTCTTCCTGTGCTCACTCTCTTCACTCACTCACTGTGTCTCTTCATGTGCTCACTCTCTTCCCTCACTCACTGTGTCTCTTCATGTGCTCACTCTCTTCCCTCACTCACTGTGTGTCTCCCTTTGCTCACTCTTTTCCCTCACTCACTGTGTGTCTTCCTGTGCTCACTCTCTTCCCTCACTCACTGTGTCTCTTCCTGTGCTCACTCTCTTCCCTCACTCACTGTGTGTCTTCCTGTGCTCACTCTCTTCCCTCACTCACCGAGTGTCTTCCTGTGCTCACTCTCTTCCCTCACTTACTGTGTGTCTTCCTGTGCTAACTCTCTCTTCCCTCACTCACTGTGTGTCTTCCTGTGCTCACTCTCTCTTCCCTCACTCACTGTGTGTCTTCCTGTGCTCACTCTCTTACCTCACTCACTGTGTCTCTTCCTTTGCTCACTATCTTCCCTCACTCACAGTGTGTCTTCATGTGTTCACTCTCTTCCCTCATGCACTGTGTGTCTTCCTGTGCTCACTCTCTTCCCTCACTCACTGTGTGTCTTCCTGTGCTCACTCTCTTCACTCACTCACTGTGTGTCTTCCTGTGCTCACTCTCTTCTCTCACTCACTGTGTGTCTTCCTGTGCTCACTCTCTTCCCTCACTCACTGTGTGTCTTCCTGTGCTCACTCTCTTCACTCACTCACTGTGTGTCTTCCTGTGCTCACTCTCTTCTCTCACTCATAGTGTGTCTTCCTGTGTTCACTCTCTTCCCTCACGCACTGTGTGTCTTCCTGTGCTCAATCTCTTCCCTCACTCACTGTGTGTCTTCCTGTGCTCACTCTCTTCACTCACTCACTGTGTGTCTTCCTGTGCTCACTCTCTTCACTCACTCACTGTGTCTCTTCATGTGCTCACTCTCTTCCCTCACTCACTGTGTCTCTTCATGTGCTCACTCTCTTCCCTCACTCACTGTGTGTCTTCATGTGCTCACTCTCTTCCCTCACTCACTGTGTGTCTTCCTTTGCTCACTCTCTTCCCTCACTCACTGTGTGTCTTCCTTTGCTCACTCTCTTCCCTCACTCACTGTGTGTCTTCCTGTGCTCGCTCTCTTCTCTCACTCACTGTGTGTCTTCCTGTGCTCACTCCCTCTTCCCTCACTCACTGTGTGTCTTCCTGTGCTCACTCTCTTACCTCACTCACTGTGTGTCTTCCTTTGCTCACTATCTTCCCTCACTCACTGCGTGTCTTCCTGTGCTCACTCTCTTCCCTCACTCACTGTGTGTCTTCCTGTGCTCACTCTCTTCCCTCACTCACTCACTTCCCTCTTTCCTTACTCACTGTGTGTCTGTCTTCCTTTGCTCACTCTCTTCCCTCACTCACTATGTGTCTTCCTTTGCTCACTCTCTTCCCTCACTCACTGTGTGTCTTCCTTTGTTCACTCTCTTCCCTTACTCACTGTGTCTCTTCCTGTGCTCACTCTCTTCCCTCACTCACTGTGTGTCTTCCAGTGCTCACTCTCTCTTCCCTCACTCTCTGTGTGTCTTCCTGTACTCACTCTCTCTTTCCTTACTCACTGTGTGTCTTACTGTGCTCACTCTCTTACCTCACTCACTGTGCGTCTTCCTGTGCTCACTCTCTTCTCTCACTCACTGTGTGTCTTCCTGTGCTCACTCTCTTCTCTCACTCAATGTGTGCCTTCCTCTGCTCACTCTCTTCCCTCACTCACTGTGTGTCTTCCTGTGCTCACTCTCTTCTCTCACTTACTGTGTGTCTTCCTGTGCTCACTCTCTCTTCCCTCACTCACTGTGTGTCTTCCTGTGCTCACTCTCTTACCTCACTCACTGTGTGTCTTCCTTTGCTCACTATCTTCCCTAACTCACTCTGTGTCTTCCTGTGCTCACTCTCTTCCCTCACTCACTGTGTGTCTTCCTGTGCTTACTCTCTTCTCTCACTCACTGTGTGTCTTCATGTGCTCACTCTCTTCCCTCACTCACTCACTTCCTTCTTTCCTTACTCACTGTGTGTCTGTCTTCCTTTGCTCACTCTCTTCCCTCACTCACTATGTGTCTTCCTTTGCTCACTCTCTTCCCTCACTCACTGTGTGTCTTCCTTTGTTCACTCTCTTCCCTCACTCACTGTGTCTCTTCCTGTGCTCACTCACTGTGTGTCTTCCTGTGCTCACTCTCTTCCCTCACTCACTGTGTGTCTTCCTTTGCTCACTCTCTTCTCTCACTCACTGTGTGCCTTCCTGTGCTCACTCTCTCTTCCCTCACTCACAGTGTGTCTTCCTGTGCTCACTCTCTTCTCTCACTCACTGTGTGTCTTCCTGTGCTCACTCTCTTCCCTCACTCACTGTGTGTCTTCCTGTGCTCACTCTCTCTTCTCTCACTCACTGTGTGTCTTCCTGTGCTCACTCTCTTTCCTCACTCACTGTGTGTCTTCCTGTGCTCACTCTCTTCCCTCACTCACTGTGTCTCTTCCTGTGCTCATTATCTTCCCTCACTCACTGTGTCTCTTACTGTGCTCACTCTCTTCCCTCACTCACTGTGTGTCTTCCTGTGCTCACTCTCTCTTCCCTCACTCACTCATTGTCTGTCTCCCTGTGCTCACTCTCTCTTCCCTTACTCACTCACTCACTCACTCACTGTGTGTCTACCTGTGCTCATTCTCTCTTCCCTCACTCACTGTGTGTCTCACCTTCTCTTCCTCTAGGTTAAGTGCTTTTGTACTGAAGTCGTTTAGCAAAGCCCGACCCTACATCTTTATTGATGAGACTCACCTGAACCAAACCTACAGTTGGCTGCATAAAAATAGCCAGGAAAATGGCTGCTTTAGGAGTGTAGGACGACTCTTCAACAACGCTATGAAGGTATACGCACCTCAGGGCGCAGTAATTAAATGGGCTACATTCACTTTTAGGAATATCGGGTAACTGTCCAAGATTCACTAGAAGAGGGACGGTGAAGCAATGAGATGTGTTTCCAAGATGGCACTCAATACAAATTTACTTGGTTTCATTGACTAAAACTGTAGTACTTGTATTTATTTTGTGAATCTGTGATGCAAGCTTTGTTTATATCCGTTATAGATTTCTAAGAAAATATAATACACACAATTACTGTGGGCACTTGAGTGAATTACTTTTAGAAAATTAGCACCAAATTGAGCACACATTCCCCAATAGAGCCGCCACCTACGCACTATAGTGAGATATAAAGTAACCATTTGATAACCTATCTGTGTTCACAGACAAAGGGGCATCCAATGAGATGCAAAAGTCATAAAGGCCCAACAAGACGCCAAGCACTGTATGTAATGGGTAGTTGTGCATCCCAGCAGATTTGTACAAAGCCATGATGCAGTCACAAACCTTACGTTCTATGTCACATGTGCCAGTGAGATTTACTAAAGGAAGCCAGTGAGATACACATGTCAGGAATGTCCCCTAAAGGTTTGGTAAATATACGCAGTGCATCTTGCAGGGAAGGTCTAGTGGTGAGATGGGCTTGGTATGGCCAAATAAACCCAGTGAAAGTGTTGTGTTTAATGTGTATGCGCTTGTAATAGCCAAACCCACAATACCCTAAACTTTTGTTTGAATGAACCCTCTGCAGTATATCAGTTTGTGTTTGTAGCACTCACTGTCTAAGATTACTGTGAGCTGCTCAGATCACAGGGTTACCTGCCCTGGTTGGTTAAATCCCTTCACAGCCCAGACATGGGCCGGTAGTCACAAACATTGTCATGTGCACACGATGACTACTAAACTAATTGTAATCTATAGATATTTAGGTCACACTTAAAAATCTGTAAAGATATAAAGTTATTATAATTATTTTATTGACTTTACATTTTCCCAACTCAGTTACACTAATACATAGTGTCATTATGTCACACCAATACAGTGTGTCATTTTGTCACGCTAATACATAGTGTCACTGTGTCACACCAATACAGTGTGTCATTTTGTCACGCTAATACATAGTGTCACTGTGTCACACCAATACAGTGTGTCATTTTGTCACGCTAATACATAGTGTCACTGTGTCACACCAATACAGTGTGTCATTTTGTCACGCTAATACATAGTGTCACTGTGTCACACCAATACAGTGTGTCATTTTGTCACGCTAATACATAGTTTCACTCCAATACAGTGTGTCATGTTGTCACTTTTGCTAATCCAGTGTCACACCAATACTGTGTCATTTTGTCACTTTTGCTAATCCAGTGTCACACCAATACTGTGTCATTTTGTCACTTACGCTAATGCAGTGTGTCATTTTTTGTCACTTTTGCTAATTTAGTGTGTCACACCAATGCAGTATGTTATTTTGTCACTTTTGCTAATGCAGTGTGTCACACTAATGAAGTATGTTATTTTGTCACTTTTGCTAATGCAGTATGTTATTTTGTCACTTACGCTAATGCAGTGTCACCCCAATACAGTATGTCATTTTGTCACTTTGAATAATGCAGTGTCACACTAATACAGTATGACATTTTGTCACTTTTGATAATCAAAACAACAGGGTAGGTATAAGATACAACGCTCAAATCTCAAATGCTGTTCCCAAAAGGTAAGTGTACCTCCTAACATCAAACCAAAATAGAAAAAGAACAAGGGGATATGGGAACGCGCTGTAAAAAACAGCATATGAGAGGTAAATAACTATATAAGGAATGTGGATAACACAAGAGTATAATAAAAAAGTTTATATTTGTTTATAATTGTATTACAATAAGCGATGCCGGCATCTGATACAAAGTAAAATAGTACAATTAAAATAGGATGAGAATCAACATAAAATATAAAACATCAGTGTGTAGTGCTGTAAGTAACTATAAAAATAAATATAGCTGCAAGCAGCAATAGAGGTGGCCAGCGCATTATTTTTGCAATGCCATATAAGTAGTTATGTCACAAAATAAAGCTATACAACAACTGTTTACAGTTCTAACATAAGCATTGGGAAAAAAAAAGAGTAGAAATGTATATAAAGTTCACATAAGGATATATAGATTCTTCCTTGGAATCTTCAGTCTTCTGATCTCTCTTGTTTCATTCTCATAGAAAGGAAACAAAAATGTGCCGCATAGCGTAACTCTGTAACCGTATCCAGTGCAGAATATTTGTATACAAATGGTTACTCACATGGGTTGGAGCTATAACCAAGCTCAGGTGAATGCGCACACCCACTTTATACTGTTGGGTAAACAGTTGCTTTCACAGGATATTTGAATAAAAGAATTTATTAAAATACAAATATAAAAAGCGTCACAAGAACTGCAAAAACACAATATAATAGGACTAGGCAATACAATTTCAGTTATTGCTCCAAATGAGCTAAACACAGTGCCAGAGTTAGTGGAAAGGAATGCAGAAACTTAACCACAAAACCTCCCACTTAATGTCCAGCATATGTTGCTCTCCCTTTAGGTGGCAGGTACTTGAATAGACGCAATGGAAAGATATATCCTTCCATTGCATCTATTCTATTATATGGTGTATTTGCAGTTCTTGTGACGCTTTTTATATTTGTATTTTAATAAATTCTTTTATTTTGCATTTCTATTTGTTTTGTGATGCTATGGTATTTGTTATCATAAGCATTTGGAAAAAAACACATTTTCGAAATGTTTGCATTTTTTAAAATGGCTGCCACAACATATGACCTATACTTTCAACATGAACAAATGTAACTCTAGGTGACAATATATGGTTATATAGCAAATTTCACAGTTTTAACATAAGCGGTTGGAAAGAAAACACAGTTTCAAAATTTTTGCGTAAACCAATATGGCTGCCACAGCTTGTGACTAATTCCTTCAACATGAACAACTGTGACTCTAGGTCACAATATAAGACTGTGCAGCAAATTTCACAGTTCTTACTTAAGCGGTTGCAGAGAAAATAGACTTTCAAAATTTTCGAGTAAACCAAGATGGCTGCCCGATCGTAAGATATACAGCCTCCATATTACGCACAATAGTGCTCACTATAGATGTCAATAAACATGGCAAAAATAAAGCATTTTTGTAAAACGGTTTTTGTTTTATTATTAATTTAAATATATCGTTAAGCAATTTTGAACAATTCAAAATGGCTGCCAAACCACATGACGTATCAACTTCTCTTAAACAAATCTGAATGTTAGTCATAAGATAACTCTACAAACCAAGTTTCACGTCTGTCTAATAAGCGGTTTCGGAGAAGAAGATTTTTATAGTTTTTAAAAATGGCGCATACAAAACAAAATGGCCGCCAAGCTATGCAATGTATGGCTTTCAAATTGCACATACTAATGCTCACTATAGACCTCTACAATTTGCAGAAGTTTCATGAAAATTTGCAAATGTTTTATTTCACGAAGGCGACTGCGCAATGCGAATTTTAACTGGAATATTGTCTTTAAGGGTTATGACTATGTGTAATCATGTGTCTATTACACTGTAATATTGTTAAATATTGTAAAACTAATGTATAAAGTGCAAAATTACGCAATTAAATGGCGATAAAAAGGTTAATGTCTCACAGCAGCCATGTTGATTATGGAAAAATCGCAGTTTGAACAAACTTGGCAGAGGACCTTGCAAGGAGCATATGTGCAAAATTGCGCGTCATTGCACTAAGCGGTTTAGGAGAAGAAGATGTTTGAATATTTTTGCAAAATGCAAGATGGCTGCCACATCATGTGACCAAGGCACTTCTCTTGAGCAATAGCAATTTCAGGTCATAGTAGCACTAAGCACAGCGAGTTTCAAAGTTGTAACATAAGCAGTTCCAGAGCTAAAGATTTTTAAGCGTTTGTCAAAATTTGTCGCAAAAAGCAATATGGCTGCCAGAGCATGTGACCTATGAGTTCAATTTTGCATGAGATGTAGCACAGCAATAGGCTGTACCAGCATACCTGATTTTAAGAGCTTTGCAAAAACAGTTAAGCAGTTATGGGCAATTGAATACAAAGCTTGGCGGAATAAAAAGAATAATAATAATAATAATAATAATAATAATAATCCGAACAATAACAATAGGTTGTCCTGCAACTTTGTTGCTGGCCACCTAATAATATGTTGCAAAGTAACACAATGTTAGAATATAAACAGAGTCAATGTTACCGTCCTTTCACAATCAGGCCAGTGATTAGAGTGTCTGATCCAGCTGTTTATATGAATGCAGGTATGACTTGGGTGATTCCCTCTGCGTTGTTTTTAAAACAGCGAAAAACTTGCAAGAATCTTCTGGCTTGTATCCAATGACTGTGAGTTAAATTTCAAAGACACATTCACAGCCGTATTTGCGGGATGTCCCGTGCTGTGGACCGGTTCCGGTCAGGAGGTCAGAGTGCAGGAGGTAATGATAAGCAACGACAGACTTCGTTTCTTTGAAGTAAAAATGAATCAGACTGCTTTTAACAAATGTGGGTCATGGGTGGGAATTACGCATATAGAGTCAATTCATATATTAAATAGGCTCAATGCACCGCACCTACCGCATATGTAAGTCAAGCAGTTGTATTGCAAGTAAAGTTTGTAACAGTGTCCATATTATTCAGATTCCAGTGCTGGACAGAAGAAAGTAGCTCACGGGTATGATGGTATTTCCAAGAAAAAACAACTCTGTGAATTAGAGTTGGTCTCAACCACCTTACCTACTACTTAATTTCACAAGTTATGAGCAAATTTCTACGCGTTTCAGCCTAGTCAGGCCTTTATCAAGATGCTCATTATGGTCTTTCATGAATTTAAATACACTGTGGTTCTCTGTGATTGGATCAGAGAGGGTCATGTGATTAGATGAGAGAAAGTCATGTGATTAGATGAGAGAAAGTCATATGACTGGGTTTTACCATGATTTTTCACAGTTTAACCCCTTAACGACTGAGGACGTGCAGGGTACGTCCTCAGAAAAAAGGCAGTTAATGCCTGAGAACGTACCCTGCACGTCCTCAGTGTGGAAAGCAGCTGGAAGCGATCCTGCTCGCTTCCAGCTGCTTTCCGGTTATTGCAGTGATGCCTCGATATGGAGGCATCCTGCAATAACCTTTTTAAGTCATCCGGTGCAGAGAGAGCCACTCTGTGGCCCTCTCTGCACCGGAGATCGGTTGCTCCATGTGTTGGTGGGTGGGAGCCGGACCGGGAGGCGGGTGGCGGCCATCGATGGCCCTGTGGATGTGAAGGGGGGCGGGATCGTGGGCGGGGGTGGCTGGGGGCGCGCACGGGCGCACGCACGTGCACGGGAGGGTGGGGGCGGGCGTGTGCACGGGGAGGGAGCGGGTGGGAACCGCTACACTGCAGAAAATGGGGAAATAAAAAATATATAATAAATGAAAATTAAAACAATCAGCAAGGTGGTGGGGGTTTGTCTGTGGGGGGTGGGGGGGGGGGGGAGCTACACTACAGAAAAAACAAAAAAAACAAAAAAAAAAGCACTTTTTATTGTAAACTGGGTACTGGCAGACAGCTGCCAGTACCCAAGATGGCCCCCAATAAGGCAGAGGGGAGGGTTAGAGAGCGGTTTTAGGGGGGATCAGGGAGGTTGGGGGCTAAGGGGGGGATCCTACACAGTAGCATATGTAAATATGCTAAAAAAAAATTCATTTTTTTTTTAAAACCCTTTTATTTTAGTACTGGCAGACTTTCTGCCAGTACTTAAGATGGCGGGGACAATTGTGGGGTGGGGGAGGGAAGGGAGCTGTTTGGGAGGGATCAGGGGGTGGGATGTGTCAGATGGGAGGCTGATCTCTACACTAAAGCTAAAATTAACCCTGCAAGCTCACTACAAACTCCCTAATTAACCCTTTCACTGCTAGCCATAATACACGTGTGAGGCGCAACAGGATTTACTGGCCTTCTAATTACCAGAAAGCAACGCCAAAGTCATATATGTCTGCTATTTCTGAACAAAGGGGATCCCAGACAAGCATTTACAACCATTTGTGCCATAATTGCACAAGCTGTTTGTAAATGATTTCAGTGAGAAACCTAAAATTGTAAAAAATTTTACGTTTTTTTTAATTTGATCGCATTTGGCGGTGAAATGGTGGCATGAAATATACCAAAATGTGCCTAGATCAATACTTGGGGTTGTCTACTACACTACACTAAAGCTAAAATTAACCCTACAAGCTCCCTAAAAGCTCCCTAATTAACCCCTTAACTGCTGGGCATGATACACTTGTGGTGCGCAGTGGCATTTAGCGGCCTTCTAATTACCAAAAAGCAACGCCAAAGCCATATATGTGTGCTATTTCTGAGCAAAGGGGATCCCAGAGAAGAATTTACAACCATTTATGCCATAATTGCACAAGCTGTTTGTAAATGATTTCAGTGAGAAACCTAAAGTTTGTGAAAAAATTTGTGAAAAAGTGAACAATTTTTTGTATTTGATCACATTTGGCGGTGAAATGGTGGTATGAAATATACCAAAATTGGCCTAGATCAATACTTTGGGATGTCTACTAAATAAAAATATATATACATGTCAGTGGATATTCAGAGATTCCTGAAAGATATCAGTGTTCTAATGTAACTAGCGCTAATTTTGGAAAAAAATGGTTTGGAAATAGCAAAGTGCTACTTGTATTTATGGCCCTATAACTTACAAAAAAAGCAAAGAACATGTAAACATTGGGTATTTCTAAACTCAGGACAAAATTTAGAAACTATTTAGCATGGGTGTTTTTTGGTGGTTTTAGATATGTAACAGATTTTGGGGGTCAAAGTTAGAAAAAGTGTGTTTTTTTCCATTTTTCCTCATATTTTATCATTTTTTTTATAGTAAATTATAAGATATGATAAAAATAATGGTATCTTTAGAAAGTCCATTTAATGGCGAGAAAAACGGTATATAATATATGTGGGTACAGTAAATGAGTAAGAGGAAAATTACAGCTAAACACAAACACCGCAAAAATGTAAAAATAGCCTTGGTCCCAAACGGACAGAAAATGGAAAAGTGCTCTGGTCACTAAGGGGTTAATCAACATTCGTTATATGTTTATAAATACCTCAACATTTTGTTCTATTTTGATGAATGTTAGAACTAATGAGGATTGGAGTAAAAGCATTTAGATTGTGCAGTAGATCTATATACCAGAGATAATACAAAAAATTGTACATGAAATATTTCCATGAAAGATTATGGAAAAATATGAAAAAATATATATATATATATATAAAAAACCACTAGCAGTACGTATTTGCAACAAAAAAACTTTTTTAGTGGTGATTAAGTCGTGAGTATGGTTAACTCTAAAAAATATTGAAGTGAAATACTATAGAAATATGATAATATCAAAAACACATCCTTATTTGGAAGACATATCTTTTTTTGAGAAACATATCCTTTTTTGAAAGACATATCTTTTTTTGAAAGACATATCTTTTTTTGAAAAACTTATCTTTTTTTGAAAAACTTATCTTTTAACCCCTTAATGACCAAGGACGTGCAGGGTACGTCCTCAGAAAAAAGGCAGTTAACGCCTGAGAACATACCCTGCACGTCCTCGGTGTGGAAAGCAGCTGGAAGCGATCCTGCTCGCTTCCAGCTGCTTTCCGGTTATTGCAGTGATGCCTCGATATGGAGGCATCCTGCAATAACCTTAGATGGCCATCCGATGCAGAGAGAGCCACTCTGTGGCCCTCTCTGCACCGGACATCGATGGCCGGTATCGTTGGTGGGTGGGAGCCGGTGTGGGAGGTGGGTGGCGGCCATCGATGGCCCTGGTCATATGGAGGGGGGCGGGATCGTGGGCGTGGAAGTCCGGGCGCGCGCACGTGCACGAGGGGGCGCGCCGGGGCGCGCGCCGGGGCAGGGACCGGGTGGGGACCGGGTGGGGACCGCTGCACTACAGAAAAAAATGTGTCCCAAAATAAAAGTGGGACCAATAATTTTAAAAAAAAAAACCTTAGGCGTTATTTAGGTGGTGGGGGTTGGTCCGTGGGGGGGGGAAGCTACACTACAGAAAAAATAAAAAAAAAATTAAAAAAATAAACATTTAATTCTGCAAACTGGGTACTGGCAGACAGCTGCCAGTACCCAAGATGGCCCCCAATAAGGCAGAGGGGGAGGCTTAGAGAGCTGTTTTGGGGGGGATCAGGGAGGTTGGGGGCTAAGGGGGGATCCTAAACACAGCATATG
Organism: Bombina bombina; assembly: GCF_027579735.1. Taxonomy (NCBI): domain Eukaryota; kingdom Metazoa; phylum Chordata; class Amphibia; order Anura; family Bombinatoridae; genus Bombina; species Bombina bombina. The sequence continues at coordinate 271,899,369 of NC_069507.1, forward strand.
TAAATATGCTCTTTTTTTTTTTCTTTAAAAAAAAAAAAAATCTTTTATTTTAGTACTGGCAGACTTTCTGCCAGTACTTAAGATGGCGGGGACAATAGTGGGGTGGGGGAGGGAAGGGAGCTGTTTGGGAGGGATCAGGGGGTGGGATGTGTCAGGTGGGAGGCTGAACTCTACACTAAAGCTAAAATTAACCCTGCAAGCTCCCTACACACTACCTAATTAACCCCTTCACTGCTAGCCATAATACACGTGTGATGCGCAGCAGCATTTAGCGACTTTCTAATTACCAAAAAGCAACGCCAAAGTCATATATGTCTGCTATTTCTGAACAAAGGGCATCCCAGAGAAGCATTTACAACCATTTGTGCCATAATTGCACAAGCTGTTTGTAAATAATTTCAGTGAGAAACCTAAAATTGTGAAAAAATTAACGTTTTTTTTAATTTGATCGCATTTGGCGGTGAAATGGTGGCATGAAATATACCAAAATGGGCCTAGATCAATACTTGGGGTTGTCTACTACACTACACTAAAGCTAAAATTAACCCTAGAAGCTCCCTACATGCTCCCTAATTAACCCCTTCACTGCTGGGCATAATACACGTATTTTGCGCAGGGGCATTTAGCAGCCTTCTAATTACCAAAAAGCAAAGCCAAAGCCATATATGTCTGCTATTTCTGAACAAAGGGGATCCCAGAGAAGCATTTACAACCATTTATGCTATAATTGCATAAGTTGTTTGTAAATAATTTCAGTGAGAAACCTAAAGTTTGTGAAAATATTTGTGAAAAAGTGAACAATTTTTTTTATTTGATCGCATTTGGCGGTGAAATGGTGGCATGAAATATACCAAAATGGGCCTAGATCAATACTTTGGGATGTCTTCTAAAAAAATATATATACATGTCAATGGATATTCAGGGATTCCTGAAAGATATTAGTGTTCCAATGTAACTAGCGCTAATTTTGAAAAAAAGTGCTTTGGAAATAGCAAAGTGCTACTTGTATTTATGGCCCTATAACTTGCAAAAAAAGCAAAGAACATGTAAACATTGGGTATTTCTAAACTCAGGACAAAATTTAGAAACTATTTAGCATGGGTGTTTTTTGGTGGTTGTAGATGTGTAGCAGATTTTGGGGGTCAAAGTTAGAAAAAATGTGTTTTTTTCCATTTTTTCCTCATATTTTATAATGTTTTTTATAGTAAATTATAAGATATGATGAAAATTATGGTATCTTTTGAAAGTCAATTTAATGGCGAGAAAAACGGTATATAATATGTGTGGGTACAGTAAATGAGTAAGAGGAAAATTACAGCTAAACACAAACACCGCAACAATGTAAAAATAGCCTTGGTCCCAAATGGACAGAAAATGGAAAAGTGCTGCGGCCATTAAGGGGTTAATTTGCTCATAACTTGTGAAATTAAGTAGTAGGTAAGGTGGTTGAGACCAACTCTAATTCACAGAGAAATACCATCATACCCGTGAGCTACTTTCTTCTGTCCAGCACTGGAATCTGAATAATATGGACGCTGTTACAAACTTTACTTGCAATACAACTGCTTGACTTACATATGCGGTAGGTGCGGTGCATTGAGCCTCTTTAATATATGAATTGACTCTATATGCGTAATTCCCACCCATGACCCACATTTGTTAAAAGCAGTCTGATTCATTTTTACTTCAAAGAAACGAAGTCTGTCGTTGCTTATCATTACTCCTGCACTCTGACCTCCTGACCGGAACCGGTCCACAGCACGGGACATCCCGCAAATACGGCTGTGAATGTGTCTTTGAAATTTAACTCACAGTCATTGGATACAAGCCAGAAGATTCTTGCAAGTTTTTCGCTGTTTTAAAAACAACGCAGAGGGAATCACCCAAGTCATACCTGCATTCATATAAACAGCTGGATCAGACACTCTAATCACTGGCCTGATTGTGAAAGGACGGTAACATTGACTCTGTTTATATTCTAACATTGTGTTACTTTGCAACATATTATTATTTTTATAGTTACTTACAGCACTACACACTGATGTTTTATATTTTATGTTGATTCTCATCCTATTTGAATTGTACTATTTTACTTTGTAACAGATGCCGGCATCGCTTATTGTAATACAAATATAAACTTTTTTATTATACTCTTGTGTAATCCACATTCCTTATATAGTTCTTTACCTCTCATATGCTGTTTTGTACAGCGCGTTCCCATATCCCCTTGTTCTTTGTCAGTTTTGATAATGCAGTGTCACACCAATACAGTATGTTATTTTGTCAGTTTTGATAATGCAGTGTCACACCAATACAGTATGTCATTTTGTCACTTTTGATAATGCAGTGTCACACCAATACAGTATGTCATTTTGTCACTTTTGATAATGCAGTGTCACACCAATGCAGTATGTCATTTTGTCACTTTTGATAATGCAGTGTCACACCAATGCAGTATGTCATTTTGTCACTTTTACTAATGCAATGTGTCACACCAATACAGTATGTCATTTTGTCACTTTTGATAATGCAGTGTCACATCAATACTGTGTCATTTTGTCACTTTTACTAATGCAATGTGTCACACCAATACAGTATGTCATTTTGTCACTTTTGATAATGCAGTGTCACACCAATACAGTATGACATTTTGTTACTTTTGCTAATGCAGTGTCACACCAATACAGTATGACATTTTGTTACTTTTGCTAATGCAGTGTCACACCAATACAGTATGACATTTTGTTACTTTTGATAATGCAGTGTCACACCAATACAGTATGTTATTTTGTCACTTTTGATAATGCAGTGTCACATCAATACTGTGTCATTTTGTCACTTTTACTAATGCAATGTGTCACACCAATACAGTATGTCATTTTGTCACTTTTGATAATGCAGTGTCACACCAATACAGTATGACATTTTGTTACTTTTGCTAATGCAGTGTCACACCAATACAGTATGACATTTTGTTACTTTTGCTAATGCAGTGTCACACCAATGCAGTATGTCATTTTGTCACTTTTGATAATGCAGTGTCACACCAATACAGTATGACATTTTGTTACTTTTGCTAATGCAGTGTCACACCAATACAGTATGACATTTTGTTACTTTTGCTAATGCAGTGTAACACCAATGCAGTATGTCATTTTGTCACTTTTGATAATGCAGTGTCACATCAATACTGTGTCATTTTGTCACTTTTACTAATGCAATGTGTCACATCAATACTGTGTCATTTTGTCACTTTTGATAATGCAGTGTCACACCAATACAGTATGTTATTTTGTCACTTTTGATAATGCAGTGTCACACCAATACAGTATGACATTTTGTTACTTTTGATAATGCAGTGTCACATCAATACTGTGTCATTTTGTCACTTTTGATAATGCAGTGTCACACCAATACAGTATGTTATTTTGTCACTTTTGATAATGCAGTGTCACACCAATACAGTATGACATTTTGTTACTTTTGATAATGCAGTGTCACATCAATACTGTGTCATTTTGTCACTTTTGATAATGCAGTGTCACACCAATACAGTATGTTATTTTGTCACTTTTGATAATGCAGTGTGTCACACCAATACTGTGTGTCATTTTGTCACTTTTACTAATGCAGTGTGTCACACCAATACTGTGTGTCATTTTGTCACTTTTGATAATGCAGTGTCACACCAATACAGTATGTTATTTTGTCACTTTTGATAATGCAGTGTCACACCAATACAGTATGACATTTTGTTACTTTTGATAATGCAGTGTCACATCAATACTGTGTCATTTTGTCACTTTTGATAATGCAGTGTCACACCAATACAGTATGTTATTTTGTCACTTTTGATAATGCAGTGTGTCACACCAATACTGTGTGTCATTTTGTCACTTTTACTAATGCAGTGTGTCACACCAATACTGTGTGTCATTTTGTTACTTTTGCTAATGCAGTGTAACACCAATGCAGTATGTCATTTTGTCACTTTTGATAATGCAGTGTCACATCAATACTGTGTCATTTTGTCACTTTTACTAATGCAATGTGTCACACCAATACTGTGTGTCATTTTGTCACTTTTGATAATGCAGTGTCACACCAATACAGTATGTTATTTTGTCACTTTTGATAATGCAGTGTCACACCAATACAGTATGACATGTTGTTACTTTTGATAATGCAGTGTCACATCAATACTGTGTCATTTTGTCACTTTTGATAATGCAGTGTCACACCAATACAGTATGTTATTTTGTCACTTTTGATAATGCAGTGTGTCACACCAATACTGTGTGTCATTTTGTCACTTTTACTAATGCAGTGTGTCACACCAATACTGTGTGTCATTTTGTCACTTTTGATAATGCAGTGTCACTGTAGTAACAATAAATCATTTAGTCATTGTTATTTTTGTCTGTTGCAGGGAGGAGTGGACGATGAGGTGTCTCTCTCTGCGTATGTGACTATAGCTCTGATAGAGTCCGGTGTATCCCTGGAGGTGAGTAACACAACTTGTGGGTGAGACAGGCAGCAGTGAGTACACACTGTGTGAGGGGAGTGCGTGTGTGACACAGGAACCCAGTGTGTGAGCACAGTAAAAAGCAAATTGTACTGACTGTTTATCTGCAGGATCCGGTGGTACAGAAGGCTGTGTCCTGCCTGAGGAAGGCTGCTCTGGGAGTGAACAACGTGTACACACAAGCGCTGCTGACTTACACCTTCACTCTGTGCGGGGAGACAGATCTCAGACAGGCACTGCTAGACAAGCTGCAGGAGAAGGCAGTGCGAAGGGGTGAGATGTGTGTTTGTGTCTTATGTTTGTGTGCAGAGAACAGCGATTAACCCCCTACTGCTAGCAGTACACAGAGAGCAGTGATTAACCCCCTACTGCTAGCAGTACACAGAGAGCAGTGATTAACCCCCTACTGCTAGCAGTACACAGAGAGCAGTGATTAACCCCCTACTGCTAGCAGTACACAGAGAGCAGTGATTAACCCCCTACTGCTAGCAGTACACAGAGAGCAGTGATTAACCCCCTACTGCTAGCAGTACACAGAAAGCAGTGATTAACCCCCTACTGCTAGCAGTACACAGAGAGCAGTGAATAACCCCCTACTGCCAGAGACAGATTTCAGACAGGCACTGCTAGACAAGCTGCAGGAGAAAGCAGTGAGAATGGGTGAGATATGTGTTTGTGTCTTATGTTTGTGTGCTTGTTAGATACATTTAGAGCAGTGATTAACGCTCTATTGCCAGTAGTACACAGAGAGCTGTAATTAACCCCTTACTGCCAGTAGTACACAGAGAGCTGTGATTAACCCCTTACTGCCAGTAGTACACAGAGAGCTGTGATTAACGTCCTATTGCCAGTAGTACACAGAGAGCTGTGATTAACCCCTTACTGCCAGTAGTACACAGAAAGCTGTGATTAACGTCCTATTGCCAGTAGTACACAGAGAGCTGTGATTACCCTCCTATTGCCAGTAGTACACAGAGAGCTGGGATTAACCCCCTATTGCCAGTAGTACACAGAGAGCAGTGATTAACCCCTTACTGCCAGTAGTACACAGAGAGCTGTGATTAACCCCTTACTGCCAGTAGTACACAGAGAGCTGTGATTAACCCCTTACTGCCAGTAGTACACAGAGAGCTGTGATTAACGTCCTATTGCCAGTAGTACACAGAGAGCTGTGATTAACCCCTTACTGCCAGTAGTACACAGAGAGCTGTGATTAACGTCCTATTGCCAGTAGTACACAGAGAGCTGTGATTAACCCCCTATTGCCAGTAGTACACAGAGAGCTGTGATTAACCCCCTATTGCCAGTAGTACACAGAGAGCAGTGATTAACCGCTTACTGCCAGTAGTACACAGAGAGCTGTGATTAACCCCTTACTGCCAGTAGTACACAGAGAGCTGTGATTAACCCCTTACTGCCAGTAGTACACAGAGAGCTGTGATTAGCGTCCTATTGCCAGTAGTACACAGAGAGCTGTGATTAACCCCTTACTGCCAGTAGTACACAGAGAACAGTGATTAACTCCCTACTGCCAGTAGTAAACAGAGAGCCACGATTAACCCCCTACTGCCAGTAGTGCACAGAGAGCTGTGATTAACCCCCTACTGCCAGTAGTACACAGAGAGCTGCAATTAACTCCCTACTGCCAGTAGTACACAGAGAGCTGTGATTAACCCCCTACTGCCAATAGTACACAGAGAGCAACAATTAACCCCCTACTGTCAATAGTACACAAAAAGAAGTGATTAACTCCCTACTGCCAGTAGTACACAGAGAGCAAAAATTAACCCCCTACTGCCAGTACTACACAGAGAGCAATGATTAACCCCCTACTGCCAGTAGTGCACAGAGAGCAACAATTAACCCCCTACTGCCAGTAGTACACAGAGAGCTGCGATTAACTCCCTACTGCCAGTAGTACACAGAGAGAAGTGATTAACCCCTTACTGCCAGTAGTGCACAGAGAGCAGCGATTAACCCCCTACTGCCAGTAGTACACAGAGAGCTGGGATTAACCCCTACTGCCAGTAGTACACAGAGAGAAGTGATTAACCCCTTACTGCCAGTAGTGCACAGAGAGCAGTGATTAACCCCCTACTGCCAGTAGTACACAGAGAGATGTGATTAACCCCTACTGCCAGTAGTACACAGAGAGCTGCGATTAACCCCTACTGCCAGTAGTACACAGAGCTGCGATTAACCCTCTACTGCCAGTAGTACACAGAGAGCTGCGATTAACCCCTACTGCCAGTAGTACACAGAGAGAAGTGATTAACCCCTTACTGCCAGTAGTGCACATAGAGCAGCGATTAACCCCCTACTGCCAGTAGTACACAGAGAGATGTGATTAACCCCCTACTGCCAGAACTACATATAGAGAAATGATTAACCCCTACTGCCAGTAGTACATACAGATAAGAAATTTCCCCCCTACGGCAGTGATTATCCTCCTTGTGTCAGTTGCATACAGAGCAGTGATTAACCCTGCCAGAAACCTATACACAGTATTGATTAACCCCATACTGCCAGAATCACCAAGGACCCTCAATCTCTGAAGAAGCTCATGTAAGCATGTGCAGAACACCCCTGATTGATATGGCGAGACTTCCTAGTCTAACACACCTGTGTTTAACCTGTGAATAACATAAAAGAATGAAGCATTCAGCTGATGAGCACTTTGCTTGTTTTCTCTATTTCACTTAGCACTGATTAACTCTCAACTGCCAGAGAGTAAACAAGAGAAGTTTTTATTTCCCCATTGCAGTAACATAAATAGCAAAGATAAAGCCCCAGCTGACAGAAACATACCAAGAAGAGCAGTGATTAACCTCCCACTTCAATAAGAATAGAGAAAGCACTGATTAACTGCCCGCTGCCAAAAGCAAACCTCTAGCAGAAGAGGACAATAATAAACCTCCTTATGACTGTACATATCACTGGCTAAGCCCTTCCGGTAATATACAAAATAGTAATTACTTCTTTCTTACCCTAAATAACTCATTTGCAGCAGAGCTGACTCCATACCAGATATATTATCCCTGAAGAGCACCGATCAACTCATTTAACACAGAGCAATGATTAACCATTTTCTGCCAGAAATACACAGAGCAGTGATAAACCATTTTCTGCCAGTCATACACAGAGCAGTGATTAACCATTTTCTGCCAGAAATAGAGAGAGCAGTGATTAACCATTTTCTGCCAGAAATAGAGAGCAGTGATTAACCATTTTCTGCCAGAAATACACAGAGCAGTGTTTAACTATTTTCTGCCAGTAATACACAGAGCAGTGATTAAGCAGTCAATGTCAGTAACACAGAGAACTACACAATATTCAGCCCCTAGAGCAGTAATCAAGCTTGCTAGTGATACACAGAGCAGTGAGTAGCCATTTTCTGCCAATAATCTGCAGAGCAGTGATTAGCCATTTTCTGCCAGTAATACACAGACCAGTGATTAAGCAGTCATTGTCAGTAACACAGAGAACTACGCAAAATTTAGCCCGCAGAGCAGTAATCAAGCTTGCTAGTAATACACAGAGCAGTGATTAACCATTTTCTGCCAGAAATAGAGAGAGCAGTGATTAACCATTTTCTGCCAGAAATACACAGAGCAGTGATTAAGTAGTCATTGTCAGTAACACAGAGAACTATGCAAAATGTATCCTGCAGAGCAGTAATCAAGCTTGCTAGTGATACACAGAGCAGTGATTAACCATTTTCTGCCAGTAATAACACAGAGCAGTGATTAACCATTTTCTGCCAGTAATACACAGAGCAGTGATTAACCATTTTCTGCCAGAAATACACAGAGCAGTGATTAACCATTTTCTGCCAGTAATACACAGAGCAGTGATTAACCATTTTCTGCCAGAAATACACAGAGCAGTGATTAACCATTTTCTGCCAGTAATACACAGAGCAGTGATTAACCATTTTCTGCCAGTAATACACAGAGCAGTGATTAACCATTATCTGCCAGTAATACACAGAGCAGTGATTAACCATTATCTGCCAGTAATAACACAGAGCAGTAATTAACCATTTTCTGCCTGTAATAACACAGAGCAGTGATTAACCATTTTCTGCCAGTAATAACACAGAGCAGTGATTAACCATTATCTGCCAGTAATAACACAGAGCAGTAATTAACCATTTTTCTGCCAGTAATAACACAGAGCAGTAATTAACCATTTTCTGCCAGTACTAACACAGAGCAGTAATTAACCATTTTCTGCCAGTAATAACACAGAGCAGTAATTAACCATTTTCTGCCAGTAATAACACAGAGCAGTAATTAACCATTTTCTGCCAGTAATACACAGAGCAGTGATTAACCATTTTCTGCCAGAAATACACAGAGCAGTGATTAACCATTTTCTGCCAGTAATACACAGAGCAGTGATTAAACATTTTCTGCCAGTAATACACAGAGCAGTGATTAACCATTTTCTGCCAGTAATACACAGAGCAGTGATTAACCATTTTCTGCCAGTAATAAAACAGAGCAGTGATTAACCATTTTCTGCCAGTAATAACACAGAGCAATGATTAACCATTTTCTGCCAGTAATAACACAGAGCAGTGATTAACCATTTTCTGCCAGTAATACACAGAGCAGTCATTAACCAGTTAATATCAGTGGCATACATAACAGAACAGACTAGACTCACTGGAGTTGGTAAAACTACTGCACTGTTCTTGTTTCTGTCGTTTCCAGTTTCCCAGTCCTTCTCTTTGCAGACCATCTTTACATCACACACTGGTATTTCTCTGCATGTCTGGCCAGTTCCACTTATCCACTCACCCTCTCTATCCATAGATGGGCAGCTGCACTGGGAGCGAGAGTCATCTAGCCAGAAATCTGATGTTCCCTACTGGTACCGGGCACCCTCTGCCGAGGTAGAATTAACCTCATACATGCTGCTGGCTCTGCTCTCTGGATCCACTAAGGACATTGGCACATCATCTGAAATTGTGAACTGGCTAAGCAAGCAGCAGAACCCATATGGGGGCTTCTCATCCACACAGGTAACCGATGGGGTATCAGCGGGTGGTAGTTATGGCAGGTTGTGCTCAGCAGACAGGCGTGTATTCTGGTGTACTGTAGACATCAGAGAAGGGTACTCATAGGGCTGTGCAGGAAATACAGCAAACAGGCAGGAAAACTGCAGAGAATTGAAAATGATGTATATGCAGCACAGTGTGAGATATTACAGTCTGGTAGCACAAGAAGCACTGCAGGGGCCATTTATAGGCTATGTGCCGTATAAAATAGATTTGCTCCCCATATGAAACTGGGTCTGAATAGTCACTACTAACAACTGCTGCACTACCTCCTGTTGTAGGACACGGTTGTGGCGCTACAGGCTCTGGCTAAATATGCAGAGGTCACATTCAGTGACAAGGGGAATGTTAAGGTCACGGTCCAGTCCAAATCTGGTTTCCAGGAGCAGTTCCATGTGGATAAAACTAATCGGCTGCTACTTCAGAGAACAAATCTGCCTGATATCCCAGGAGACTACACAGTTAACGCTGAGGGGAGCGGCTGTGTTTATGTACAGGTGAGGGGTCTGTATATTTCCTCCCATCCCTCCTCCACCCCCATATGGTGACTGTGTATATGTACAGGTGAGAGTGCTACTCTTTCCCTCCCATCCCTCCTCCTCTACCCCCATGTGGTGACTGTGTGTATGTACAGGTGAGAGTGCTACTCTTTCCCTCCCATCCCTCCTCCTCTACCCCCGCATGTGGTGACTGTGTGTATGTACAGGTGAAAGTGCTGCACTGTCCCTCCCATCCCTCCTCCTCTACCCCTCATAGAGGGACTGTGTATAAGTACAGGTGAGAGTGCTGCTCTGTCCCTCCCAATCCTCCTCCACTACCCCTCATAGGGTGACTGTGTTTATCTACAGGTGAGAGTGCTAATCTTTCCCTCCCATCTCTCCTCCTCGACTGTGTGTATTTACAGATGAGGGGTCTGTATATTCCCTCCCATCCCTCCTCCTCTACCCCCCATAGGGTGACTGTGTGTATGTACAGGTGAGAGTGCTGTACTGTCCCTCCTATCCCTCCTCCTCTATCCCCCATGTGGTGACTGTCTGTATGTACAGGTGAGAGTGCTGCACTGTCCCTCCCATCCCTCCTCCTCTACCTCCCCATGTGGTGAGTGTGTGTATGTACAGGTGAGAGTGCTGCTCTGTCCCTCCCATCCCTCCTCCTCTACCACCCCCATGTGGTGACTGTACTTATGTACATGTAAGAGTGCAGAACTGTCCCTCCAATCCCTCCTCCTCTACCCCCCCCCCCCATGTGGTGACTGTCTTTATGTACAAGAGAGAGTGCTGCACTGTCCCTCCGATCCCTCCTCCTCTAACCCCCATGTGGTGACAGTATGTATGTACAGGTGAGAGTGCTGCTCTCTCCCTCCCATCCCTCCTCTACCTCCCCATGTGGTGACTGTGCATATGTACAGATGAAAGTGCTGTACTGTCCCTCCCATCCCTGCTCCTCTACCCCCATGTGGTGAATGTGTGTAAGTACAGGTTAGAGTGCTGCACTGCCTCTCCCATCCCTCCTCCACTACCCCCCCCATGTGGTGACTATGTGTAAGTACAGGTGAGAGTGCTGCTCTTTCCCTCCCATCCCTCCTCCTCCTCTACCTCCCCATGTGGTGACTGTGAGAATGCTTATCTGTCCCTCCCAATCTTACTACTCTACCCCCACATGTGGTGACTGCATGTAAGTATAAGTGAGAGTGCTGCACTGTCCCTCCGATCCCTCCTCCTCTAACCCCCATGTGGTGACTGTGTGTAAGTACAGGTGAGAGTGCTGCACTGTCCCTCCCATCCCTCCTCCTCTAACCCCCATGTGGTGACTGTGTGTAAATACAGGTAAGAGTGCTGCTCTGTCCCTCCCATCCCTCCTCCTCTACCCCCCCATGTGGTGACTGTGTGTATGTACAGGTGAGAGTGCTGCTCTTTCCCTCCCATCACTGCTCCTCTACCCCCCATGTGGTGACTGTGTGTATGTACAGGTGAGAGTGCTGCACTGTCCCTCTGATCCCTCCTCCTCTAACCCACATAGGTTACTGTGTGTATGCTTAGTAACTTCCAAAAAATGTGGAAAACGGCACACTTTTTCTTCTGTCAAGGGGCACGGAATATCAGATTTGCCCAATCTTCTTAGACATCAAAAACAGAATGATTCCAGCCTCTAAATTTAATAAAAGACCTTTATTATTTCATGCAGGGTCCCAGAACAAACATACAACGTTTCAGGTCTATACTAGACCCTTAATCATGAAATAATAAAGGTCTTTTATTGAATTTGGAGCCTGGAATCATTCTGTTTTTGGTGACTGTGTGTATGTACAGGTGAGAGTCCTGTACTGTCCCTCCAATCCCTCCTCTAACCCTCCATGTGGTGACTGTGTGTAAGTACAGGTGAGAGTGCTGTACTGTCCCTCCAATCCCCCCTCCTCCTCTACCCCCCATGTGGTGACTGTGTGTATGTACAGGTGAGAGTGCTGCCCTTTCTCTCTCATCCCTCCTCCACTACCCCCCCCATGTGGTGACTGTGTGTATGTACAGGTGAAAGTGCTGCCCTTTCTCTCTCATCCCTCCTCCACTACCCCCCATGTGGTGACTGTGTGTATGTACAGGTGAGAGTGCTGCTCTTTCCCTCCAATCCCTGCTCCTCTAACCCCCATGTGCTGACTGTGTGTATCTACAGGTTAGAGAGATGTACTGTCCCTCCGATCCCTCCTCCTCTAACCCCCAATGTGGTGACTGTGTGTATGTACAGGTGAGAGTGCTGTACTGTCCCTCCGATCCCTCCTCCTCTACCCCCCATGTGGTGACTGTGTGTATGTACAGGTGAGAGTGCTGTACTGTCCCTCCAATCCCTCCTCTACCTCCCCATGTGGTGACTGTGTGTAAGTACAGGTGAGAGTGTTGCACTGTCCCTCCCATACCTCCTCCTCCTCTATCTCCCCATGTGGTGACTGTGTGTATGTACAGGTGAGAGTGCTGCTCTGTCCTTCCCATCCCTCCTCCTCTACCCCCATGTGGTGACTGTGTGTATGTACAGGTGAGAGTGCTGCTCTGTCCTTCCCATCCCTCCTCCTCTACCCCCCATGTGGTGACTGTGTGTATGTACAGGTGAGAGGGTTGTGCTGTCCTTTTTATCCCTCCTCCTCTACCCCCCATGTGGTGACTGTGTGTATGTACAGGTGAGAGTGCTGCACTGTCCTTTTTATCCCTCCTTCTCTACCCCCCATGTGGTGACTGTGTGTATGTACAGGTGAGAGTGCTGTACTGTCCCTCTAGTCCCTCCTCTGCCCCCCATGTGGTGACTGTGTGTATGTACAGGTGAGAGTGCTGCACTGTCGCTCGGATCCCTCCTCCTCTAACCCCCATGTGGTGACTGTTTGTAAGTACAGGTGAGAGTGCTGCTCTGTACCCTCCAATCCCTCCTCCTCTAACCCCCATGTGGTGACTGTGTGTAAGTACATGTGAGAGTGCTGCACTGTCCCTCAGATCCCTCCTCCTCTAAACCCCATGTGGTGACTGTGTGTATGTACAGATGAGAGTGCTGCACTGTCCCTCCGATCCCTCCTCCTCTAACCCCCATGTGGTGACTGTTTGTAAGTACAGGTGAGAGTGCTGCTCTGTACCCTCCAATCCCTCCTCCTCTAACCCCCATGTGGTGACTGTGTGTAAGTACATGTGAGAGTGCTGCACTGTCCCTCAGATCCCTCCTCCTCTAACCCCCATGTGGTGACTGTGTGTATGTACAGGTGAGAGTGCTGCACTGTCCCTCCGATCCCTCCTCCTCTAACCCCCATGTGGTGACTGTGTGTATGTACAGGTGAGAGTGCTGCGCTGTCCCTCCCATCCCTCCTCCTCTATCCCCCATGTGGTGACTGTGTGTAAGTACAGGTGAGAGTGCTGCACTGTCCCTCCGATCCTTCCTCCTCTAACCCCCATGTGGTGACTGTTTGTAAGTACAGGTGAGAGTGCTGCACTGTCCCTCCGATCCTTCCTCCTCTAACCCCCATAGGGTGACTGTGTGTAAGTACAGGTGAGAGTGCTGCACTGTCTCTCCCATCCCTCCTCCTCTACCTCCCCATGTGGTGACTGTGTGTATGTACAGGTGAGAGTGCTGCACTATCCCTCCTATCCCTCCTCCTCTACCCCCCATGTAGTTACTGTGTGTATGTACAGGTGAGAGTGCTGCACTATCCCTCCCATCCCTCTTCCTCTACCCCCCCATGTAGTTACTGTGTGTATGTACAGGTGAGAGTGCTGCACTATCCCTCCCATCCCTCCTCCTCTACCCCCCATGTAGTTACTGTGTTTATGTACAGGTGAGAGTGCTGCTCTGTCCTTCCCATCCCTCCTCCTCTACCCCCATGTGGTGACTGTGTGTATGTACAGGTGAGAGTGCTGCTCTGTCCTTCCCATCCCTCCTCCTCTACCCCCCATGTGGTGACTGTGTGTAAGTACAGGTGAGAGTGTTGCACTGTCCCTCCCATACCTCCTCCTCCTCTATCTCCCCATGTGGTGACTGTGTGTATGTACAGGTGAGAGTGCTGCTCTTTCCTTCCCATCCCTCCTCCTCTACCCCCATGTGGTGACTGTGTGTATGTACAGGTGAGAGTGCTGCTCTGTACCCTCCAATCCCTCCTCCTCTAACCCCCATGTGGTGACTGTGTGTAAGTACATGTGAGAGTGCTGCACTGTCCCTCAGATCCCTCCTCCTCTAAACCCCATGTGGTGACTGTGTGTAAGTACAGGTGAGAGTGCTGCTCTGTACCCTCCAATCCCTCCTCCTCTAACCCCCATGTGGTGACTGTGTGTAAGTACATGTGAGAGTGCTGCACTGTCCCTCAGATCCCTCCTCCTCTAAACCCCATGTGGTGACTGTGTGTATGTACAGGTGAGAGTGCTGCACTGTCCCTCCGATCCCTCCTCCTCTAACCCACATGTGGTGACTGTTTGTAAGTACAGGTGAGAGTGCTGCTCTGTACCCTCCAATCCCTCCTCCTCTAACCCCCATGTGGTGACTGTGTGTAAGTACATGTGAGAGTGCTGCACTGTCCCTCAGATCCCTCCTCCTCTAACCCCCATGTGGTGACTGTTTGTAAGTACAGGTGAGAGTGCTGCACTGTCCCTCCGATCCTTCCTCCTCTAACCCCCATAGGGTGACTGTGTGTAAGTACAGGTGAGAGTGCTGCACTGTCTCTCCCATCCCTCCTCCTCTACCTCCCCATGTGGTGACTGTGTGTATGTACAGGTGAGAGTGCTGCACTATCCCTCCTATCCCTCCTCCTCTACCCCCCATGTAGTTACTGTGTGTATGTACAGGTGAGAGTGCTGCACTATCCCTCCCATCCCTCCTCCTCTACCCCCCCATGTAGTTACTGTGTGTATGTACAGGTGAGAGTGCTGCACTATCCCTCCCATCCCTCCTCCTCTACCCCCCATGTAGTTACTATGTTTATGTACAGGTGAGAGTGCTGCTCTGTCCTTCCCATCCCTCCTCCTCTACCCCCATGTGGTGACTGTGTGTATGTACAGGTGAGAGTGCTGCTCTGTCCTTCCCATCCCTCCTCCTCTACCCCCCATGTGGTGACTGTGTGTAAGTACAGGTGAGAGTGCTGTACTGTCCCTCCAATCCCTCCTCTACCTCCCCATGTGGTGACTGTGTGTATGTACAGGTGAGAGTGTTGCACTGTCCCTCCCATACCTCCTCCTCCTCCTCTATCTCCCCATGTGGTGACTGTGTGTATGTACAGGTGAGAGTGCTGCTCTTTCCTTCCCATCCCTCCTCCTCTACCCCCATGTGGTGACTGTGTGTATGTACAGGTGAGAGTGCTGCTCTGTCCTTCCCATCCCTCCTCCTCTACCCCCATGTGGTGACTGTGTGTATGTACAGGTGAGAGTGCTGCTCTGTCCTTCCCATCCCTCCTCCTCTACCCCCATGTGGTGACTGTGTGTATGTACAGGTGAGAGTGCTGCTCTGTCCTTCCCATCCCTCCTCCTCTACCCCCATGTGGTGACTGTGTGTATGTACAGGTGAAGGTGCTGTACTGTCCCTCCAATCCCTCCTCTACCTCCCCATGTGGTGACTGTGTGTATGTACAGGTGAGAGTGCTGTACTGTCCCTCCAATCCCTCCTCTACCTCCCCATGTGGTGACTGTGTGTATGTACAGGTGAGAGTGTTGCACTGTCCCTCCCATACCTCCTCCTCCTCTATCTCCCCATGTGGTGACTGTGTGTATGTACAGGTGAGAGTGCTGCTCTGTCCTTCCCATCCCTCCTCCTCTACCCCCATGTGGTGACTGTGTGTATGTACAGGTGAGAGTGCTGCTCTGTCCTTCCCATCCCTCCTCCTCTACCCCCCATGTGGTGACTGTGTGTATGTACAGGTGAGAGGGCTGCACTGTCCTTTTTATCCCTCCTTCTCTACCCCCCATGTGGTGACTGTGTGTATGTACAGGTGAGAGTGCTGTACTGTCCCTCTAGTCCCTCCTCTGCCCTCCATGTGGTGACTGTGTGTATGTACAGGTGAGAGTGCTGCACTGTCGCTCGGATCCCTCCTCCTCTAACCCCCATGTAGTGACTGTTTGTAAGTACAGGTGAGAGTGCTGCTCTGTACCCTCCAATCCCTCCTCCTCTAACCCCCATGTGGTGACTGTGTGTAAGTACATGTGAGAGTGCTGCACTGTCCCTCAGATCCCTCCTCCTCTAACCCCCATGTGGTGACTGTGTGTATGTACAGGTGAGAGTGCTGCACTGTCCCTCCGATCCCTCCTCCTCTAACCCCCATGTGGTGACTGTTTGTAAGTACAGGTGAGAGTGCTGCTCTGTACCCTCCAATCCCTCCTCCTCTAACCCCCATGTGGTGACTGTGTGTAAGTACATGTGAGAGTGCTGCACTGTCCCTCAGATCCCTCCTCCTCTAACCCCCATGTGGTGACTGTGTGTATGTACAGGTGAGAGTGCTGCACTGTCCCTCCGATCCCTCCTCCTCTAACCCCCATGTGGTGACTGTGTGTATGTACAGGTGAGAGTGCTGCACTGTCCCTCCCATCCCTCCTCCTCTATCCCCCATGTGGTGACTGTGTGTAAGTACAGGTGAGAGTGCTGCCCTGTCCCTCCGATCCTTCCTCCTCTAACCCCCATGTGGTGACTGTTTGTAAGTACAGGTGAGAGTGCTGCACTGTCCCTCCGATCCCTCCTCCTCTAACCCCCATGTGGTGACTGTTTGTAAGTACAGGTGAGAGTGCTGCACTGTCTCTCCCATCCCTCCTCCTCTACCTCCCCATGTGGTGACTGTGTGTATGTACAGGTGAGAGTGCTGCACTATCCCTCCTATCCCTCCTCCTCTACCCCCCATGTAGTTACTGTGTGTATGTACAGGTGAGAGTGCTGCACTATCCCTCCCATCCCTCCTCCTCTACCCCCCATGTAGTTACTGTGTGTATGTACAGGTGAGAGTGCTGCACTGTCTCTCACATCCCTCCTCCTCTACCCCCCATGTAGTTACTGTGTTTATGTACAGGTGAGAGTGCTGCACTATCCCTCCCATCCCTCCTACTCTACCCCCCATGTAGTTACTGTGTGTATGTACTGGTGAGAGTGCTGCACTGTCTCTCACATCCCTCCTCCTCTACCCCCCATGTGGTGACTGTGTGTAAGTACAGGTGAGAGTGCTGCACTGTCCCTCCAATCCCTCCTGCTCTAACCCCCATGTGGTGACTGTGTTTAAGTACAGGTGAGAGTGCTGCACTGTCTCTCCCATCCCTCCTCCTCTAACCCCCATGTGGTGACTGTGTGTATGTACAGGTGAGAGTGCTGCACTGTCCCTCTGATCCCTCCTCCTCTAACCCCCATATGGTGACTGTGTGTAAGTACAGGTGAGAGTGCTGCACTGTACCTCCCTTCCCTCCTCCTCTATCCCCCATGTGGTGACTGTGTGTATGTACAGGTGAGACTGCTGCACTGTCCCTCTGATCCCTCCTCCTCTAACCCCCATATGATGACTGTTTGTAAGTACAGGTGAGAGTGCTGCACTGTCCCTCCGATCCCTCCTCCTCTAACCCCCATGTGGTGACTGACTGTAAGTACAGGTGAGAGTGCTGCACTGTCTCTCCCATCCCTCCTCCTCTAACCCCCATGTGGTGACTGTGTGTATGTACAGGTGAGAGTGCTGCACTGTCCCTCCGATCCCTCCTCCTCTAACCCCCATGTGGTGACTGTAAGTACAGGTGAGAGTGCTGCACTGTACCCTCCGATCCCTCCTCCTCTAACCCCCATGTAGTTACTGTGTGTATGTACAGGTGAGAGAGCTGCACTGTCTCTCACATCCCTCCTCCTCTACCCCCCATGTGGTGACTGTGTGTAAGTACAGGTGAGAGTGCTGCACTGTCCCTCCAATCCCTCCTCCTCTATCTCCCCATGTGGTGACTGTGTGTAAGTACAGGTGAGAGTGCTGCACTGTCTCTCACATCCCTCCTCCTCTACCCCCCATGTGGTGACTGTGTGTATGTACAGGTGAGAATGCTGCACTGTCCCTCCGATCCCTCCTCCTCTAACCCCCATGTGGTGACTGTAAGTACAGGTGAGAGTGCTGCACTGTACCCTCCGATCCCTCCTCCTCTAACCCCCATGTGGTGACTGTTTGTAAGTACAGTGAGAGTGCTGCATTGTCTCTCCCATCCCTCCTCCTCTACCTCCCCATGTGGTGACTGTCTGTAAGTACAGGTGAGAGTGCTGCACTGTCTCTCCCATCCCTCCTCCTCTACCTCCCCATGTGGTGACTGTCTGTAAGTACAGGTGAGAGTGCTGCACTGTTCCTCCAATCCCTCCTCCTCTACCTCCCCATGTGGTGACTGTCTGTAAGTACAGGTGAGAGTGCTGCACTGTCTCTCCCATCCCCCCTCCTCTACCTCCCCATGTGGTGACTGTGTTTATGTACAGGTGAGAGTGCTGCACTGTCTCTCCCATCCCTCCTCCTCTACCTCCCCATGTGGTGACTGTCTGTAAGTACAGGTGAGAGTGCTGCACTGTCTCTCCCATCCCTCCTCCTCTACCCCCCATGTGGTGACTGTCTGTGTGTATGTACAGGTGAGAGTGCTGCACTGTCTCTCACATCCCTCCTCCTCTACCCCCCCATGTGGTGACTGTCTGTAAGTACAGGTGAGAGTGCTGCACTGTCTCTCCCATCCCTCCTCCTCTACCCCCCATGTGGTGACTGTCTGTAAGTACAGGTGAGAGTGCTGCACTGTCTCTCCCATCCCTCCTCCTCTACCTCCCCATGTGGTGATTGTCTGTAAGTACAGGTGAGAGTGCTGCACTGTTCCTCCAATCCCTCCTCCTCTACCTCCCCATGTGGTGACTGTCTGTAAGTACAGGTGAGAGTGCTGCACTGTCTCTCACATCCCTCATCCTCTACCCCCCATGTGGTGACTGTGTGTAAGTACGGGTGAGAGTGCTGCACTGTCTCTCCCATCCCTCCTCCTCTACCCCCCCATGTGGTGACTGTCTGTAAGTACAGGTGAGAGTGCTGCACTGTCTCTCCCATCCCTCCTCCTCTACCCCCCATGTGGTGACTGTCTGTAAGTACAGGTGAGAGTGCTGCACTGTCTCTCCCATCCCTCCTCCTCTACCCCCCATGTGGTGACTGTCTGCAAGTACAGGCGAGAGTGCTGCACTGTCTCTCCCATCCCTCCTCCTCTACCTCCCCATGTGGTGACTGTCTGTAAGTACAGGTGAGAGTGCTGCATTGTCTCTCCCATCCCTCCTCCTCTACCCCCCCCCATGTGGTGACTGTGTGTAAGTACAGGTGAGAGTGCTGCACTGTCTCTCCCATCCCTCCTCCTCTACCCCCATGTGGTGACTGTGTGTATGTACAGGTGAGAGGGCTGCACTGTCCTTTTTATCCCTCCTTCTCTACCCCCCATGTGGTGACTGTGTGTAAGTACAGGTGAGAGTGCTGCACTGTCTCTCCCATCCCTCCTCCTCTACCCCCCCATGTGGTGACTGTCTGTAAGTACAGGTGAGAGTGCTGCACTGTCTCTCCCATCCCTCCTCCTCTACCCCCCATGTGGTGACTGTCTGTAAGTTCAGGTGAGAGTGCTGCACTGTCTCTCCCATCCCTCCTCCTCTACCCCCCATGTGGTGACTGTCTGTAAGTACAGGTGAGAGTGCTGCACTGTCTCTCCCATCCCTCCTCCTCTACCTCCCCATGTGGTGACTGTCTGTAAGTACAGGTGAGAGTGCTGCATTGTCTCTCCCATCCCTCCTCCTCTACCCCCCCCATGTGGTGACTGTGTGTAAGTACAGGTGAGAGTGCTGCACTGTCTCTCCCATCCCTCCTCCTCTACCCCCATGTGGTGACTGTCTGTAAGTACAGGTGAGAGTGCTGCACTGTCTCTCCCATCCCTCCTCCTCTACCCCCCATGTGGTGACTGTCTGTGTGTATGTACAGGTGAGAGTGCTGCACTGTCTCTCCCATCCCTCCTCCTCTACCCCCCCATGTGGTGACTGTCTGTAAGTACAGGTGAGAGTGCTGCACTGTCTCTCCCATCCCTCCTCCTCTACCCCCCATGTGGTGACTGTCTGTAAGTACAGGTGAGAGTGCTGCACTGTACCCTCCGATCCCTCCTCCTCTAACCCCCATGTGGTCACTGTCTGTAAGTACAGGTGAGAGTGCTGCACTGTCTCTCCCATCCCTCCTCCTCTACCTCCCCATGTGGTGACTGTGTTTATGTACAGGTGAGAGTGCTGCACTGTCTCTCCCATCCCTCCTCCTCTACCCCCCCATGTGGTGACTGTCTGTAAGTACAGGTGAGAGTGCTGCACTGTCTCTCCCATCCCTCCTCCTCTACCCCCCATGTGGTGACTGTCTGTAAGTACAGGTGAGAGTGCTGCACTGTCTCTCCCATCCCTCCTCCTCTACCTCCCCATGTGGTGATTGTCTGTAAGTACAGGTGAGAGTGCTGCACTGTCTCTCCCATCCCTCCTCCTCTACCTCCCCATGTGGTGACTGTCTGTAAGTACAGGTGAGAGTGCTGCACTGTTCCTCCAATCCCTCCTCCTCTACCTCCCCATGTGGTGACTGTCTGTAAGTACAGGTGAGAGTGCTGCACTGTCTCTCACATCCCTCATCCTCTACCCCCCATGTGGTGACTGTGTGTAAGTACAGGTGAGAGTGCTGCACTGTCTCTCCCATCCCTCCTCCTCTACCCCCCCATGTGGTGACTGTCTGTAAGTACAGGTGAGAGTGCTGCACTGTCTCTCCCATCCCTCCTCCTCTACCCCCCATGTGGTGACTGTCTGTAAGTACAGGTGAGAGTGCTGCACTGTCTCTCCCATCCCTCCTCCTCTACCCCCCCATGTGGTGACTGTCTGTAAGTACAGGTGAGAGTGCTGCACTGTCTCTCCCATCCCTCCTCCTCTACCTCCCCATGTGGTGACTGTCTGTAAGTACAGGTGAGAGTGCTGCATTGTCTCTCCCATCCCTCCTCCTCTACCCCCCCATGTGGTGACTGTGTGTAAGTACAGGTGAGAGTGCTGCACTGTCTCTCCCATCCCTCCTCCTCTACCCCCATGTGGTGACTGTCTGTAAGTACAGGTGAGAGTGCTGCACTGTCTCTCCCATCCCTCCTCCTCTACCCCCCATGTGGTGACTGTCTGTGTGTATGTACAGGTGAGAGTGCTGCACTGTCTCTCCCATCCCTCCTCCTCTACCCCCCCATGTGGTGACTGTCTGTAAGTACAGGTGAGAGTGCTGCACTGTCTCTCCCATCCCTCCTCCTCTACCCCCCCATGTGGTGACTGTCTGTAAGTACAGGTGAGAGTGCTGCACTGTCTCTCCCATCCCTCCTCCTCTACCCCCCATGTGGTGACTGTCTGTGTGTATGTACAGGTGAGAGTGCTGCACTGTCTCTCCCATCCCTCCTCCTCTACCCCCCCATGTGGTGACTGTCTGTAAGTACAGGTGAGAGTGCTGCACTGTCTCTCCCATCCCTCCTCCTCTACCCCCCATGTGGTGACTGTCTGTGTGTATGTACAGGTGAGAGTGCTGCACTGTCTCTCCCATCCCTCCTCCTCTACCCCCCATGTGGTGACTGTCTGTTAGTACAGGTGAGAGTGCTGCACTGTCTCTCCCATCCCTCCTCCTCTACCCCCCATGTGGTGACTGTCTGTGTGTATGTACAGGTGAGAGTGCTGCACTGTCTCTCCCATCCCTCCTCCTCTACCCCCCCATGTGGTGACTGTCTGTAAGTACAGGTGAGAGTGCTGCTCTGTCCTTCCCATCCCTCCTCCTCTACCCCCATGTGGTGACTGTGTGTATGTACAGGTGAGAGTGCTGCTCTGTCCTTCCCATCCCTCCTCCTCTACCCCCATGTGGTGACTGTGTGTATGTACAGGTGAGAGTGCTGCTCTGTCCTTCCCATCCCTCCTCCTCTACCCCCATGTGGTGACTGTGTGTATGTACAGGTGAAGGTGCTGTACTGTCCCTCCAATCCCTCCTCTACCTCCCCATGTGGTGACTGTGTGTATGTACAGGTGAGAGTGCTGTACTGTCCCTCCAATCCCTCCTCTACCTCCCCATGTGGTGACTGTGTGTATGTACAGGTGAGAGTGTTGCACTGTCCCTCCCATACCTCCTCCTCCTCTATCTCCCCATGTGGTGACTGTGTGTATGTACAGGTGAGAGTGCTGCTCTGTCCTTCCCATCACTCCTCCTCTACCCCCATGTGGTGATTGTGTGTATGTACAGGTGAGAGTGCTGCTCTGTCCTTCCCATCCCTCCTCCTCTACCCCCCATGTGGTGACTGTGTGTATGTACAGGTGAGAGGGCTGCACTGTCCTTTTTATCCCTCCTTCTCTACCCCCCATGTGGTGACTGTGTGTATGTACAGGTGAGAGTGCTGTACTGTCCCTCTAGTCCCTCCTCTGCCCCCCATGTGGTGACTGTGTGTATGTACAGGTGAGAGTGCTGCACTGTCGCTCGGATCCCTCCTCCTCTAACCCCCATGTAGTGACTGTTTGTAAGTACAGGTGAGAGTGCTGCTCTGTACCCTCCAATCCCTCCTCCTCTAACCCCCATGTGGTGACTGTGTGTAAGTACATGTGAGAGTGCTGCACTGTCCCTCAGATCCCTCCTCCTCTAACCCCCATGTGGTGACTGTGTGTATGTACAGGTGAGAGTGCTGCACTGTCCCTCCGATCCCTCCTCCTCTAACCCCCATGTGGTGACTGTTTGTAAGTACAGGTGAGAGTGCTGCTCTGTACCCTCCAATCCCTCCTCCTCTAACCCCCATGTGGTGACTGTGTGTAAGTACATGTGAGAGTGCTGCACTGTCCCTCAGATCCCTCCTCCTCTAACCCCCATGTGGTGACTGTGTGTATGTACAGGTGAGAGTGCTGCACTGTCCCTCCGATCCCTCCTCCTCTAACCCCCATGTGGTGACTGTGTGTATGTACAGGTGAGAGTGCTGCACTGTCCCTCCCATCCCTCCTCCTCTATCCCCCATGTGGTGACTGTGTGTAAGTACAGGTGAGAGTGCTGCCCTGTCCCTCCGATCCTTCCTCCTCTAACCCCCATGTGGTGACTGTTTGTAAGTACAGGTGAGAGTGCTGCACTGTCCCTCCGATCCCTCCTCCTCTAACCCCCATGTGGTGACTGTTTGTAAGTACAGGTGAGAGTGCTGCACTGTCTCTCCCATCCCTCCTCCTCTACCTCCCCATGTGGTGACTGTGTGTATGTACAGGTGAGAGTGCTACACTATCCCTCCTATCCCTCCTCCTCTACCCCCCATGTAGTTACTGTGTGTATGTACAGGTGAGAGTGCTGCACTATCCCTCCCATCCCTCCTCCTCTACCCCCCATGTAGTTACTGTGTGTATGTACAGGTGAGAGTGCTGCACTGTCTCTCACATCCCTCCTCCTCTACCCCCCATGTAGTTACTGTGTTTATGTACAGGTGAGAGTGCTGCACTATCCCTCCCATCCCTCCTACTCTACCCTCCATGTAGTTACTGTGTGTATGTACTGGTGAGAGTGCTGCACTGTCTCTCACATCCCTCCTCCTCTACCCCCCATGTGGTGACTGTGTGTAAGTACAGGTGAGAGTGCTGCACTGTCTCTCCCATCCCTCCTCCTCTAACCCCCATGTGGTGACTGTGTGTATGTACAGGTGAGAGTGCTGCACTGTCCCTCTGATCCCTCCTCCTCTAACCCCCATATGGTGACTGTGTGTAAGTACAGGTGAGAGTGCTGCACTGTACCTCCCTTCCCTCCTCCTCTATCCCCCATGTGGTGACTGTGTGTATGTACAGGTGAGACTGCTGCACTGTCCCTCTGATCCCTCCTCCTCTAACCCCCATATGATGACTGTTTGTAAGTACAGGTGAGAGTGCTGCACTGTCCCTCCGATCCCTCCTCCTCTAACCCCCATGTGGTGACTGACTGTAAGTACAGGTGAGAGTGCTGCACTGTCTCTCCCATCCCTCCTCCTCTAACCCCCATGTGGTGACTGTGTGTATGTACAGGTGAGAGTGCTGCACTGTCCCTCCGATCCCTCCTCCTCTAACCCCCATGTGGTGACTGTAAGTACAGGTGAGAGTGCTGCACTGTACCCTCCGATCCCTCCTCCTCTAACCCCCATGTAGTTACTGTGTGTATGTACAGGTGAGAGAGCTGCACTGTCTCTCACATCCCTCCTCCTCTACCCCCCATGTGGTGACTGTGTGTAAGTACAGGTGAGAGTGCTGCACTGTCCCTCCAATCCCTCCTCCTCTATCTCCCCATGTGGTGACTGTGTGTAAGTACAGGTGAGAGTGCTGCACTGTCTCTCACATCCCTCCTCCTCTACCCCCCATGTGGTGACTGTGTGTATGTACAGGTGAGAGTGCTGCACTGTCCCTCCGATCCCTCCTCCTCTAACCCCCATGTGGTGACTGTAAGTACAGGTGAGAGTGCTGCACTGTACCCTCCGATCCCTCCTCCTCTAACCCCCATGTGGTGACTGTTTGTAAGTACAGTGAGAGTGCTGCATTGTCTCTCCCATCCCTCCTCCTCTACCTCCCCATGTGGTGACTGTCTGTAAGTACAGGTGAGAGTGCTGCACTGTCTCTCCCATCCCTCCTCCTCTACCTCCCCATGTGGTGACTGTCTGTAAGTACAGGTGAGAGTGCTGCACTGTTCCTCCAATCCCTCCTCCTCTACCTCCCCATGTGGTGACTGTCTGTAAGTACAGGTGAGAGTGCTGCACTGTCTCTCCCATCCCTCCTCCTCTACCTCCCCATGTGGTGACTGTGTTTATGTACAGGTGAGAGTGCTGCACTGTCTCTCCCATCCCTCCTCCTCTACCCCCCCATGTGGTGACTGTCTGTAAGTACAGGTGAGAGTGCTGCACTCTCTCTCCCATCCCTCCTCCTCTACCCCCCATGTGGTGACTGTCTGTGTGTATGTACAGGTGAGAGTGCTGCACTGTCTCTCACATCCCTCCTCCTCTACCCCC
This sequence comes from Bombina bombina, assembly GCF_027579735.1. Taxonomy (NCBI): domain Eukaryota; kingdom Metazoa; phylum Chordata; class Amphibia; order Anura; family Bombinatoridae; genus Bombina; species Bombina bombina. The sequence goes on from NC_069507.1 coordinate 271,924,435, forward strand.
CCATGTGGTGACTGTCTGTAAGTACAGGTGAGAGTGCTGCACTGTCTCTCCCATCCCTCCTCCTCTACCCCCCATGTGGTGACTGTCTGTAAGTACAGGTGAGAGTGCTGCACTGTCTCTCCCATCCCTCCTCCTCTACCTCCCCATGTGGTGATTGTCTGTAAGTACAGGTGAGAGTGCTGCACTGTCTCTCCCATCCCTCCTCCTCTACCTCCCCATGTGGTGACTGTCTGTAAGTACAGGTGAGAGTGCTGCACTGTTCCTCCAATCCCTCCTCCTCTACCTCCCCATGTGGTGACTGTCTGTAAGTACAGGTGAGAGTGCTGCACTGTCTCTCACATCCCTCATCCTCTACCCCCCATGTGGTGACTGTGTGTAAGTACAGGTGAGAGTGCTGCACTGTCTCTCCCATCCCTCCTCCTCTACCCCCCCATTTGGTGACTGTCTGTAAGTACAGGTGAGAGTGCTGCACTGTCTCTCCCATCCCTCCTCCTCTACCCCCCATGTGGTGACTGTCTGTAAGTACAGGTGAGAGTGCTGCACTGTCTCTCCCATCCCTCCTCCTCTACCCCCCATGTGGTGACTGTCTGTAAGTACAGGTGAGAGTGCTGCACTGTCTCTCCCATCCCTCCTCCTCTACCTCCCCATGTGGTGACTGTCTGTAAGTACAGGTGAGAGTGCTGCATTGTCTCTCCCATCCCTCCTCCTCTACCCCCCCCATGTGGTGACTGTGTGTAAGTACAGGTGAGAGTGCTGCACTGTCTCTCCCATCCCTCCTCCTCTACCCGCATGTGGTGACTGTCTGTAAGTACAGGTGAGAGTGCTGCACTGTCTCTCCCATCCCTACTCCTCTACCCCCCATGTGGTGACTGTCTGTGTGTATGTACAGGTGAGAGTGCTGCACTGTCTCTCCCATCCCTCCTCCTCTACCCCCCCATGTGGTGACTGTCTGTAAGTACAGGTGAGAGTGCTGCACTGTCTCTCCCATCCCTCCTCCTCTACCCCCCATGTGGTGACTGTCTGTAAGTACAGGTGAGAGTGCTGCACTGTACCCTCCGATCCCTCCTCCTCTAACCCCCATGTGGTGACTGTCTGTAAGTACAGGTGAGAGTGCTGCACTGTCTCTCCCATCCCTCCTCCTCTACCTCCCCATGTGGTGACTGTGTTTATGTACAGGTGAGAGTGCTGCACTGTCTCTCCCATCCCTCCTCCTCTACCCCCCCCATGTGGTGACTGTCTGTAAGTACAGGTGAGAGTGCTGCACTGTCTCTCCCATCCCTCCTCCTCTACCCCCCATGTGGTGACTGTCTGTAAGTACAGGTGAGAGTGCTGCACTGTCTCTCCCATCCCTCCTCCTCTACCTCCCCATGTGGTGATTGTCTGTAAGTACAGGTGAGAGTGCTGCACTGTCTCTCCCATCCCTCCTCCTCTACCTCCCCATGTGGTGACTGTCTGTAAGTACAGGTGAGAGTGCTGCACTGTTCCTCCAATCCCTCCTCCTCTACCTCCCCATGTGGTGACTGTCTGTAAGTACAGGTGAGAGTGCTGCACTGTCTCTCACATCCCTCATCCTCTACCCCCCATGTGGTGACTGTGTGTAAGTACAGGTGAGAGTGCTGCACTGTCTCTCCCATCCCTCCTCCTCTACCCCCCCATGTGGTGACTGTCTGTAAGTACAGGTGAGAGTGCTGCACTGTCTCTCCCATCCCTCCTCCTCTACTCCCCATGTGGTGACTGTCTGTAAGTACAGGTGAGAGTGCTGCACTGTCTCTCCCATCCCTCCTCCTCTACCCCCCATGTGGTGACTGTCTGTAAGTACAGGTGAGAGTGCTGCACTGTCTCTCCCATCCCTCCTCCTCTACCTCCCCATGTGGTGACTGTCTGTAAGTACAGGTGAGAGTGCTGCATTGTCTCTCCCATCCCTCCTCCTCTACCCCCCCATGTGGTGACTGTGTGTAAGTACAGGTGAGAGTGCTGCACTGTCTCTCCCATCCCTCCTCCTCTACCCCCATGTGGTGACTGTCTGTAAGTACAGGTGAGAGTGCTGCACTGTCTCTCCCATCCCTCCTCCTCTACCCCCCATGTGGTGACTGTCTGTAAGTACAGGTGAGAGTGCTGCACTGTCTCTCCCATCCCTCCTCCTCTACCCCCCATGTGGTGACTGTCTGTGTGTATGTACAGGTGAGAGTGCTGCACTGTCTCTCCCATCCCTCCTCCTCTACCCCCCCATGTGGTGACTGTCTGTAAGTACAGGTGAGAGTGCTGCACTGTCTCTCCCATCCCTCCTCCTCTACCCCCCATGTGGTGACTGTCTGTGTGTATGTACAGGTGAGAGTGCTGCACTGTCTCTCCCATCCCTCCTCCTCTACCCCCCCATGTGGTGACTGTCTGTAAGTACAGGTGAGAGTGCTGCACTGTCTCTCCCATCCCTCCTCCTCTACCCCCCCATGTGGTGACTGTGTGTATGTACAGGTAAGAGGGTTGTGCTGTCCCTCCTACTCATACAATCACTACTCTTCAGTAAAAATATCCAGTCCTTGGTTTGTATTTCACTCTGCTCCTCTCTGTAAATTTCTCCGCAATGACAATAATGTTTTTACTATTTCCATAGGCAGTCTTGAGATACAATGTTCCTCCCCCTCGTAGTGATGCAACATTTGAAGTTAATGTGGAGACAGATCCCAAGGAGTGTCCTGCAATCCCCCCCACACAACTACAGATCCGAGTGTCTGCAAAGTGAGTAACCCCAGCTGTGTATGAGCAGATCACACACACATTCATGATTACCTAACATAGAACAAATAAAAAATAGGTAAAATAGTACGGTATAAGCAGGTGACTATAAATGGCAACAATGATGTCACCGTCACTAGTCTCAGGGTCATTTCCCATTAAAGGGCAGGATCATGCTTCTGAATATCAACCTAACACCAGGTCTATAGATGTACACGCACATCAGTTAGGCTGCATTGTATGTAATGTACTGCCCATGCTGAAGTGTACAGAGCTCAACAAAACACCTTCCCTCTCCAATCAGACAAAACTCATTGACATTGACAAGCCAAGGGTCAAACTTTTTTTTTGTGCTCCTCTAATTTATTATGAGCATTGTTATGTACTCATTTTTGCTATGTGGTTCTTTTATTAAGATAGGGCACTTGGTGTTCACTTTTAGTTAATATGTTTGTATGATTAGGTAGTCACATACACTGGGAGGGCAGTTTGGGTCTACACCTGTGGATTGCTGATTGTGGGAGTGGCATCACAGGTTTGACCTGGAACTGTATCACTTAGGTTAGTTTAAAAGGCACAGTGGTAAGTAGGTTGTTTATTGTTATTTTGTATTGTCTGACAAAGGGGGTAACACCCCGAAATGTTACATTAAAAGTAACTTTGGAAATCCTGGCGAGTGCATCCCCATTCTTTACTACTATCAATACCATGGAAGCACCCTGGGTGGATGAAATGTTAACCGTGGGTGCTGGCCTACCTGTTGAGATATATATATATATATATATATAAAGGAGCAAGCCCAAAACACCTGGATCATAGCTGGGACTTTCTTCTTCTGTACGACAAGGTAGTCATTAGTTAATTTCCAGACAGTCACATCAGGCTAAAGTGAAACATCAGAGACTCTATCAATTTTATCCAAAAGCAGAATCATCATACAGTACATGGTTATCAGTTCAGAATGCATGATACAAGGTAGCTCAGTCTTGTGATCGAAAGGCAATGTATCCAGTAGCACAGAGCAACATCATGTGATCCAAAGGCAACATATCCAGTAACAAGTCATGTGATCGAAAGGCAATGTATCCAGTAACACAGAGCAAAGTCACATGATCCAAAGGCAGCATATCCAGTAACAAGTCATGTGATCGAAAGGCAATGTACCCAGTAGCACAGAGCAACATCATGTGATCCAAAGGCAACATATACAGTAACAAGTCATGTGATCGAAAGGCAATGTATCCAGTAACACAGAGCAAAGTCACATGATCCAAAGGCAGCATATCCAGTAACAAGTCATGTGATCGAAAGGCAATGTACCCAGTAGCACAGAGCAACATCATGTGATCCAAAGGCAACATATACAGTAACAAGTCATGTGATCGAAAGGCAATGTATCCAGTAACACAGAGCAAAGTCACATGATCCAAAGGCAGCATGTCCAGTAAAACAGAGCAAAGTCATGTGATCCAAAGGCAACATATCCAGTAACAAGTCTTGTGTTCCAAAGGCAACGTATCCAGTAACACACAGCAAAGTCATGTGATCCAAAGGCAACATATCCAGTAACAAGTCTTGTGTTCCAAAGGCAACGTATCCAGTAACACACAGCAAAGTCATGTGATCCAAAGGCAATGTGTCCAGTAACACAGAAGAAATGTCATGTGATCCAAAGGCAACTTATCCAGTAACAAGTCATGTGATCCAAAGGCAACGTATGCAGTAACTCAGAGCAAAGTCATGTGATCCAAAGGCAACTTTTCCAGTAACAAGTCATGTGATCCAAAGGCAATGTATTCCAGTAACAGAGCAAAGTCATGTGACCCAAAGGCAACGTATCCAGTAACACAGAGCAAAATCATGTGATCCAACGAAAACACATCCAGTAACACAGAGCAAAATCATGTGATCCAACGAAAACACATCCAGTAACACAGAGCAAAATCATGTGATCTAACGGCAACACATCCAGTAACACAGAGCAAAATCATGTGATCCAACGAAAACACATCCAGTAACACAGAGCAAAATCATGTGATCCAACGAAAACACATCCAGTAACACAGAGCAAAATCATGTGATCTAACGGCAACACATCCAGTAACAAGTCATAGTTCTGCATTAGTTTGTGTAACGTGAAAAAAACTCACTGCAGATTACACATTAATGTAGTGCCCAGTAATGAATCTCAGTAGTAAACAACTACATTTATAACAGTGAGATACGGCGCAGCCGTCCTGTTGTCACGGAGAGCATCAGAACAGCCAGCTCACGATATCACCAGTGAGAGGGGACCCTCTAGATACAGAGAGCATTGGCACGGTCGCTCCTGCACTGTGTGGTTTAGACAAACGATGATTAGTAATGTTGTTAGTGTTTGTGCTGCACTAGGCACTGCAGAATTTGCTGCCCCCAAACCTCCCACCCCAACCATATAAGCTCCTGTTTATCTCATATATTGCTCTTTAGGGTGCACACATATTTAGCAATTAGATGATTATGTGAAGCAATCTCTGTATATTCTCTGAAAAATAAGTCTTTAGCTGTAGTAAATGAAAAAGTTACTTGTTCTGTCTTGTAGAGAAGAAGCCTGCTGATGGCAAAAGAGGTACTTAAACCAGAAACAATAGGAAACTTCACTGAACAAGACTTAAATGTATTATACAGAGGAAAAATATTTCAGAGACTCTCAGGAAATAATCAAATAAATTATATAGATCATCCTTGTATTCTAATCACATCCTGTATTCTTACGTCATGCCCTGTATATGTCTTGTACAGCCAATCAAAGCAATGCACCCCGTTACAAAGCAATACGCCCCATTACAAAGCAATACTCCCCATTACAAAGCAATGCACCCTGTTACAAAGCAATACGCCCCGTTACAAAGCAATACGCCCAGTTACAAAGCAATACTCTCTGTTACAAAGCAATACACCCCGTTACAAAGCAATACGCCCCGTTACAAAGCAATACTCCCCATTACAAAACGATACTCCCCATTACAAAGCAATGCACCCCGTTACAAAGCAATACGCCCCGTTACAAAGCAATACGCCCCGTTACAAAGCAATACTCCCCATTACAAAGCAATGCACTCCGTTACAAAGCAATACTCCCCATTACAAAGCAATGCACTCCGTTACAAAGCAATACGCCCCATTACAAAGCAATACGCCCCATTACAAAGCAATACGCCCCATTACAAAGCAATACGCCCCATTACAAAGCAATGCACTCCGTTACAAAGCAATACGCCCCATTACAAAGCAATACGCCCCGTTACAAAGCAATACGCCCCATTACAAAGCAATGCACCCCGTTACAAAGCAATACGCCCCGTTACAAAGCAATACGCCCCATTACAAAGCAATACTCCCCATTACAAAGCAATGCACCCCGTTACAAAGCAATACGCCCCGTTACAAAGCAATACGCCCCGTTACAAAGCAATACGCCCCATTACAAAGCAATACTCCCCATTACAAAGCAATGCACCCCGTTACAAAGCAATACGCCCCATTACAAAGCAATACTCCCCATTACAAAGCAATGCACCCCGTTACAAAGCAATACGCCCCGTTACAAAGCAATACTCCCCATTACAAAACAATACTCCCCATTACAAAGCAATACGCCCCGTTACAAAGCAATACGCCCCGTTACAAAGCAATACATACTGTTACATAGCAATACTCACCATTACAAAGCAATATGCCCCGTTACAAAGCAATACGCCCCGTTACAAAGCAATACGCCCAGTTACAAAGCAATACGCCCCGTTACAAAGCAATGCACCCCGTTACAAAGCAATACGCCCCATTACAAAGCAATACGCCCCATTACAAAGCAATACTCCCCATTACAAAGCATTACGCCCCGTTACAAAGCAATACGCCCCGTTACAAAGCAATACGCCCCGTTACAAAGCAATACGCTCCATTACAAAGCAATACGCCCCGTTACAAAGCAATACACTCCGTTACAAAGCAAAACGCCCCGTTACAAAGCAATACACTCCGTTACAAAGCAAAACGCCCCGTTACAAAGCAATACGCCCAGTTACAAAGCAATACACCCCGTTACAAAGCAATACGCCCCGTTACAAAGCAATACACCCCGTTACAAAGCAATACGCCCGTTACAAAGCAATACACCCCGTTACAAAGCAATACACTCCGTTACAAAGCAATACACCCCGTTACAAAGCAATACGCCCCGTTACAAAGCAATACGCCCCGTTACAAAGCAATACTCTCTGTTACAAAGCAATACGCCCCGTTACAAAGCAATACTCCCCATTACAAAGCAATACGCCCCGTTACAAAGCAATACGCCCCGTTACAAAGCAATACATACTGTTACATAGCAATACTCACCATTACAAAGCAATATGCCCCGTTACAAAGCAATACGCCCCGTTACAAAGCAATACGCCCAGTTACAAAGCAATACGCCCAGTTACAAAGCAATACGCCCCGTTACAAAGCAATGCACCCCGTTACAAAGCAATACGCCCCATTACAAAGCAATACGCCCCATTACAAAGCAATACTCCCCATTACAAAGCATTACGCCCCGTTACAAAGCAATACGCCCCGTTACAAAGCAATACGCCCCGTTACAAAGCAATACGCTCCGTTACAAAGCAATACACTCCGTTACAAAGCAAAACGCCCCGTTACAAAGCAATACGCCCCGTTACAAAGCAATACACCCCGTTACAAAGCAATACGCCCCGTTACAAAGCAATACACCCCGTTACAAAGCAATACGCCCGTTACAAAGCAATACGCCCCGTTACAAAGCAATACACTCCATTACAAAGCAATACACCCCGTTACAAAGCAATACGCCCCGTTACAAAGCAATACGCCCCGTTACAAAGCAATACTCTCTGTTACAAAGCAATACGCCCTGTTACAAAGCAATACTCCCCATTATAAAACAATACTCCCCATTACAAAACAATACACCCCATTACAAAACAATACACCCCTTTACAAAACAATACACCCCATTACAAAGCAATACTCTCCGTTACAAAGCAATACTCCCCGTTACAAAGCAATACTCCCCGTTACAAAGCAATACTCTCCGTTACAAAGCAATACACCCCATTACAAAGCAATACTCTCCGTTACATAGCAATACTCCCCATTACAAAGCAATACTCCCCATTACAAAACAATACTCCCCATTACAAAGCAATACTCTCTGTTACAAAGCAATACACCCCGTTACAAAGCAATACTCCCCATTACAAAGCAATACTCTCTGTTACAAAGCAATACACTCCGTTACAAAGCAATACACCCCGTTACAAAGCAATACTCCCCATTACAAAGCAATACACCCCGTTACAAAGCAATACTCCCCATTACAAAGCAATATGCCCTGTTACAAAGCAATACTCCCCATTACAAAGCAATACACCCCGTTACAAAGCAATACTCCCCATTACAAAGCAATATGCCCTGTTACAAAGCAATACACCCCGTTACAAAGCAATACTCCCCATTATAAAACAATACTCCCCATTACAAAACAATACACCCCATTACAAAACAATACACCCCTTTACAAAACAATACACCCCATTACAAAGCAATACTCTCCGTTACAAAGCAATACTCCCCGTTACAAAGCAATACACTCCGTTACAAAGCAATACTCCCCGTTACAAAGCAATACTCTCCGTTACAAAGCAATACACCCCATTACAAAGCAATACTCTCCGTTACAAAGCAATACTCCCCATTACAAAGCAATACTCCCCATTACAAAACAATACTCCCCATTACAAAGCAATACTCTCTGTTACAAAGCAATACACCCCGTTACAAAGCAATACTCCCCATTACAAAGCAATACTCTCTGTTACAAAGCAATACACTCCGTTACAAAGCAATACACCCTGTTACAAAGCAATACTCCCCATTACAAAGCAATACACCCCGTTACAAAGCAATACTCCCCATTACAAAGCAATATGCCCTGTTACAAAGCAATACTCCCCATTACAAAGCAATAGACCCCGTTACAAAGCAATACTCCCCATTACAAAGCAATACTCCCCGTTGTCTGTTTTCAGAGTCAAGTTATACTTGTACTCTGGGGAGATGGCTGTACCATCTTATGCTCGTTCCTGTATCAGTTTTGGGATTCTTTTGTTCCCTGTATTGGATCCCTGTGGCTGGGTTGGTCCAGCTGGGTATGGGTCTACAGATCAGGATGCCCGAGTGGTCTATGGGGCACAGTCTCTTCTGGATGTGTGAGCTTATTGAGCTCAGTTTCCTAGGAGATGGATTTTTCTTTCTCCTTGCTCCTTTGACAGGAGAGGGTTTACTCTTTCTTCGGGTTCTAAGGGTATACTCTCCTTCTCGGGGGGCCTCGATGGAGGTTTTGTGTTCCATCTCCAGTGATGGAACACAAGCCCCAGTGACACTGACTCACATCTAGTCCAGAGCCAAACCAGAGACCGCAAAACAGACTTGACTGAGCCGACAGGCCATTAAGAGACACCGTTGCCCAAATGACGGTCCCCCACCACTCATCCCTCACAAATGAAGGGAAACCCAGCCGAAATCCTTAAGGGGACAAGGCAAAGGAGGACCGAGAAAACCACAAGGTCCCTGAACACAAGAAAAAAAAACACCTCCAAGAGTGGGCCCCGCTCACAGAGACCCAAATAGACCCAAACAGGGAAGGATACCTTGCCGATACCAGGCGAAACCCAGGATAATACTGGGCATGGAGACAAAAAAGATGTCTCCTCAACATCCTGCAAGCATGGAATGCATCCAAAGAGGCAAAATTCTCCCAGCGCCTGTCCAGAGAATACTAAAGGATTCGACCATGAAAGCGTGTAATAGCCCTAGGCGAAACCCCAAGATTGAGAACGCAAAGTCCATAACAGGACGGCCCAGAGGAAGCTTGCAAGGATAAGAAGCAGTCATCAAGAAAGACAGACCGCATAAACCAGCCCCTCGACAGAGGGCATGCTCCAGGCAATCTAAGCCACCGGACCTACTCACAGGTCCCTAAAAAAGGGGAAGACAAAACCTCCATCGAGGCCCCCCGAGAAGTAGAGTATACCCTCAGAACCCGAAGGAAGAGTAAACCCTCTCCTGTCAAAGGAGCAAGGAGAAAGAAAAATCCATCTCCTAGGAAACTGAGCTATCAGGAAAAACTCAATAAGCTCACACATCCAGAAGAGACTGCGACCCATAGACCACTCGGGCATCCTGATCTGTAGACCCATACCCAGCTGGACCAACCCAGCCACAGGGATCCAATATAGGGAACAAAAGAATCCCAAAACTGATACAGGAACGAGCATAAGATGGTACAGCCATCTCCCCAGAGTACAAGTATAACTTGACTCTGAAAACAGACAAGGCCATAGACCTAAGGATCCGATCCATCCAAATAAGGCCCCACAGTCTGACTTGGAGCCAGCAAGACACCAGGTGGAACCAATTCCACCCTCCACTTCCCGACCAGGAGAAGCCCCAAGAAAGGACTCCCTCTCCATAGGAGGGAGAATATCCCCTAAAGAAAAAGGGGAAGAGGCCAGAAGGGAAACAATTATCTTCAAGGCTCAAAGCCACCGGCCAAATAGGAAGAAAAATCCCCAACACAAATGTCCTAGAAGGACCCCCCTACAGGTAGCTTCGCCAAACAGAGGCACAGCCGACCCATTCCCTGCAGAGCAGAGAATCCATGGGTACACTGGCAAACTGACCAGGGGAATGCAACCTTAAGGCACACCAGAAATTGGAATCCAATGCCAGCAGCTGGGTAGAAACCCACAACCCTTGAGGCGCAAGCCACACAGCTAACCCCTAGATGACATGGGTTACTCTGTTGTAAAGAGTAAAACATACTCCTAAAACCAGGCCAACCCTGGCCCGGTCAGGTAGACAGAGCAAGGACATAGCCCAAGTTCCCACTACCGTGGAACACCCTGACCAACCCTGAGATCCAAGATTCCAAAATAACCCAAGACTGGGTCAGGAAGAAGGCCCAGCGAAGCCTCAGAAAGTGAAAGTCTCAGGGAGAAAAACAGGTCTGGGTGCCTAATAGTTCAGGAAACCTTACCCTGGAACTAAACATCCCAACTGGCCAAAAAGCCAGAAAAGGAAAATGGACACATATCCATAGAATCCGGATAGCGAGGGGAACTCGAAAGTCCCGACCAAAGGAAGGAACCACCCCTAGCCAAAGTCCAACACTCCAAGGAGCAGGGCTAGAAGTCGTATGAAGGGACTTCTCGCATCCTCAGGACCACAGAAGGGATACCTCGAGGTCCACATTACCCTACTAGCAGGGCTAGTCTCCCCATCACCTCCACATATTTGTAGTAATGGATACAGCACCAAAGTGTGAGTGCTCGTGAAGACCAGGGGACAATATGCCAAATCCCCAAACAACAACTTGTGTAGAAAGGACGGTCCGCAGCACTAAGTAAAATGTTCACTTTATTATGAGCAACAGGTTTACACGAAGTAAAAGTGACGTTTCACCTCCTTAATCATACAACTTGCACAATTTTTTACATACAGCTTTTAAAGGGCATTATGGAGCCAAACCTTCCATTTCTAAGTTTATACTGCCACCTGCTGGATTCTCTATGCTACTACGGCTATACACACTATATACATAAATGTCTTATACAAAAATCTTAATCAGGCTGCCTAACCCACTGAATGCCTAAAAAGCTTGTAAATATTTAAAAACATAATAATACTATTAAACTGATGCATACACTGTCATGTCACAGCTCTTTTCATGTATAATGGATATTACTGACTTTCTCCTAAACATATAATTTATTAACATAATCTCACCTTGTTAGAAAAATATAGTTAAATTGTAATCTTTATTTAGACCCTTAGGTCTTAATGTTTCCAGGCTATTAATCCATTGCATCTCTCTCTGTTTCAAGAGCTTTCCCTATCCATTCCACTTCTTATCAATCCTACCTGATCAATGACTTGCCATCTCAGCTGGCTTATCCTATGTCCCTTTTCTATGAAATGGGCTGACAGGGGTGCTTCTAAATTGCCACATCGGATGTCTGACCTGTGCTGGCTCATCCTGTCTCTAACCTTCCTGGTGGTCTCTCCTAAGTAAATAAGGGAACATGGACATTTGATTAAATAGACCACAAACTTGGATTCACATGTAAAGAAATTATTAATAATATACTTTTTCCCATTATGTTGGTGGTAAAAGGAATCTCCTCTAATGATGGAATTACATCTTGCACAATTAAGTAGAAAAAGAAAAAAATGTTGTTAATGATACTGTGGTTAATACATCTAGATATGAATGGACAGCACAGGAAATAAGCGTGTTAAACAAAGGCTTGTCGTTTTGCCCTAAGATGGACATTGACGTTTTCGAATTGGATAAAGATATACACCGACTATATCGTAATATTAAATTGAAAATATGGCATTCACAAAAATTGAAGGGTAATTTAACGACCATACCAGAATGTATTGAAAAGTCAGAATGGGCCTTGAAAGAGCTAGGTCTATACAAAAAGAGCTTGTTTAACCCTGTTATCAATGATCACAGTATTAATATGTTTATGAAATTGGCTGATAAAGAAATACATGAATTAAAGGCAAAAGTTAAACACGATAAAGTTGTTGGTAAATATGCATATAAAGGTAATAAAAGTGCTAAACAAGCACTGGTGAGTCTTAAAAAGAACCCCACTATTGTACTGAAGGGGGCTGACAAGGGGGGAGCCACAGTGGTACTAGACAAAGGTTATTATATTTCAGAAATCCTTTCTCAGCTTAATGACCCTGGTACCTACGGGATATTGTCAAAAAACCCTATAGTGGAAATACAGAAAGAAATATAAATGATTCTAGATAGGGGTTTAAAGCATGGGCATATTAATAAACATCTACTAGATTACCTGACTAGTAAAAATCCGAGAGCACCCATATTTTATACAGTACCTAAGATCCATAAAGATGCCAAAGAACCACCGGGGAGACCTATAGTCTCCAGTGTGGATTCGGTATACACCAACATTTCAAAGTTCTTAGATAAAATATTACAAACGGAGGTGATTAGGATGTCATCATATCTAAAAGATACAGGGGATTTTCTGAGCAAAGCAAAGGATTTAGAATTGAGTTCTGACTATGGACGTAAAAAGTCTATACACAGCAATAAAGCATGAGACTGGTATAGGCATTATAACTTAAATCCTCAATAAGAACAAAGGTTGCACAGAATCCAAGTGTGAATTCATTGAAAATTTGCTTAGACAAGTACTATACTGGAATTATTTTTTGTTTCAAGATACGTTGTATGTTCAAAGGAAGGGTACTACTATGGGGTCCAATGTCGCCCCATCATATGCCAATGTATTCATGAATGAATTTGAGGAACGTGTTGTCTATGAGAATACATTTTTCAGAGAAATGGGCACTGTTTGGTGGCGCTTCATAGATGACGTCTTTGGCATATGGTGGGGTGACATTGGATCCCTAAACAGATTTGTTAAAGAATTAAATTCCGCTGTGAGGGGGTTAGAATTTTCTGTGACCTATAGTGAGGAGGCAGTTTCTTTTCTAGACTCAGTAGTGTATAAGAAGGATAACACATTGGTATTTGACTTATATACCAAAGAGACTGACAGAAACACCCTGTTACATTATGATAGTTTTCATCCAATAAAATTGAAAGATCCTCTCCCCAAAAGTCAACTGTTGAGGGTTAAGAGGATTGTTAGCGAGGAGGATAGAGTAGATCTCAGACTCAAAGAGATGCAGCAGAAGTTTATTCAGAGGGGTTACCCTAAGAAATTATTAAAAGAAAAAATGATGGAGGTAAATTCAGGAGAGGTAACAAAAAAGAGAAAAGAAGATACCAAACGTATGGTTTTGGTGACTCAGTTTAATTCCCTAAGTCAGCGAGTCCAAGGGATATTAAATAAACATTAGAATATATTGCAAGATTGCCATGAAGATATCCCTGAATTTAAAATAACTCCCATGTTAGCACACAGAAGAGTGAGAAATTTAAGAGATCATCTGGCTAGTACTGACATAGGGTCTAAACGTAAAGCTGAACAAACTCACATTGGCAAAAGAGTTACAGGCAGTTACCCGTGTCTTAATTGTGCAAGCTGTAATTCCATCATTAGAGGAGATTCCTTTTACCACCCACATAATGGGAAAAAGTATATTATTAATAATTTCTTTACATGTGAATCCAAGTTTGTGGTCTATTTAATCAAATGTCCATGTTCCCTTATTTACTTAGGAGAGACCACCAGGAAGGTTAGAGACAGGATGAGCCAGCACAGGTCAAACATCCGATGTGGCAATTTAGAAGCACCTCTGTCAGCCCATTTCATAGAAAAGGGACATAGGATAAGCCAGCTGAGATGGCAAGTCATTGATCGGGTAGGATTGATAAGAAGTGGAATGGATAGGGAAAAGCTCTTGAAACAGAGGGAGATGCAATGGATTAATAGCCTGGAAACATTAAGACCTAAGGGTCTAAATAAAGATTACGATTTAACCATCATCCAGGACGCCGATCCCTAAAAGGAGATCTAACTCACCTGGAGACATGTAAGGAAACCCAAAGGCCTCATAACTCAGTCAGACCATCACATCCAAGAGTAAAAGCTGTATCTAGATACACTAGAAATGGCTTACACATACACCTACAAGGTGCCGAGAGCTGCAATAGGCTTCAAAATGCAAAACCTTCTGCATGCTGGACAGCTATCCATACAAGCTGTAGGATCAAGTCCCAACAGGACTATCCATAGACCTAAAACTGAAGGCCAAACCACTCAAACAGCAGTGATGGGGCCTAAGTCCACCAACCCTCCCCCACATGGAGGAGGAACTTTAGGTTCTGATGAAATCAGATGTCAGAGTGACGCAGCAGAACACTCCCCCGCCCAGTCATCTATGACTGGAGGCTATAAGGACTGAGACAATCCTTCCCGCCTCACGAACCCACCGGTTCTTCTCGAATGCTTAGTGGAAAATGAAAAACAATGATAACCTGAGCACTCAGCGCTTCTACCGAACCAGCTCAGCAGAACAGCACTACGTGTCTGAACAGCCGCAAGACTGAACGAACCTGACAGGATGAGCCTGTACCAGGGGTCCTAACCGGCAAGCTGCATAAACTTTCCTTCATAGGGGAAAACGAAACAGACATTTTTTAAAACATAAGACTAACATGTCCAAACAACTTCCACAGAAGTAACAAAGAGTATCAATCCCAGATGGTTCCCGAAGGAAACAAAAAGCAAATAAAAGACATCCATCGGATATCAAAATAAAATATAAGGCAAACCGAAGGTTCACACCCAAAAAAGACACAGGCCTACCCGTAGGACCAGCCAAATGGAGCCCCATCTAACAAAAACTGGGAAAGAACTCAAAATAAAGACAATAGGAGATTACCTCATCCCCATATGTCTAACGAGTTGTACCATTCGGACCATCAGACTGAAAATTCCCATATTTATGAACTATAGTGTCATTCAGTGACTCAAACAGATGTCTTAGCAATACACGAAGCGCGCAATCCGGTACCGAAAAGCATAACACTCCGAAACAGAACCCTCAGGATACTGCAGCAACATTATCTGAAGGCGAAAACGTGCTGCAAGCTCCGGAACACACCACCCTGCATGGAGGAACTATAAACTGGTTTACTTGCATGTGTAGGAGGAAGAATCGGTAGGGAACTTGCTCCCTGGGAGACAGGACCCCCAGAGGCAGACGGCTCAGCAGATCCCTGATTCCCCGAGCCTGAGGAACCGGGTGCTCTCATATGGCATATGGAACAAGAATGATTGACAGGAGTCAACGAGGCTAAACTGGATTCGTCACTGGACACAGAATCTGAATCAGATATTATAATTGTCTTGGTGTCAGAATCCTCCGTAACTGAATCTGAAATGAGCACAGTCTCAGCATCCCTCATAACTATAAGAGGACATGTCAATATGGACTATAAACAGTAAAAAAAAAAAAACGGCACCTGACACCACCAATGGCTGAGGCACTCACCACCTTCTATGACCAGACCCCTGCGGACTAGAATATCTCAGTTGCCACATGGTCAGGAATGCGGAAATGGGAAACAGATCGTAACCACGCCCGGACACAGGGTGAACCGTACAGTCCAAAAAGCACGTCCAGCCAAAAGGCTGCGTCACTTCCAAAGGCCTCAAAGTTCCAAACAACGAGCCTGTAACGGTACCAACCGGATACCAAGGGTTAACACCAGGGAACAATGTCCTGCATAGGGAATCAGCAATTCACAACCCAGCCAGTGTTCAGGTTTTAAAACAGAATGACTTTTATTAAGGCTCATATGCCCAGTATTTATGCAGGTCTGACCCCCCCCAGAAGGGGGGTTGAAAGAATGTTGTACATTAGATGAAGGGAACACACCCTTGACATGATACAATAGATTTACCTTGCTTAAGCTGATAACAATTTAAACACAAGATACATTTGGCTTTTCTTATCACCTAAGCATTTGCTCTCTGAGGGTGATTAAACAATGGACTGTGTATTAATAACATTAATGACAGTGCACAATAGTTGAGGCTAAAGCTGAACACAGTTAACTCTTTCAGTGCTGACAGAAGGGTCTGTCACATCTACATAGCACAATATACAGCCTATAGACAAGCTTTCTTACGTTATAGTCCAGAAGTGGCTAGGTTTGCCACAATGCTCCCCCAGAACCAAGCCGGCATACACAGTCTGATCCCAACGGATCGGCTTGGGGATGTCCGGGGCAACTTTCGGCTCAAGTAAGCTACGGGGTGTTCTCCGCCATCTGCTCCAACTTGGCTCAGTACTGCCCCCACCCCAAACATGGAAGCGTCTCTTCCCAGAGGGACTGGGCTTGGGTAGTCACAGGGTTAACATCAGCGGGATCCATGGGAGCATAGGCAGAAACAAGGGGGGCCAAGTCATTTCCAAGCAGAACATCAGCAGGTAAGTCCTTCTTGACCCCCACATTCACAAGTCTAGCGCCCACTCCCCAATCCAAATGTACCCTGGCAACAGGTAGGCGGAACACAGTGCCCCCTGCTACCCTCACAGCCATAGTGTCTCCAGTGTGCTGTTTCTCAGACACCAAGTTCTCTTGAAGCAAGGTCATGGTAGCACCAGTATCCCGTAGACCACTGACCTCCTTCCCATTCACTTTAACCCGCTGCCGGTTATTCCGGTGGGCAGCTTGCACGGGGTCTGCTTCATGTAGGCTGCCCCAGCATTCTGGCGCCTCTACGTAGCGGGCCGCAGGCTGAGGATTATGTGGGATTCCGCCGGCGGGTCTTCTCCAGGACTGTGCTTGATTTGCTGCGTTTAGGGGACACTCTGGTCTTTTGTGCCCTAGTCGCTTACATCCAAAGCACCGAATAGGTTGTGAGTAGCCCCGCGAATTGAACCGGGCTCTCTGAGGGTAGTTCGTGGCCGGAGGCCGCGTAGTATAGCGGTGCGCCGGGGGCTGGTAACTGGCCGCTGCTGGGGTGACTGGGGGTCTGTACTCCACTCTAGCAGTGGGCAATCGGTATACCGCTCCCCCTGCTCCTCGTACTGCCACGGATCCGCCCGTGTGTACTGTATCCGGCACCAAATGGGGAGCTATCAGGGTTAAAGTAGCTCCCGAATCCCGAAGTCCCTGGACCTCCTTCCCCTCTACGGTCCCCAGCTGGCGGGGATGTTGCCAGTTATCGGCGGCCCGGACCGACATCACCTCATGCAGAATTCCCAGGGGTTCCTCGGCTTGGGTGCTCAACACCTCATGAGCGGCTGGCTCCGTTTGGTAATGGTGAGCAGCCGCCCTTGGGGCCTGGTTCTGTCTGACCTGGTTCCAAGCTTGTCTGCTCCGATTTTGGGTGCACTCACGTGCCATATGTCCCCACTGCTTGCAGGTGTGGCATTGTATATTCGCCCGTCCGTTGTTAGGCTGTAGTCCATGGTGCCTCCTGGCATCAAAATGCTGGTCTGCTAATCTGGCTGCTTCGGTTAAGGTGAGAGGTTTTCGATCTCTCACCCATTCTTGGGCTTCTGGGGACAAGCCGTTAAAGAATTGCTCCAACAGCATCAGTTGTCGCAATTCTTCCATGGTGGTAGCTTGGCTGGCCTGTATCCACCCTTGAGATGCTTGATCCAGCTTGTGGGCCCACTCTGCATGTGAATCTCTTTCTGGCTTGCGCAGGCCTCTAAACTTGCGCCGGTATGCCTCTGAGGTAATGGCATATCTTTCCAAGATCGCTCTCTTCACTTTAGCGTAATCCTTGCTGTCCTCCCTGGGTACAGCGCGATACGCTTCCGCTGCCCTACCGGCTAGCTTGCCTGCTAGCACCGGCACCCATACGGACTGCTCCAAATCATGTAACTCGCACAGTCTCTCAAAATCCTGTAAATACCCCTCGATCTCATCCTTCTCCTCACAAAACATTTTAAATGCATGGTATGGGATTTTAGGTCTTACTGGGTTGCTGAGTGCGTCCAAAATGGATTCTGCTCGGGAGGATGCATTCCGCGGACTGTGTGCCATCACGTACTCCTGCACATCTGCCATTACCACGGATAGCATATCCCGTGGTACAGGTTGGGGTAAAAATTCCAGCCTGGTCCTCATTTCCCTCTGGTATAGGGTCTCCTCCATGGCTGCTGGAGGCGTAGCGCTGCGAGCTCTGTCTCCCTCCATCAGCTCAGCAATTAATATAGCCTTGGGTTTGCTGCTGCCTATCTTTCCCCTGGCTTCTAGCAGTTCCTTTAACGTTTGTCTCTTTAGCTTAGAATAATCCATCTCCATTCACTTCGGTCCCTGGTACTCCTTCCATCTTAGTCAGTATTGTAGTAATCCCCCTCTCCCTGAGGTTACTGGCTTGTGTAGTTGCTCTTCTGGGCGATAAGGTTCATTCCGTCGCTTGCCACCAATTGTGACGGTACCAACCGGATACCAAGGGTTAACACCAGGGAACAATGTCCTGCATAGGGAATCAGCAATTCACAACCCAGCCAGTGTTCAGGTTTTAAAACAGAATGACTTTTATTAAGGCTCATATGCCCAGTATTTATGCAGGTCTGACCCCCCCCAGAAGGGGGGTTGAAAGAATGTTGTACATTAGATGAAGGGAACACACCCTTGACATGATACAATAGATTTACCTTGCTTAAGCTGATAACAATTTAAACACAAGATACATTTGGCTTTTCTTATCACCTAAGCATTTGCTCTCTGAGGGTGATTAAACAATGGACTGTGTATTAATAACATTAATGACAGTGCACAATAGTTGAGGCTAAAGCTGAACACAGTTAACTCTTTCAGTGCTGACAGAAGGGTCTGTCACATCTACATAGCACAATATACAGCCTATAGACAAGCTTTCTTACGTTATAGTCCAGAAGTGGCTAGGTTTGCCACAGAGCCCATAAACCTCACACATAAGCAGGTTAAATCACATAACAAACATGATTATAAACTCCCCTGTCCAATAACCCCCCTCAGGAGATATTAACCCTCGATTCCAAGATCTAACAGAGACTCACTGAGACCCTTATGTTATAAGTTAAACCTGCGAGGAGCTTTAGCCTCACGGGAAACATCACGTTGTAGTACATTGAATAAAGTAAAATGAAACGATCTTACCGGAATCAACGCCATGGAACAGGAACACGGCCTTTCAAGTGTGACAAATAGTAGCATCGCCTCTGTCATGGACTTGAGAGAAGAAAGCAGGCAGCGGAGCGAAGTTCGACAATGCTGATTGCTTGAGGAGCTGTTAATATGTCGGGATGGTTTTCTAACTTTCATCCAAGCCCTCACTGAGAGGCTGACAGGACTACTTAAAACTCCTGTCCCATGTTGAAGAGTACTACCCTCCATAAGAGACAAGAAAAAAAAATTAAACTCTGACACGTCTCTGCCAACCTCCTGAGACGAAAGGCAAAGAATGACTGGGGGATGAGGGGAGTGGGAGGAGTATTTAAGCCTTTGGCTGGGGTGTCTTTGCCTTCTCCTGGTGGTCAGGTTCTTATTTCCCACAAGTAATGAATGCAGCTGTGGACTCTTTCCATTTAAGAAGAAAATATGCCCCGTTATAAAGCAATACTCCCCATTACAAAGCAATATGCCCCGTTACAAAGCAATACTCCCCATTACAAAGCAATATGCCCCGTTACAAAGCAATACTCCCCATTACAAAGCAATATGCCCCGTTACAAAGCAATACACCCCGTTACAAAGCAATACTCCCCATTACAAACCAATACACTCCGTGACAAAGCAATACTCCCCATTACAAAGCAATATGCCCCGTGACAAAACAATACTCCCCGTTAATAAACAATACACCCGTGACAAAACAATACTCCCCATTACAAAGCAGTTTGTCCCTTTACAAAGCAATACACCCTGTGACAAAGCAATACTCCCCATTACAAAGCAATACGCCCCATTACAAAGCAATATGCCCCATTACAAAGCAATACGCCCCATTACAAAGCAATACGCCCAGTGATAAAGCAATATGCCCAGTGATAAAGCAATATGCCCAGTAATAAAGCAAAACTCCTCATTACAAAGCAATACTCCCTGATAATAAGCTATACGCCCGTTACAAAGCAATACTCCCCATTAAAAATCAATACTCCCCGTTACAAAGCAATACTTCCAATCACAAAGCAATGAGCCCCATTACAAAGCAATACTCCCCATTACAAAGCAATACACCCCGTGACAAAGCAATACTCCCCATTACAAAGCAATACACCCCGTGACAAAGCAATACTTCCCATTACAAAGCAATGAGCCCCATTACAAAGCAATACTCCCAGTTAATAAGCAATACTCCCCATTTCAAAGCAGTACGTCCCATTACAAAGCAATACCCCCCATTACAAAGCAATACTCCCCATTACAAAGCAATACACCCCATTACAAAGCAATACTCCCCATTACAAAGCAATATGCCCTGTTACAAAGCAATACTCCCCATTACAAAGCAATACTCCCCATTACAAAGCAATATGCCCTGTTACAAGCAATACTCCCCATTACAAAGCAATACTCCGCGTTACAAAGCAATACTCCCCATTACAAAGCAATATGCCCTGTTACAAAGCAATATTCCCCATTACAAAGCAATACTCCCCGTTACAAAGCAATACTCCCCATTACAAAGCAATATGCCCTGTTACAAAGCAATATTCCCCATTACAAAGCAATACTCCCCGTTACAAAGCAATACTCCCCGTTACAAAGCAATATTCCCCATTACAAAGCAATACTCCCAGTTACAAAGCAATACTCCCCATTACAAAGCAATATGCCCTGTTACAAGCAATACTCCCCATTACAAAGCAATACACCCCGTTATAAAGCAATACACCCCGTTATAAAGCAATATGCCCTGTTACAAAGCAATACTCCCCATTACAAAGCAATACTCCCCATTACAAAGCAATACTCCCAATTAAAAATCAATACTCCCCATTGAAAAGCAATACTTCCCATTACAAAGCAATGAGCCCCATTACAAAGCAATACTCGCAGTTAATAAGCAATACACTCCGTGACAAAACAATACTCCCCATTACAAAGCATTAAGTCCCTTTACAAAGCAATACACCCTGGGACAAAGCAATACACCCTGTGACAAAACAATACACCCCATGACAAAACAATATCCCCCATTACAAAGCAATATGCCCAGTGACAAAACAATACTCCCCATTACAAAGCAATATGCCCCATTGCAAACCAATACTCCCCATTACAAAGCAATATGCCCAGTGACAAAGCAATACTCCCCATTACAAAGCAATATGCCCAGTGACAAAGCAATACGCCCCGTTACAAAGCAATATGTCCAGTGACAAAGCAATACGCCCCGTTAAAAAAAAGTATTACGCCCAGTGATAAAGTAATACGTCCAGTGACAAAGCAATACTCCCCATTACAAAGCAATATTCCCTATTACAAAGCAGTACGTTCCATTACAAACAATACTCCCCATTAATAAGAAATACTCCCCGGTGACATCTTTTGAGAACTTTTGCGATAAAGGATTAGCAGTTAGCGGCCCTCTTGCCACCTCTCGCCAACTATTATTAGAAAAACAAAAAACCCAATTGCCAGCTTATACATCCAAGTGGGCGCTAGACCTCCATACTGATATAGATGCAAAAGGTTGGAGCAAAATTTTTCAAAAAACAAAAAATACTCCACATCTCTAGAGATTCTCGAGATGAACTATAAAATACTCTCCCGGTGGTATTTGACTCCGAGACTAAACACCATATACCCAAAGTCCTCCCGGATGTGTTGGAGAGGCTGTGGGGAATCGGGCAGTCTTGTACACATGTGGTGGGAATGCCTTATTATCAGACCACTATGGAGAGAGGTAGAAATACACCTCTAGAAACTAGCAGGGGAGTCATTGAAACTCAACCCGAGAATAGCACTGCTGAATGACACCCCTAACTTACCCTGCAAGCTACAATCTCTTTTAGTACAGATTGGTCTCAATAGTGCCAGATCGTTGATTGCTCAAGTGTGGAAAACACCAACAGCAGCAACTTTGGTGATGTGGCTGGATAGAACGGCGGAACTTTTAGGCCTGGAGGAATACGGATACCTACAGCGCAATAAACTACCCTTTTTTATAGACGCCAAATTCCTATGGGAGACCAGTGTCCCCCCTCCCCCAATTCACACCCATGATGCTAGAGATGCCCCAAACATATAAAAATGGTCCTATAATACTCCCCATTACAAAGCAATACTCCCCATTAATAAGCAATGCTCCCCATTACAAAGCAGTACGCCGTGACAAAGCAAAAGTCCCCATTACAAAGCAGTACACCCCGTTAATAAGCAATATTCCCCGTTAATAAGCAATACTCCCCATTACAAAGCAATACGTCCCGTTACAAAGCAATACTCCCCGTTAATAAGCAATACTCCCCATTACAAAGCAATACGTCCCGTTACAAAGCAATACTCCCCGTTAATAAGTAATACTCCCCGTTACAAAGCACTACTCCCCGTTACAAAGCAATACTCCCTATTACAATGCAGTACGTCCAGTTACAAAGCAATACTCCCTATTACAATGCAGTACGTCCAGTTACAAAGCAATACTCCCTATTACAAAGCAATACTCCCTATTACAATGCAGTACGTCCAGTTAAAAAGCAATACTCACCATTACAAAGCAGTACGTCCAGTTACAAAGCAATACATACTGTTACATAGCAATGCTCACCATTACAAAGCAGTACGCCCCTTTCAAAGCAATATTCCCTATTACATATCAATACAACCCGTTACAAAGCAATACAACGCGTTACAAAGCAATACAACCCGTTACAAAGCAATACAACGCGTTACAAAGCAATACACCCCGTTACAAAGCAATACTCACCATTACAAAGCAATACTCCCCATTACAAAGCAATACACCCCGTAACAAAGCAATACTCACCATTACAAAGCAATACTCCCCATTACAAAGCAATACTCCCCATTACAAAGCAATACTCCCCATTACAAAGCAATATGCCCCGTGAAAAAGTAATACTCCTCATTACAAAGCAATACTCCCCATTACAAAGCAATATGCCCCGTGAAAAAGCAATACTCCTCATTACAAAGCAATACTCCCCATTACAAAGCAATATGCCCCGTGAAAAAGCAATACTCCCCATTACAAAGCAATACTCCCCATTATAAAGCATTGTGCCCCGTTACAAAGCATTACGCCCCGTTACAAAGAAATAAGCCCTGTTACAAAGCAATACTCCCAGTTACAAAGCAATAAGCCCTGTTACAAAGCAATATGCTCTGTTACATAGCATTACTCCCCATTACAAAGCAATACGCCCCATTAAAAAGCATTGTGCCCCGTTACAAAGCATTACGCCCCGTTACAAAGAAATAAGCCCTGTTACAAAGCAATACTCCCAGTTACAAAGCAATAAGCCCTGTTACAAAGCAATGCTCTGTTACATAGCATTACTCCCCATTACAAAGCATTGTGCCCTGTTACAAAGCATTACGCCCCGTTACAAAGAAATAAGCCCTGTTACAAAGCAATACTCCCAGTTACAAAGAAATAAGCCCTGTTACAAAGCAATACTCCCAGTTACAAAGCAATAAGCCCTGTTACAAAGCAATATGCTCTGTTACATACCATTACTCCCCATTACAAAGCAATACGCCCCATTAAAAAGCATTGTGCCCCGTTACAAAGCATTACGCCCCGTTACAAAGAAATAAGACCTGTTTTCTTTCCAATGGCATAGAGAGTCCACAAATCTATTCTAGTTATTAGTGGGAATTCAACTCCTGGCCACCAGGAGGAGGCAAAGAACACCCCAGCAAAGCTTTAAGTATCTCTTCCACTTCCCATAGCCCCAGTCATTCTTTGCCTTCATATATCTAGGAGGTGTGCGGAGATGGTCTCTGAACAAAACTAAGTTTTATCCTTTAATGGGTAGTTTCCCTGCAAGCAAGGATTGGAGTAATGCTGTATCCATGTAATCCTCTTGAGTAAGAGTAGTGGTAGCTGTTAGCTGTTGGAGGTCAGCAGTGTAGTCCTTGTTCTCCAACAATTTATGCTAACCCCCATATGGAAAACCAGGGTTGGTTACTCTGCTTTTCCCTTTTCTCCAGGTCCCTGTCAGCAGTTGTCTGGATCTGTCAGACCTGAGATGCTCTGTGTGCCCTGCAGCTGAAGCTCCAAAAGTAAGTGCTTTTCCTTCTTTGGTAAGAGGACGCAAGCACATAAAAGGTTAATTCCTCTTTTCTACTTCACACTAATATTAAGGAGTGCGTAATAACTGGAGCCTGGGGACTCAAAATGTAAATCTCATCATTGTGAGGCTTTATCTAGGGCATTTATGCGGGGCCCTGATGTAGAGAACGTTTCATAAATACCGTTCTGGGACTGAGGCTCGTGTCTAAGGAAGGGGCTTAATGAGGCTGGCAGAGAGAGACAATGTGTATTTTTATTGTTTAGCACTGCATGCTATATTATCGGTTTTCCTTTTTCAACTATAAAGGAGTGAACAGTGTAAGACATTAGTGCTGCGGTTTTTCGCTTGTTTTTGGTAACTGTGTCGCACTTAATATCTGATGCGGTCATGTGAAGACCTAGTGTATCCTTATTCCGGGTGTGGCGGCATCACTAGCAGCGCCCTTCATATCTCTCTGAGTTGTTAACAAAGTGAAGCAAAAGGTCCTGTCTCCCTATCGCCTCGATAAATGTTTATATTGTTTAGAGGCTCAAGTGATAGCTCCTGTGCAATTTTGCTACGCATGTGTTACAAATATCCTACAGTCAAAAAATAAAGATTCTGTTTATTCTAAACAAATTAACCCTTCAGAGCCATCTAACTCTCAACATTATATTGCCTCTAACATGCCTCATCTTTCTCCTCAAGTGTCACCATCCCTTGCAGTTTCACATGCAGTGCCCTGTGGTTCCGCTCAGTCTGTGTCTAGGGGAGTATTTTTACCAGGTGATTTTGCAGCGCAACTTACCTCTGCAGAATCTGCGGCTCTGAGTGCCTTACCTATCTCGGGTAAGAGAAAAAAAATACTAAGAATATTTCCTCTAAGTCAGGAATATCTTCTAATGCCAATTCTGGCTTGGTCAGTCTATCCTAATTATCTGAGGATGACCATTCGTCAGCAGCCTCTGATGGCAAAATCTCTGAATCAGATTCTACTGTGGTTAGTACTGTGGACTCAGAGGAGGTTAGTTTTAGTTTTAAGCTCGAGCAACTTCGTTTACTTCTTAAGGAGGTTCTAGCTACCTTAGAGGATTCAGGACCTACAGTCACAGAGACTCCTAAGGTCAACAAGTTAAATAGAGTTTTTGATGTCAAGCCTAGATCTGAGGAAGTATTTCCTGTTCCAGATCATAAGTCAGACATTATTTCTCAGGAATGGGAGAAGTGGGGTGTTCCCTTTATCCAGTCTCCTGTCTTTAAAAAGATGTTTCCTGTTGCTGACTCCTAAGGTGGATGGAGCTATATTCACATTAGCTAAGAGAACTATGATTCCTCTAGAGGATAATACCTCTTTTAAGGATCCTATGAAAAGGAAATTGGAGGGGTACTTAAAGATTTTTCTACACCAAGGTCTGCTATGGCAACTGGTTGCTAGTATGGCGGCGGTCATGGGCACAGCCTCATATTGGTGTGACTCCTTATCTGAACTAATCTTGGAGGAGACTACTGTGGAGGAGATACAAGACAGGTTCAAGGCTTTAAAACTGGCAAATACCTTAATTTGTGATGCCAGTATGGAGGTAGTACGTCTGAGTGCAAAGACTTCCAGTCTTGCCATCCTTTCTCATAGAGCCTTGTGGCTAAAGTCTTGGTTGGCAGACATGGTTTCTAGACTCCTCTCTCTTCCTTTTAAGGGGAAGACCTTATTTGTCCTGGTCTGGTTATTTCCACCGTCACAGGTAGAAAAAAAAGGGCTTTTCTTCCACAAGACAAGACCACCAGACCTAAGGGTTGCCAAGCTTCTAATTTTTATTCCTTTCGCAATTTCAAGGGACAGAAATCCTCTTCCTCTTCTAAATTTGAACAGAGCAAGTCCTCCTGGAGATCCAGCCAACCTTGGAATAAGGGCAAGCAGTCCAAAAAATCTTCCTCTGAAAACAAATCGGCATAAAGGGTTCGACCCCGATCCGAGAATGGATCAAGTAGGGGGCAGATTCTCTTTTTGTCAAGAGCCTGGATTTGCAATTTTCCAGATCCTTGGGCAGTGGAAGTGGTCTCTCAGGGATACAAGAAAGGTTTCAAATCTTGTCCTCCGAGAGGCAGATTTCTCCTGTCAAGATTATCAGCAAATCAGCAAAAAAAAAGAGGCCTTCTTAAATTGTGTCAAGGATCTCTCTTCCTTAGGAGTGTTCGTTCCAGTTCCTCTGGCAGAACATGGCGGAGGATTTTATTCCATTTTGTTCGGGGTTCCCAAGAAAAAGGGAACCTTTCGACCTATTTTGGACCTGAAGTGCCACAACAAAGGTTCAAGGTTCCGTTCTTCAAAATAGAGACTATCCTTTCCATTCTTCCTTTAGTTCAGGAGGGTCAATCCATGACCACCATCGGCCTTTAAGGACGCTTATCTTCATGTTCCTATTCACAAGGATCATTTTCAATTCCTGTGCTTTGCTTTTCTGGTCAAACACTTTCAATTTGTTGCCCTCCCTTTCGGTCTAGCCACAGCTCCCCGAATCTTTACAAAGGTTTTAGGGGCTCTTATGGCAGTGGCCAGGTCTCAAGGAATTGCAGTGGTACCTTTCCTGGATGATATCTTGGTTCAGGCACCATCTTTTCATTTAGCAAGATCCCATATGGATTCTCTATTGTTAATTCGTTCTCATGGATGAATGGTGAATCTGGACAAGAGTTCCCTGATTCCAAATACCAGGGTCTGTTTTTTGGGGAAAATCATAGACTCGATCTCAATGAAGATTTTCTCAACAGAGGTGAGAAAGTCCAAACTTCTTTCAGCCTGCCTTTCTCTTCCGTCCTCTGTCCGGCCCTCAGTGGCACAGTGTATGGAAGTAATCCTCCATGGACGTTATTCTTTTTGCTCGTTTTCATCTGAGACCTCTACAGTTATGCATGCTCAGACAATGGAACGGAGACCACTCGGACCTCTCTCAAAGGATAGTCCTAGACAATCTGACGAGAAACACTCTGTCCTGGTGGCTTTGCCAGGATCATCTGTCTAAAGGCACGCGCTTCTTGTGACCATCTTGAGAGATTGTGACTACGGATGCCAGCCTTTCAGGCTGGGGAGCAGTTTGGGGTTCCTTAAGAGCTCAGGGGACCTGGACTTAAGTGAAGTCCATCCTCCCAATAAATATCTTAGAATTGAGAGCAATCTTCAATGCCCTGATAGCATGGCCTCAACTGAGTTTGATCCAGTTTATAAGATTCCAATCAGACAAGATAACATTGGTGGCTTATATCAACCATCAGGGAGGAATGAAGAGGAGGTGTCTTGCATCCTTCGGTGGGTGGAGTCTCACAACTGCCACATTTCTGCAATTCACATCCCAGGTGTGGACAACTGGGAAGCAGATTATTGGAGCAGGCAGGGGAGTGGGCTCTTCATTCAGAGGTATTCTCAATGATAACCCTCAGGTGGTGGGTTCCGGAGTTGGATTTGAAGGCGTCTGGTCTAAACACCAAGCTTCCCAGATACGGATCCGATCAAGGGATCCACAAGCAGTTCTGGTGGACTCTCTAGCGGTTCCATAGGATTTCGGTCTGATTTACCTGTTTCCTCCATTTGCCCTCCTTCCTCGGGTGATAGCCCGTATCAAACAGGAGCAGGCTTTAGTGATTCTAATTGCTCCCGCCTGGCTTTGCAGAATTTGGTTTGCAGACCTGGTACAAATGTGGTCTTCTCCTCCATGGAAATTACCGCTGAGGAAGGACCTTCTACTTCAGGGTCCTTTTCTACATCCAAATCTAGATTCTCTGAAGCTGACTGCATTGAGATTGAACGCCTAGTTTTGCCTAGACAAGGTTTTTCTGAAAAGGCTCGTCAAACCTGTTACTCACAAAATATACCATAAGGTTTGGCACACATACCTTTACGGGTGCAAGTCTCTAGGTTTTCCTTGGAGTAAAGTGAGAGTACCTTGTATTTTGTCTTTTCTCCAGGAGGGTCTGGAGAAGGGCTTGTCAGTCAGTTCTCTGAAGGGTCAGATATCTGCCCTTTTTGTTATTTACATAAACGTTTGGCTGAATTACCAGCTGCTCAGTCCTTTGTTCAGGCCCTGGTCAGAATCAGGACTGTGTTCAAACCTATTGCTCCCCCTTGGAGTCTTAATCTTGTTCTTCGGGTTCTGCAGCAGGCTCTGTTTGAGCCTATGCATTCTGTTGAAAAACATAATTTATGTAAGAACTTACCTGATAAATTAATTTCTTTCATATTGGCAAGAGTCCATGAGCTAGAGACGTATGGGATATACAATCCTACCAGGAGGGGCAAAGTTTCCCAAACCTCAAAATGCCTATAAATACACCCCTCACCACACCCACAATTCAGTTTAATGAATAGCCAAGAAGAGGGGTGATAAAGAAAGGAGTAAAAAGCATCAACAAAGGAATTTGGAAATAATTGTGCTTTATACAAAAAAATCAAAACCACCATAAAAAGGGGGTGGGCCTCATGGACTCTTGCAAATATGAAAGAAATAAATTTATCAGGTAAGTTATTACATAAATTATGTTTTCTTTCATGTAATTGGCAAGAGTCCATGAGCTAGTGACGTATGGGATAGCAATACCCAAGATGTGGAACTCCACGCAAGAGTCACTAGAGAGGGAGGGATAAAAATAAAAAACGCAATTTTTCGCTGAAAAAAATTAATCCACAACCCAAAATATAAGTTTTATTCTCATGAATGAAAGGAAAAACTTAAAATATAAGCAGAAGAATCAAACTGAAACAGCTACCAAAAACTGCTTCCGAAGAAGCAAATACATCAAAATGGTAGAAGTTAGTAAATGTATGCAAAGAAGACCAAGTTGCTGCTTTGCAAATCTGATCAAATGAAGCTTCATTCTTAAAAGCCCAAGAAGTGGAAACTGATCTAGTAGAATGAGCTGTAATTCTCTGAGTCAGGGCTTTATCCGACTCCAAATAAGCTTGATGAATCAAAAGCTTTAACCACGATGCCAAAGAAACGGCAGAAGCCTTCTGACCTTTCCTAGAACCAGAAAAGATAACAAATAGACTAGAAGTATTCCTGAAATCTTTAGTAGCTTCAACATAATATTTCAGAGCTCTCACCACATCCAAAGAATGTAAAGATCTCTCCAAAGAATTCTTAGGATTAGGACACAAAGAAGGGACAACAATTTCTCTATTAATGTTGTTAGAATTCACAACATTAGGTAAGAATTTAAATGAAGTCCGCAAAACTGCCTTATCCTGATGAAAAATCAGAAAAGGAGATTCACAAGAGAGAGCAGATAATTCAGAAACTCTTCTAGCAGAAGAGATGACCAAAAGGAACAACACTTTCCAAGAAAGTAGTTTAATGTCCAAAGAATGCATAGGCTCAAATGGAGGAGCCTGTAAAACCTTCAAAACCAAATTAAGACTCCAAGGAGGAGATATTGATTTAATGACAGGCTTTATACGAACCAAAGCCTGTACAAAACAGTGAATATTAGGAAGTTTAGCAATTTTTCTGTGGAATAAAACAGAGAGCAGAGATTTGTCCTTTCAAGGAACTTGCAGACAAACCTTTATCCAAACCATCCTGAAGAAACGTTAAAATTCTAGGAATTCTGTAAGAGAATTTATGAGAAGAACACCATGAAATGTAAGTCTTCCAAACTTGATAATAAATCTTTCTAGAAACATATTTACGAGCCTGCAACATAGTATTAATTACTGAGTCAGAGAAACCTCTATGATTAAGCACTAAGCGTTCAATTTCCATACCTTCAAATTTAATGATTTGAGATCCTGATGGAAAAACGGACCTTGAGATAGAAGGTCTGGCCTTAATGGAAGTGGCCAAGTTTGGCAACTGGACATCCAAACAAGATCCGCATACCAAAACGTGTAAGACCATGCTGGAGCCACCAGCAGCACAAACAATTGCTCCATGAAAATTTTGGAGATCACTCTTGGAAGAAGAACTAGAGGCGGGAAAATATAAGCAGGTTGATAACACCACGGAAGTGTCAACGCATCCACTGCTTCCGCCTGAGGATCCCTGGACCTGGACAGGTACCTGGGAAGTTTATTGTTTAGATGAGATGCCATCAGATCTATTTCTGGAAGCCCCCACATCTGAACAATTTGAGAAAACACATCTGGGTGGAGAGACCATTCTCCCGGATGTAAAGTCTGACGACTTAGATAATCCGCTTCCCAATTGTCTATCCCTGGGATATGAACCACAGAAATTAGACAGGAGATGGATTCCGACCAAACAAGTATCAGAGATACTTCTTTCATAGCTTGAGGACTGTGAGTCCCACCCTGATGATTGACATATGCCACAGTTGTGATATTGTCTGTCTGAAAACAAATGAACGGTTCTCTCTTTAACAGAGGCCAAAAGTGAAGATCCCTGAGAATTGCACGAGTTCCAAAATATTGATTGGTAATCTCGCCTCAAGAGATTTCCAAACCCCTTGTGCTGTCAGAGATCCCCAAACAGCTCCCCAACCTGAAAGACTCGCATCTGTTGTGGTCACAGTCCAGGTTGGACAAACGAAAGAGGCCCCTAGAATTATACGATGGTGATCTAACCAACAAGTCAGAGAAAGTCAAACATTTGGATTTAAGAATATTAATTATGATATCCTTGTATAATCCCTGCACCACTGGTTCAGCATACAAAGCTGGAGAGGTCTCATATGAAAACGAGCAAAGGGGATCGCGTCCGATGCTGCAGTCATGAGACCTTAAACTTCCATGCACATAGCTATTGAAGGGAATAACTGAGACTGAAGGTTCCGACAGGCTGCAAACAATTTCAAACATCTCTTGTCTGTTAGACAAGTCATGGACACTGAATCTATCTGGAAACCTAAAAAGGTTACCTTTGTCTGAGGAATCAGAACTTTTTGGTAAATTGATCCTCCAACCATGTCTTTGAAGAAACAACACTAGTTGATTTGTGTGAGATTCTGCAGAACGTAAAGACTGAGCGAGTACCAAGATATTGTCCAAATAAGGAAACACCGCAATACCCCGCTCTCTGATTACAGAGAGTAGGGCACCGAGAACCTTTGAAAAGATTCTTGGAGCTGTCGCTAGTCCAAAAGGAAGAGCAACAAATTGGTAATGCTTGTCTAGAAAAGAGAATCTCAGGAACAGATAGTGATCCGGATGAATCGGAATATGAAGATATGCATCATGTAAGTCTATTGTGGACATATAATGCCCTTGCTGAACAAAAGGCAGAATAGTCCTTATAGTCACCATTTTGAAAGTTGGTACTCTTACATATTGATTCAAAATCTTTAGATCCAGAACTGGTCTGAATGAATTTTCTTTCTTTGGGACAATGAATAGATTTGGATAAAACCCCAGACCCTGTTCCTGAAACGGAACTGGCATGATTACCCCTGATAACTCAAGGTCTGAAACACACTTCAGGAAAACCCGAGCCTTTATTGGATTTGCTGGAATGCATGAGAGAAAAATTCTTCTCACAGGCGGTCTTACTTTGAATCCTATTCTGTACCCCTGAGAGACAATACTCTGAATCCAATAATTTTGGACCGAATTGATCCAAACATCTTTGAAAAATTTTAATCTGCCCCCTACCAGCTGAGCTGGAATGAGGGCCACACCTTCATGCCAACTTGGGGGCTGGCTTTGATCTCTTAAATGGCTTGGATTTATTCCAATTTGAAGAAGGTTTCCAACTGGGAACAGATTCCTTGGGGGCAAGGATTAGGTTTATGTTCATTATTTTGTCGAAAGGAACAAAAACAGTTAGAAGCTTGAGATTTACCCTTAGGTTTTTTTATCCTGAGGCAAAAAAACTCCCTTCCCCCCAGTTACAGTTGAAATTATTGAATCCAACTGAGAACCAAATAATTTATTACCTTGGAAAGAAAGAGATAGCAATCTGGACTTAGAAGTCATATCAGCATTCCAAGAGTTGAGCCACAAAGTTCTTCTAGCTAAAATAGCTAAAGACATATATTTAACATCAATTTTGATGATATCAAAAATGGCATCACAAATGAAATTATTAGCATGTTGAATCAACTTAACAATGCTAGACAAATCATGATCCGATACTTGTTGCGCTATAGTTTCCAACCAAAAAGTTGAAGCCGCTGCAACATCAGCCAAAGAAATTGCAGGCCTAAGAAGATGACCTGAATATAAGTAAGCCTTCATTAGATAAGATTCAAGTTTCCTATCTAAAGGATCTTTAAAAGAAGTACTATCTTCCGTAGGAATAGTAGTACGTTTAGCAAGAGTAGAGATAGCCCCATCAACTTTGGGGATCTTTTCCCAAAACTCCAATCTAACTGCTGGCAAAGGATACAATTTTTTAAACCTTGAAGAAGGACTAAAAGAAGTACCAGGTTTATAAACAGAATTTAAATGTTTACTAGTTTTAATATCAAGAGGACTAGTTTCCTCCATATCTAATCTAATCAACACTTCTTTTAATAAAGAACGAATATACTCCATTTTAAATAAATAAGAGGATTTGTCTGTGTCAATATCTGAGGCAGGATATTCTGAATCAGATAGATCCTCATCAGAGAAAAATAAATCAGTATGTTGCCGGTCATTTGAAATTTCATCAACTCTGAGAAGTTTTAAAAGACCTTTTACGTTTATTAGAAGGCGGAATGGCAGACAAAGCCTTCTGAATAGAATCAGAAATAAATTATTTTAAATTTACAGGTATATCTTGTGCATTAGATGTTGAGGGAACAGCAACAGGTAATGAACTACTACTGATGGATACATTTTCTGCATGTAAAAGTTTATCATGACAACTATTACAAACCACAGCTGGAGGTATAATCTCCACAAGTTTACAACAAATGCACTTAGCTTTGGTAGAACTGTTATCAGGCGGCAGGGTTCCAACAGTGATTTCTGAGACAGGATCAGATTGAGACATCTTGCAAATGTAAGAGAAAACAACAACATATAAAGCAAAATTATCAATTTCCTTATATGGCAGTTTCAAAAATGGGAAAAAATGCAAACAGCATAGCCCTCTGACATAGAAAAAAAGGCAAGAGGCAAATAGGAATAGGATCTTAAATAATGAAAATATTTGGCGCCAAGTATGACGCACAACAAACAGAAAAATATATTTTGGCGCAAAAACATCCGGAAACGACACACTCGCGTCATAGATGATGCAAACTTGTGAAGGACTCTGCATCAACTAAGACGCCAGAAATGCGAATTTTCGTCAACAAACATAACTTTGCACCCTTGCGAGCCTAATTTTCCCCGCAAATTTAAAAGACAGTCAATTTGAAAAAGAAAATGTATGCTTACCTGATAAATTTATTTCTTTTTAGACACGATGAGTCCACAGATCTTCATCCTTACTTGTGGGATTTTCACCTCCTGGTCAGCACCACAGCAGAGCTGCTATATATAGCTTCTCCCTTCCCTCCCACTCCAGTCATTCGACCGAAGTTAGGAAGAGAAAGGAAAAAGCCAAGGTGCAGAGGTGTCTGAAGTTTACACAAATTAAAAACCTGTCTCAGAGAACAGGACGGGCCGTGGACTCATCGTGTCTAAAAAGAAATACATTTATCAGGTAAGCACCAATTTTCTTTTCTTTTTTAAAGACACAATGAGTCCATGGATCTTCATGCTTACTTGTGGGATACAATACCAAAGCTAGAGTACACAGATGAAAAGGGAGGGACAAGACAGGAAACCTAAATGAAAGGCACCACTTCTTGAAGAACCTTTCTCCCAAAAGCGGCCTCAGCCGAGGCAAAATAATCAAATTTGTAAAACTTTGAAAAAGTGTGAAGAGAGAAACAAGTTGCAGCCTTGCAAATCTGTTCCACAGAAGCTTCATTTTTGAATGCCCATGAGGAAGCAACAGCCCTCGAGGAATGAGCCGTAACCCTCTCAGGAGGCTGCTGTCCAGCAGTCTCATAAGCAAAACGTATGATACTCTTCAGCCAAAAAGAAAGAAATAGCCGTAGCTTTCAGTCCCTTACGTTTTCCTGAGAAAACCACAAACAAAGAAGACTGACGAAAGTCCTTAGTTGCCTGCAAGTAAAACTTGAAAGCACGGACCACGTCTAAATTGTACAGAAAACATTCTTTCTGAGAAGGATTAGGACACAAAGAAGGAACAACAATCTCCTGATTAATGTTCCGAACAGAAACTACTTTAGGAAGAAATCCTAATTTAGTGCGAAAAACTATCTCATCTGAATGAAAAATAAGGAAAGGAGATTTGAACTGTAATGCCGAGAGCTCTGACATTCTCAGAGCGGAAGAAATCGCCACAAGTAAACAAAACTTTCCAAGATAATAACTTAATATCGAAGGAATGCATAGGCTCAAACGGAGCCCCTTGAAGAACTTTAAGAACTAAATTAAGACTCCATGGAGGAGTAACTGGTTCGAAGACAGGCCTGATCCTGACCAAGGCCTGACAAAAGTATTGTACATCTGGGACATCCGCCAGATGTTTGTGAAGCAAAATAGATAAGGCCAAGATTGACCCTATAGGGAACTTGTCGATAAACCCTTCTCCAAACCCTCTTGGAGAAAGACAAAATACTAGGAATCCTATCTCTACTCCATGAGCAGCCCTTGAATTAGAAGGACCTTCCTCAACGGAAGTCTCCAAGGTGGCAGAGATGAAAGGTCTGCCTTCTCAGAAAGTCTGCCTCCCAGTTGTCCACCCCTGGGATGTGGATCTTTAATAGATAGCAAGAATGGGTCTCCGCCCACTGAATTATCTTGGCTATCTCGGTCAACACTAGGGAACTCCTTGTTCCTCCTTGATGATTGATGTAAGCCACTGAAGTTATGTTGTCCGACTGGAACCTGATAAACTGGACCGAGGCTAACTGAGGCCAGGCCAGAAGAGCATTGAAGATCGCTCTCAGTTCCAGGATATTTATAGGAAGTACAGACTCTGACTGAGTCCAAACTCCCTGAGCCTTTAGGGAACCACAGACAGCTCCCCATCCTAGAAGTCTAGCGTCTGTCTTCACAATCACCCACGACAGTCTGCAAAAGCAGGATCCTTGGGAGAGATGATTCAGAGACAACCAGCATTGAAGCGAGTCCCTCGTCTCCTGCTCCAGGGTTATTCAAGGAGACAAATCCGTATAATCTCTGTTCCATTGCCTGAGCATGCTGAACTGCAGAGGTCTGAGGTGGAAACGAGCTCTGATTTCCTGACTTCTGTCAGAAAAATCTTTATAGATATGGAATCTATTATGGTTCACAAGAAAGTCATCCTTGTATTTGAGATTAAGGAACTCTATTCCAAATTTACCTCTGTGAGTTCTCAGGAAAGATAACACCATGTCGGTATGGTATCTTGCTTTTTGAAAAGATGGTGCCTGGACTAGAATATCATCCAGATAAGGTGCCACCCCAATGCATCGTGGCCTTAGTACTGCCAGTAGAGACCCCAGAACCTTTGTGAAGAATCTAGGAGCCATGGCTAGACCGAAAGGAAGAGCCATGAACTAGAAGTGTTTGTCTAGAAAGGCAAACCTTATGAACTTGTAATGATCCCTGTGGATAGGAACATGTAGATATGCGTCCTGGAAATCCATTGTTGTCATAAATTGACCCTCCTGGATCAATGGAAGAATGGTATGAATAGTTTCCATCCTGAATGACGGAACCTTGAGAAATTGGTTTAGACTCTTGAGGTCTAAAATGGGTCTGAAGGTTCCCTCCTTTTTGGGAACCACGAACAGATAATGATCACAAAACCAAACTTGATTGAGAAGAAGAACCTGCCCCCCTACAGGTCGGGTTCACGCCCCCCATGTTGTGTCAGCAGCAAGCTTCTTAAACTGATTTCCCCTATTCCAAGTCTGATAGGGTCTCCAATGTATTAAAAACAGGGCAACTCCATGTGGGCTACACATTTTTTGGAACACCTTAGGAGAAATTTGTTGTATATTTGACCATCATCATTGTCAATAAACTCCTAAATAATCTGGGAAGGAGTAGTTTCATAAAAATTTACATTTATGACACATTTGCATCAAAGCAGAAAACCAAGGGACCCCTAATCCTGAGTCACAAAAAAATATTTAGATAAAGAAAATGGGTTACATTTTTTATACATAAAAAACGTTAGTCTCTTTAAATTGTAACGTGTAACTTTTTATTTTTGAGTGCTGAAAAAATCTATCATAGTACGTAACTACTGCAGATTACATTTACCCCTCAGCCTGATCTTGCTGAGGAGCCCTGCTACCAAATGTATTTATTTTAAAAAACATAAATTGAACCTAAAAAAGGTCCGGAGCTCAGCTGAAAAACTGTCCGACCTTTGTGTAGACATTAAAGACTAAAAGTCCAGCACTTGACGCTACTGTCTTATTTGAAAGTAACCAGTATTTAGGAAACACGTCCAGAAGTCAGCTGAACGCATTAAAGATTGCGAATCTAGCACTGGACGTTACTGTCTTAATTGTAAGTAACCGGTGTCTAGCTGAAGCGTCATCCGGTTCTACCCTTACTTCACAGTCTCAGTTTTATTAACGTGCAACTCTTTAGTAGGAAGTGCACCGGCCAAATTGGTACCACACAAACTCCGCCCATCTTGGGCGGTACACCAAATAATCTCCCGGTCGCCATTGTTATAGTACAGAAACGCCACAGAGAGATAATTAACCCCCTTAGAAAAAACTTAAAAACAGATTGGTCTACCGTTTGCTATTAGACAACGGTTTAGCCCAAAATGAACACAAACACCTCACACTGAATCTCTTCAGATTAGCAACTTAAGTCCTCATAGAACCGTCACCAAACTAAAGGTTCCTGAGACCCAGTGCCTGCAATGCTGTCATGTCCTCTCCAGAAGGAGAGATAAAGTGTCCCAGGGAATAAAGGAGTGTGATCTTAAACAGCCCCCTTAAAATTCCCTCCTTAGCAAATAAAGTGCCCACTTAGTCTGAGAGAAATCCTTCCCCAGAATATAAGAAAGTCAGCACTTACCTTAAATTGCTGCCCGACAGCAGGGCAGTACACCCGGCTTGGGAGGTCCTCTCACTCACATGGGCCTGTGTAGAAAAGAAAGGACTGAGTATATCCCCTCAGACTTTCAGAGACAGGGCAGCATACAAATTATGGGAGGCGCAGTGAGAATTATGTCCCACAAGTTCCCATTGCTCTAAAGCCACCAAAAGCTCTACTGTAGAGACTGATATGGACTACGGCTACACGCTAGAACAAAGCAGCACAATCTTGTACTACTTTAAAAATAATAAACTCTTGATTGAAGAATCTAATTTAACACCTCACTTTACCTCTTCCTATCACTAACGTAGGCAAAGAGAATGACTGGAGTGGGAGGGAAGGGAGGAGCTATATACAGCAGTTCTGCTGTGGTGCTCTTTGCCTCCTCCTGCTGACCAGGAGGTGAATATCCCACAAGTAAGGATGAAGATCCGTGGACTCATCGTGTCTTTAAAAAGAAAAGAGACTGTACCCCAGGTAAGAAATACATTTTCATAAAAAAATAATTTCCCAGATATGAAACTGACAGTCTGCAAAAGGAAATATACTGAAAACCTGAATCATAGCAAATATAAGTACAATACATATATTTAGAACTTTATATAAATACATAAAGTGCCACACCATAGCTGAGAGTGTCTTAAGTAATGAAAACATACTTACCAAAAGACACCCATCCACATTGTCATACTCTGCAAGGGAGCAGGTTCAGGAGTAAGGAGCTGTTGTGCAGAGGTGTCAGGTTTTGGGGTTAATGTTGTATTTTGTCTGCGTGAGTCTTTCCCTTTAGGCATAATTAAACAGGTACAACGTTTTAGGAAATAAAGGAGATGGTTTTATTTATAGGATAAAGCAATGTAGAGATATGCAATTAGATAAGACAAAGTCTATAGGTTGTAGTATAAGGCAGGAATACAGTTCTTTGTAATAACAGGCAGGAATGCAGCGCTTTGTAATAACAAACAGGATATTTGCATATGCTGTAGACTGGAACTGTGTAATAACACTCAGGAAAGCAGAGCTTTGTAATAATAAGCAGGAATGCAGAGCTTTGTAATAACAAACAGGATATTTGCATATGCTGTAGACTGGAACTGTGTAATAACACTCAGGAAAGCAGAGCTTTTAATAACAAGCAGGAACTTTGTAGAAACAAACAGGACATTTGCATAGACTGCAATTGGAACTTTGTAGTATCAGGAAACAAGCAAGCAAAAGTACCTGAGTCAGTCCTTAGGAAAGAAAGTTTTAAGCAAGCTCAATTTCCAGGAAATCAGTCAAAAAATGAAACACAGTGCCAAGGGATTATCCAGAAGAGTAGTCAGTAATTTTAGCACAAATCAGGAACCAGGAAATCCAACAAATCTGTATTTCACACAGGATACAGGATACAGGAGCAGAGAGTCTTTCAGAGTATCACTCTTAATGTGAAAGCACAGAATTGCAAACAAACCTCCCAGATAAAGCAGGCTGCTGATTAAATGATTTCTTTCAGCTGGCAAGCAGGTGGAGCCAGAGAGCCAAAGTTGCAGCAAACAGAAAAACACAATATTCCTTTCCTGTGATCAAGCCATCTGGTGGCATAGTGGTAAAACAACAGGCTGGGAAATAACAGCTGCAGAAATAGAGACAGATCCCAAGTTCAATTCCAGGCTGAACCCTGACACACATATAGTAGATAGCCAAACCAGTACTGAAACGGTTATCAGTAGAGGTAATGGAATATAAGAGTATATCGTCAATCTGAAAAGGGAGGTAGGAGATGAATCTCTACGACCAATAACAGAGAACCTATGAAATAGATCCCCGTGAGGAAAACCATTGCATTCAATAGGTGATACTCCCTTCACATCCCTCTGACATTCACTGTACTCTGAGAGGAATCTGGCTTCAAAAATGCTGAAAAGCGCATATCAACTTAGAAATCTTAGCACAAACTTACTTTACCACCTCCATAGGAGGCAAAGTTTGTAAAACTGAATTGTAGGTGTGGTGGGGGGTGTATTTTTAGGCATTTTGAGGTTTGGGAAACTTTGCCCCTCCTGGTAGGATTGTATATCCCATACGTCACTAGCTCATGGACTCTTGCCAATTACATGAAAGAAAGAAATTGTTGTCTTGGAAAGCTTTATTTTTACCAACTATTTCTTATGCTCGTAGAGTCTCAGAACTTTCGGCTCTACAGTGTGATCCCCCTTATCCTTTTTTCCATGTGGATAAGGTGGTCCTTCGTACTAAATTGGGATTTCTTCCTAAGGTGGTTTCAGACCGCAATATCAATCAGGAAATTGTCGTTCCTTCTTTGTGTCCGAAATCCTTCTTCTCAGAAAGAACATCTTGTTACACAACCTGGATGTGGTTTGTGCTCTAAAATTATATCTCCAGGCTACTAAGGACTTTCGTCAATCCTCTGCCCTTTTTGTAGTATTTGCTGGCAAACGTAAGGGACAGAAGGCCACGTCAAATACTCTTTCCTTTTGGTTGAGTGTCATTCGGTTGGCTTATGAGACAGCAGGACAAAAACCTCCTGAGAGGATTACAGCTCATTCAACTAGGGCTGTTTCTTCTTTCTGAGCCTTTAAAAACGAGGCTTCTGTGGAGCAAATTTGCAAGGCAGCCACTTGGTCCTCCTTACATACATTTTCTAAATTTTACAAATTTGATGTTTTTGCTTCAGCTGAAGCTTCCTTTGGGAGAAAGGTTCTTAAAGCGGTGGTACCCTCAGTTTAGGTCAGCATGTCTTGTTTCTCCCTCCCTTTCCATTCTGTGTCCTCTAACTTGGGTATTCGTTCCCACTAGTAATTAGACTGGATTTGTTGACTCTCCATGCCATTTAAAATTCAAGATGGCTTATTATTTTTGATTTGTTGATTTTTTTCTAAACTTCAGGCACCTCTATACCCTAGGTATCCTCTTCTCTTTCCGTATACCCTCGGCTGAATGACTGCGGGTTATGGGAAGTGGAAGAGATACTTAAAGCTTTGCTGGGGTGTTCTTTGCCTCCTCCTGGTGGCCAGGAGTTGAATTCCCACTAGTAATTAGAATGGATACGTGGGCTCTCCATGCCAGGAAAGAAAATAATTTATCAGGTAAGCATAAATTTTGTTTTCCCTGCAATAAAGAAGCACAGTGCAGGGACCCAATACGCTACAATTACACCAATTGCGAGGTAAGGAACATCTGTGTGATTATTTGGTTACATAAATGGCTTATTTACTTTAAGGTGATTGGTCAGTTTGGCAGATAAGGTCACACAGTGGACATAACACAATGCTGATGCACCATAGCTGTTTACTATAAATAAACTGTATAGCTAACTCTCCATATCATTTTGTCTCCTGTTCCTGCAGATACACAGGCTCCCGGGAGAGGTCTAACATGGCTCTTATTGAGATTAAGATGCTGTCTGGCTTTATCCCAGTGAAGAGCTCTGTGAGGGAGGTAAGTCACTCCCCTGGTACCTACCGTTACTTTGACAGATACGTTGGATTTACATCATGCACATTGTTCTCATAAGTTTACTGTCAGGTATATGAATAAACAGCAAATTAAACCAGATAAAAAGATGTTTTGTAAGAAAAAGATTAAAGGGACAGTAAGCGTAGAAATGAGTTACATAGTTCTGTGCGCTAAATGTAGCCTGCAAGGAAGGTAAGAGCAGATTTCATGGGGGTTAAATCCCTTATTTATTTTACAAGTGTCGATAGGTTAATGTTACACATAGTGCAGAGTTATGTAACATTAAATTCTATGTTTACCATCCCTTTAAAGGACCACTCAATGTACATAATAAAAAGACAATGCAGTTGCACTAACTCTGAATTTCAAATAAGCAGTAGATTTCTTTCTTGACAAATATATTTTTTTCTCCTATTTTCCGGCCTCCTGTATCATGTGACAGACATCAGCCAATCACAGACTAGAATATGCATACCCTGTGAGCTTGTGCACATGCTCAGTAGGATCTTGTTCCCTAGAAAGTGTGACTGTAAAAAGATTGTGCACAATTTGATAAAGGAAGTAAATTGGAAAGGGTCTTAAAACTGCTGCTCTGTCTGAATACTAAAAGTTTATTTTGACTTGAGTGTCCCTTTAAGTAAAACATGTTTAAATTGCATTTAAAACTAGCAGGAAATTGATGTTTGTACACAGCTGATACTGCAGTTAACAAAGCACAATATATGTTTGTATAACAGACCCCTAATGACAAGAATGTGCTCTTGGCACAGGTAATATACCTTGTTGTGATTGGCTAGAATGTCTGACCCATCACACTGAAACAAAACCAAAACTGACGGCCTGGGAACTAAAACAAATATTTATATTGTGCTTTGTTAACTACTAATATATTATATATATTAGATATATATACTGTATATATATAATTGCATGCATGAAGGAGGGCACTTACAGGTCTTTTTCTTTTTAATGACACAATGAGTCCACGGATCATCATTAATTACTGTAGGGAATATCACTCCGGCCCAGCAGGAGGCGGCAAAGAGCACCACAGCAAAGCTGTATAATATCACCTCCCTTCCCTCCCACTCCAGTCATCCTCTTTGCCTACGTTAGAGCAAGGAGGTGATAAAGTTAGGTGTTAGAAAAGGATTCTTCAATCAAGAGTTTTTTATTTTTTAAGTAGTGCAAGATTGTGCTGCTTTGTTCTAGGGCGTAGCCGTAGTCCATATCAGTCTCTTCAGTAGAGCAGTGGTGGCTTTAGACCAATGGGAACTTGTGGGACATAATTCTCACTGCGCCTCCCATGTAATTATGCTGCCCTAACCCTGATAGCCTAAGTAAGATGACTCAGGCTGTATCTTTTCTCCACAGGGCTATGTGAGGGAGAGGACCTCTCAAACCTGCTGAGCTGTCCAGCTGTCTGGCAGATTTAAAAGGTAAGTGCTGAATTTTTATTCTGGGTCTGGGAAAAGAATAAAAGGATCCAGAGGAAATGGAGCACTTATTTACCTGGGACATAGAGCCTCCTATATACAAAAGGAGGGGATTTATAGACGGCACCTTTTAAGCAGGCGCTGGGGCTGAGGAGATAGTCTCATAATTAGGTGATTTTTCACTGCTCCTGGGGGCTTATATCACTGGGACTGAGGAGTCAGGCTCATTAGAGGTGGTGTTTCACTGTTCACAGGGCTAAGCAGCGGTCTCGAAACTGAACACTCAGTTAACTTCCAGGCTTGGCAGTTAATATCTCCCGGTGACTTAACTTTAAGCATTAAAATTGCGATCGGGAGATTTCCTTTGGAAACGCCCACAATGGACGGAGCTATGTGTGGCGCCAGTTTGGGTTGCGCAACACTTCCTTTACACTTCCTGTTATCGGAAGGATCAGACAGTTTGATATTATAAATAGAGCCCTCAGTGTTTAAACATGCGTTAGGACCGGATAGCGCTACAGCTGAGTTCCCGTCCTTTTTCTGAGGGAATCTATCTGGTGTCAGAAAGCCAAATGGGAACCTCAGCAAAGTTAGTTGAGGGGTAGAAGGGTTCTACAGTATTTGTGTACCAATTTACTCTATTTTATGCACAAAAAATAAAAACTTACGTTTTAAAATTTAAAGAGACAGTACCTTTTATTCTGTGTTAATTTTTATTAAAAAATGTAAGACTCTTATTTGATTAATTCATCCATTGTGAGTCAGTATGGACCAAGAGGCCCTGCGTAGTGTCTCTTGTTCTTTATGTTTTGGTACCAATATGGAACCACCAATCCCTTTCTGTTTCTCATGTGGTGAGAGTATTTATAAAATAAGGATAGACTTTTCAGAGCCAACTTCTTGTAAGGCGGATGTTGTTCAGGAGTCTAATGACAATGGTCAATATATGCTGCATCTTTCTCCTCAAGTGTCCCAAAAAATGTTATCGCCCACACATGCAGTGCCCTGCGCTTCCTCTCAAACTCCACGTGGAGTTACCTTGCAAGACATCACTTCTCTAATGTCATTGGCAGTATCTGAGGCAATGGGGCATATGTATCAAGGTCTGGTGGACCTGATCCGACACTGCGGATCAGGTCCGCCAGACCTCGCTGAATATGGCGAGCAATACGCTCGCCGTATTCAGCATTGCACCAGCAGCTCACAAGAGCTGCTGGTGCAACGCCGCCCCCTGCAGATTCGCGGCCAATAGGCTGCCATCAGGGGGGTGTCAATCAACCTGATCGTACTCGATCGGGTTGTATTGTGGCGATGTCTGTCCGCCTGCTCAGAGCAGGCAGACAAGTTATGGAGCAGCGGTCTTTGTGACCGCTGCTTCATAACTGCTGTTTCTGGCGAGCCTGCAGGCTCGCCAGAAACACGGGGCATCAAGCTCCATTCGGAGCTCGATGCATATGCCCCATTGTCTGCTTTTCCCATGCTTCAGGGAAAACGTCAGAGGAAATGTATTCAAATAAAGGTTTCTGATACTGTAGTGACTATTCCCAAAGTTTTCTTTCCAGAATCTTGAAGAGGAAGATACTTCGGTAGAATCTGAGGAGGAAATCTCAGACTCAGACAGTGTAATTCCTTTATCTCATACTGAAGTTGTTTTCTTCAGGTTTTGGCTTGTACTCCTCCGTTTGTTAATTAAGGAGGTTTCAGCTACCTTGGATGACTTCGAGACTAACTGCGTAGTCAATCCTAAAAAGTCCAGTATACTAAACAAGTATTTTGACGTGCCCCCAAGTATTTCCTGTACCAGTAAGGGCTACAAAAATTATTGCTAGGAATGGAAGAAACCGGGTATCCCATTTTTCTCCATACCCTATTTTTAACGGGATGTTTCCTATAGCGGACTCTATTAAGGAGTCTTGGCAGAAGGGGTAATTGCCACGCTAACCAGAGTCCTACTATGCTCATAGAGGATAGGTGTTCCTTTAAAGATCCTATGGATTAGAAATTAGAGGGGTTGCTCAAAAAAAATGCATGTACATCTGGGTTTACAATGGTAACCTGCGGTGCTAACGTCACTAGTGCGGCAGCATACTAGTTTCATGCGTTGTCTGATACTATTCAGACAGACTCTCCCCTCGAAGAAATACAGAATAGGATAAAGGCCTTTAAGTTAGTCAACTCCTTTATTACAGTTGCTTCCCTTCAGTTTGTTAACAGGGAGCT
Organism: Bombina bombina; assembly: GCF_027579735.1. Classification (NCBI taxonomy): domain Eukaryota; kingdom Metazoa; phylum Chordata; class Amphibia; order Anura; family Bombinatoridae; genus Bombina; species Bombina bombina. The sequence goes on from NC_069507.1 coordinate 271,969,060, forward strand.
AGGATTTTAGGCTTGCCATATTGGGCCGCAGAGCATTATGATTAAAATCTTGGTCTGCGGATGTCTCATCTAAGTCTAATCTTTTAACGACTCCTTACAAGGGAAAGACCTGGTTTGGACCTGGTTTGACGGAGATAATCGCTGATATTACTGGAGTTAAGGGACATTCCCTCCCTCAGGATAAGAGAAATAAATAAAAGGGATGTCAGAGTAATTTTAGTTCCTTTCGAAAATTCTAGGAAAATCTTTCCACTCCCTCTTCCAGGCGTGAGCTGTCCAGGCCTTTCTGGAGTCCCATTCAGTCTTGGACTAGGGGAAAGCAATCCAAGAAGCCTGCTGTTAAATCAAAGACAGCATGAAGGGCATGCCTCCGATCCGGGATCCGATTTTGTGGGGAGCTGGCTTCCTTCTTCGTTCAGGCTTAGGCTCCAAATGTTCAGGATCCCTGGGCGGTGGACATTGTGTCCCAGGGAGACAAACTAAAGTTTGGGCCTTTCCTCCCAGGGGCAGGTTTTCTGTTTCCAAGATTATCTGTAGACCAGACAAAGGAGAGGCATTCTTACATTGTGTGCGGGACCTCTCCGACCTGGGAGTGATTGTTCTTGCTCCAATGCAGGAACGAGGTCTGGGATTCTATTCCAATCTGTTCATGGTTTCCTAGAAGGAGGGAACCTTCAGACCAATTTTAGATCTCACAGTCCAAACAAGTTTGTCAGAGTGCCGTCCTTCAAGATGGAAACTACTAGTTTCATTCTTCCTTTGGTCCAAGAGGGTCAATTTATGACCACGGTGGATTTAATGGACGTTTTCTTGCATGTTCCCATCCACAGGGACCATCACAAGTTTCTAAGACAAACACTTCCAGATCGTGGCTCTTCCATTCGGCTTGCCACAGCTCCCAGAATTTTCTCAAAGGTTCTGGGATCCCTGCTAGTGGTGCTCCAATCGCAGGGCATTGCAGTGGTTATTTATCTGGATGATATTCTAGTTCAAGCGCCTTCTTTCAACAAGCAGGATCACACACGGAAATGTTATCCTTCCTGTGGTCTCTCGGATGGAAGGTGAATTTGGAAAAGAGTTCTTTAGTTCCATCTACAAGGATAGTTTCCTTGGGAACCATAATAGACTCTTTATCAATGAGTTATTTTGACAGGTCAGGAAATCAAAGATTTCGATTCTTGCTTAGCACTTCAGTTCTCTTCTCGGCCGTCAGTGGCTCAGTGCATGGAGGTAATTGGGCTTATGGTTGCGGCAAGGAACATCATCCCGTTCTCTGCTTTCCACCTCAGTCCTCTGCAGTTAGGCATACTCGGGCAGTGGAACGGAGATTATGCGGATCTGTCTCCGCGATTACAGCTGGAGCAGGAGACAGGGATTTTCTACCTTGATGGTTGTCTCAGAATCATCTCTTCCAGGGACCCTGGAAGATCCTCTTGGGTGATTGTGTTTACAGACGCCAGATTTCTGGGATGGAGAGCAGGGGGCTCCATAAAGACTCAGAGAACATAGAAGTTCCAGTAGGTCAGCGATACACATTCCAGGAGTGGATTTCCAGCCGGATTTGGACTTCATGGCATCTCGGCAGAATGCTAGTCTTTCGAAGTACGGGTCAAGGGACCCTCAGTCTATTCAGATGGACGCTCTGGCGATACCTCTGAGTTTCAGTCTTGCATACCTTTTTCCTACTTTTTGCTTTTCTTCCTCGAGTCATGCTCTAGTCAAGCAGGAGAGGGTGTAAGTGATCCTTAATGCACCGGCGTGGCTCCACAGGATTGGTATGCAGACCTGATGGTCCTGCATCTCTTCCATCTTGGAGACTTTCTTTAAGGAAAGTGTGGCAAACCTAGCCACTTCTGGACTATAACGTAAGAAAGGTTGTCTATAGGCTGTATATTGTGCTATGTAGATGTGACAGACCCTTCTGTCAGCACTGAAGGAGTTAACTGTGTTCAGCTTTAGCCTCAGCTATTGTGCACTGTCATTAATGTTATTGATAAACAGTCCATTGTTTAATCACCCTCAGAGAGCAAATGCATAGGTGATAAGAAAAGCCAAATGTGTCTTGTGTTTAAATTGTTATCAGCTTAAGCAAGGTAAATCTATTGTATCATGTCAAGGGCGTGTTCCCTCCATCTAATGTACAACATTCTTTCAACCCCCCCCCCCCCGATCTGGGGGGTCAAACCTGCATAAATACTAGACATAGCCTTTTAATAAATGTCATTCTGTTTTAAACCTGAAAACTGGCTGGGTTGTGAATTGCTGATTCCCTATGCAGGACATTGTCATCTGGTGTTAACCCTTGGTATCCTGTTGGTACTGTAACAATTGGTGGCAAGCGACGGAATGAACCTTATCGCCCAGAAGAGCAACTACACAAGCCAGTAACCTCAGGAAGAGGGGGATTACTACAATACTGACTAAGATGGAAGGAGTACCAGGGACCAAAGTGAATGGAGATGGATTATTCTAAGCTAAAGAGACAAACGTTAAAGGAACTGCTAGAAGCCAGGGGAAAGATAGGCAGCAGCAAACCCAAGGCTATATTAATTGCTGAGCTGATGGAGGGAGACAGAGCTCGCAGCGCTACGCCTCCAGCAGCCATGGAGGAGACCCTATACCAGAGGGAAATGAGGACCAGGCTGGAATTTTTACCCCAACCTGTACCACGGGATATGCTATCCGTGGTAATGGCAGATGTGCAGGAGTACGTGATGGCACACAGTCCGCGGAATGCATCCTCCCGAGCAGAATCCATTTTGGACGCACTCAGCAACCCAGTAAGACCCAAAATCCCATACCATGCATTTAAAATGTTTTGTGAGGAGAAGGATGAGATCGATGGGTATTTACAGGATTTTGAGAGACTGTGTGAGTTACATGATTTGGAACAGTCCGTATGGGTGCCGGTGCTAGCAGGCAAGCTAGCCGGTAGAGCAGCGGAAGCGTATCGCGCTGTACCCAGGGAGGACAGCAAGGATTACGCTAAAGTGAAGAGATCGATCTTGGAAAGATATGCCATTACCTCAGAGGCATAGCGGCGCAAGTTTAGAGGCCTGCGCAAGCCAGAAAGAGATTCACATGCAGAGTGGGCCCACAAGCTGGATCAAGCATCTCAAGGGTGGATACAGGCCAGCCAAGCTACCACCATGGAAGAATTGCGACAACTGATGCTGTTGGAGCAATTCTTTAACGGCTTGTCCCCAGAAGCCCAAGAATGGGTGAGAGATCGAAAACCCCTCACCTTAACCGAAGCAGCCAGATTAGCAGACCAGCATTTTGATGCCAGGAGGCACCATGGACTACAGCCTAACAACGGACGGGTGAATATACAATGCCACACCTGCAAGCAGTGGGGACATATGGCACGTGAGTGCACCCAAAATCGGAGCAGACAAGCTTGGAACCAGGTCAGACAGAACCAGGCACCAAGGGCGGCTGCTCACCATTACCAAATGGAGCCAGCCGCTCATGAGGTGTTGAGCACCCAAGCCGAGGAACCCCTGGGAATTCTGCATGAGGTGATGTCGGTCCGGGCCGCCGATAACTGGCAACATCCCCGCCAGCTGGGGACCGTAGAGGGGAAGGAGGTCCAGGGACTTCGGGATTCGGGAGCTACTTTAACCCTGATAGCTCCCCATTTGGTGCCGGATACAGTACACACGGGCGGATCCGTGGCAGTACGAGGGGCAGGGGGAGCGGTATACTGATTGCCCACTGCTAGAGTGGAGTACAGACCCCCAGTCACCCCAGCAGCTGCCAGTTACCAGCCCCCGGCGCACCGCTATACCACACGGCCTCCGGCCACAAACTACCCTCAGAGAGCCCGGTTCAATTCGCGGGGCTACTCACAACCTATTCGGTGCTTTGGATGTAAGCGACTAGGGCACAAAAGACCAGAGTGTCCCCTAAACGCAGCAAATCAAGCACAGTCCTGGAGAAGACCCGCCGGCGGAATCCCACATAATCCTCAGCCTGCGGCCCGCTACGTAGAGGTGCCAGAATGCTGGGGCAGCCTACATGAAGCAGACCCCGTGCAAGCTGCCCACCGGAATAACCGGCAGCGGGTTAAAGTGAATGGGAAGGAGGTCAGTGGTCTACGGGATACTGGTGCTACCATGACCTTGCTTCAAGAGAACTTGGTGTCTGAGAAACAGCACACTGGAGACACTATGGCTGTGAGGGTAGCAGGGGGCACTGTGTTCCGCCTACCTGTTGCCAGGGTACATTTGGATTGGGGAGTGGGCGCTAGACTTGTGAATGTGGGGGTCAAGAAGGACTTACCTGCTGATGTTCTCCTTGGAAATGACTTGGCCCCCCTTGTTTCTGCCTATGCTCCCATGGATCCCGCTGATGTTAACCCTGTGACTACCCAAGCCCAGTCCCTCCGGGAAGAGACGCTTCCATGTTTGGAGTGGGGGCAGTACTGAGCCAAGTTGGAGCAGATGGCGGAGAACACCCCGTAGCTTACTTGAGCCGAAAGTTGTTGCCCCGGACATCCCCAAGCCGATCCGTTGGGATCAGACTGTGTATGCCGGCTTGGTTCTGGGGGAGCATTGTGGCAAACCTAGCCACTTCTGGACTATAACGTAAGAAAGGTTGTCTATAGGCTGTATATTGTGCTATGTAGATGTGACAGACCCTTCTGTCAGCACTGAAGGAGTTAACTGTGTTCAGCTTTAGCCTCAGCTATTGTGCACTGTCATTAATGTTATTGATAAACAGTCCATTGTTTAATCACCCTCAGAGAGCAAATGCTTAGGTGATAAGAAAAGCCAAATGTGTCTTGTGTTTAAATTGTTATCAGCTTAAGCAAGGTAAATCTATTGTATCATGTCAAGGGCGTGTTCCCTCCATCTAATGTACAACATTCTTTCAACCCCCCCGATCTGGGGGGTCAAACCTGCATAAATACTAGGCATAGCCTTTTAATAAATGTCATTCTGTTTTAAACCTGAAAACTGGCTGGGTTGTGAATTGCTGATTCCCTATGCAGGACATTGTCATCTGGTATTAACCCTTGGTAACCTGTTGGTACCGTAACAGAAAGGTCTTCTCCTCAAAGTCTTTCCTTTATCCAAATCTAGTTTCTCCGACGCTGACTGCTTGGAGATTGAACGCTTAGTTTTATCCAAGCGTGGATTTTCGGAGTCGGTTATTGAGATTATCATTCAGGATAATAGACCTATAACTAGAAGGATTTTCTATAACATATGGCGTAAATATCTATATTCAAAGTCTATTTTTGGAGTAGAGTTAGGATTCTTAGAATTCTGTCCTTCTCCAAAAAGGTTTGGAGAAGGGTTTATCGGCAAGTTTCCTAAAGGGTCTAATTTCTGCCTTGTTTATTTTGTTACATATACGTCTGGAGGATTCCCAGGCGTACATTAGTTTTGTCAGGCCTTGGTCAGGATTAGGCCTGTATTCTAACCAGTTGTTCCTCCTTCTTAATTTAGTTCTTATGAAGATTCAGGAGGCTCTATTTGAGCCGATGCATTCCTTAGATATTATCTGGGAAAGTTTTGTTTTGTATTTCTCTTTCCTCTGCTTGTAGAGTGTCGCAGCTCTCGGCGTTACAGTGTGAGTCACCTTACCTTAGTTTTTTTTTAGATAAGGTGGTTTTACGTACCATTATGCTATTTTTGTCTTGAGCTTTAGTCAGGAGACTGGTGTTCCTTTCTTGTGTCCTAATCCTTCTTCTCAGAAGGAAGGGTTTTGGCACTATTTAGACAAAAATTTTACTTGCAGGCGACTAAGGATTTTTAAAATCTTCTTCCTTATCTGTGGTGTTCTCCGAAAGATGTAAGGAACAGAAAGTTACGGATGCTTTTCTTTCTTTGTGGCTGAAGAGTATCTTACATTTTGCCTAAGAGATTGCTAGATAGCAACCTCCAGAGAGAGTTACGAATCTTTCCATGAGGGCTGTTGATTTCTCATGGGCAGTCAGAAGTGAAGTTTATATAGAACAGACTTGCAAAGATGCATCTTGGTTCTCTTTTCACTCTTTTTCAAAATTCTATAAAATTGCACTTTTGGCCTCAGCTGAGGTCGTTTTTGGGAGAAAAGTTCTTCAAGCAGTGGTGCCTTCAGTTTAGGTTCCTGTCTTGTCCCTCCCTTATCATCTGTGTACTCTAGCTTGGATATTGATTCCCAACAGTAATTAATGATGATCCGTGGACTCATCGTGTCATTAAAAAGAAAAGAAAATTTATGCTTACCTGATAAATTTATTTATTTTTTGACACAGAGTCCACGGCCCGTCCTGTTCTATAGACAGGTTGTTGATAGGTTATAAACTTCAGACACCTCTGCACCTTGTTGCTTCCTTTCTCTCCTTTACTTCAGCCGAATGACTGGAGTGGGAGGGAAGGGAGGTGATATTTAACAGCTTTGCTGTGGTGCTCTTTGCCGCCTCCTGCTGGGCAGGAGTGATATTCCCAACAGTAATTAATGATGATCCATGGACTCATCGTGTCAAAAAAGAAATACATTTATCAGGTAAGCATAATTTTTCTTTTTTTTAAAAAAAGGGATATTTTATTTCATATATAAGTCGACGTTTTGGCTCACATGTCGAGCCTTCTTCAGAACAGTCTATAAATAGATAATAATACAAATCAATCTAACATGTAACAAACACTTGCACTTGTAGAAAAGATACATCATGGAAATATAACAATGAAACAATAAAACAATCAGTGAATCCACAATTACCCCCATATAAACCTAAAGCATATCTAGAATATTTACAATACATAATATACATTAAAACAACTTAATATAGTAAATCATCAGCAATGATGTTAATCACGTACCTACTTTAGTTATCAATATAGATTAAACATAGTCTGTACAATATTACGGAGCTAAGCGTTTATCATCATCAAAAGCTGGGACATGGGACGTCATACGCTGCAGGGATAGAACACTTTGCACCTATGAAGCAGGTACACTGAATGCAGCTATTATGTGTGGCCAACTAATGTCTAGGTATATCATGCAATCGTATGTATAGAAGACAGTATGAATAATGACCAGCAGAAAGGGAACTGCATATACACTTTGATGTACAATAACAGCCTAAGTAGAACAAAAGGGCACATAAGACAACAAGAATCGATATTGCAAAATCACATACCTTAGTAGATCGTCACCACTGCGTGTAACGCTGCTCTCCCTGTAAAGTCTAACAAAGCAATACGGGGTTTCCCTATTTAAATACCCGCTCTGTAGCCTACGTAATAGTGCATGGCACGTGAGAAGGGGGCGTGTCAAAACAGCCAATAAACAGTAGGTATCTACGTAATCGTAGTCATTGCCAAACTGCAAGGCAGACAACCCCGTGAGCAACTTGCTGAAAATCTAATGCTGCTCACTATTGGGGAAATATGGATATAAATGGGACTATGTGACAGACGGCAACAAGATAACATCTGTGTGCAATTTAATACAATAAAACCTACAATGTTAAATAAAAATTATACTTCTTGTACATAAAAGAAATATGATCATAAGGCTGTTATATATGCAATGCAAAAATTATATAAACATGAGCTCCAAAATTTGTGAATAACTGCAAAGTTAACAGTATGGATATAATACGAAAACAGCACAACAAACCTCCTGGTCATACATAGCCACTTGCCTTGACCAACAAAAGTCGGATACATTTAGGTCCCTAGGGACCTTCAATGATGTGCTGCAATCGATAATATGCATATAAACTAAATTATACTATCTTCATACTCATATGAGGCACCCTTAATAAAATAGAGATAAATCTAAATGTGTATTAAGTCCTTTAGGGTGCATTGTACCAAATGTATGTATCCACATTGAAAACTCAGTTAGATAAATACATACAAGAGGTCATCAATTTTAAAACAAAAAACTACACCCAGTAGAACTGGACTATAAAGAAAAGAGGGTTTATCCATGGCTGAGTGGGAAACAACAGTTCTATCGCAGACGATTTAGGGATAAACGTACACAGCAGAATATGCTTACAGTTGACACTAGCGGGGGGGAGTCCAGCGGACCTGACGGCTCCAACACTAATTCCAACACCCCCAGAGATACACAAAGAGTACAGACACGATCACAGAACAAACAATCTACTCATTCAAAAAAGGAAGGGGGACAAGATTTAGAAGCCACATCAGACAGGGGTGGGGGGGTACAAGAACAAAATTCAAACCTCAATAGTTGATAAATTATGATAATGTTGTAATTAATCTCAGCAAATGTACACTTAATGAACATAAGATTTCCCTTTTAAATAAAGAACTTAATTATGTACCCCACCCCTACGGTAGATACACTTGACAAACCATATAGATCTAGCAAGGTTCCAACATCAACTCAAACTTAAAGATTTTTTTTCAAAAATCAAACAATATACCAGCCCAAATTAATACTAAATTCAAGCCTAAATCAAAGTTTGAACGCATCCAGCTATCAAAACTTTTACATCCCTTTGCACTGGGGAAATAGACAAGAATGGTAAAACCCTAGCGAAACAACATAGTAATATGAGTACACAAGAATGGGATGCCATTAATGGCTTACAAGATGACAATTCTATCGTCATCCACACCGCGGATAAGGGCGGCGCTATTGTCACTCGATTACTAATACTACAAGGATGAATTGTTGTCTCATTTAACTGATACCAATACTTATGCTATATTATCTTAAGAATCTGACTAGGGAATACAAATTATCTCTAGATAATACCCTATTGTGGGCTTTACATTGTGGATACATTGACAAGACCATACACAAATTTCTGACCACTGATCACCCCAAATACCCATTTATTTTCAGTATTCCGAAGGTGCATAAAGACCCTATAAGACCCCTGGGTCGTCCCATTGTTTCGGCCATTGGGTCTTTGTATCAAAGTGTAGCCCAATATGTTGATTATTTTTTGCAAGACAATGTAAAAAAACTGGGGAGTTTCTTTTGGATTCTATTGAACTGATTAAAATTCTCAGGTTAAAAACTTTCCAAAATGATGTACTACTTGTCACATTAGATGTGGCTAGTTTATATACTATCATCCCCACAATCTGGGTTTAGAAGCTGTTAGAAATAAGTTGAGCACTGATCAAGAATACAGTGAGCCACCCATTGAATTTATATTAAAATTGCTTGATATCTGTCTCACACATAATTACTTTAGTTTTGAAAATAAGTATTATTTGCAACTCGTAGGTACTGCCATGGGTTCCCCTATGGCACCCGCGTAAGCAAATCTTTTCATGTTGTGGTATGAGGACAGATATGTATTTAGAGTGAATCATCCTAATATTTTACTGTATCGTCACTATATTGACGATCTGTTGATCATTTGGGGTGGCAGTGTGACAGAACTTGAAGTCTGGTACAAACAGCTAAATAAAAACTTGGCTAACGTTCAGTTTAAGATGGAAAACGATTCAACTCAAATTAAATTCTTGGATTTATGCATTTATAAAAATACTGATGGTGCATTATGTAAGTTGAATACAAAGTTATTCAAGTTTTTATCCTCCACAACTTAAATTTGGTATTTTAAAATCTCAGTTACTAAGAGTCATAAGGAACAACACTGTTTTAGAGGCTAAACAGTGTCAGTCAATGCTTATGAGAGACACATTTCTGGCTAGGGGATACAAACTGAAGGACATAATGAAAACTTGGAATGATATTGCACATCTTGATCAGGGATCCATCATTTCCCATAGGAGTAATAAGGTTGTAGACCCTAAGACTCTGAATTTCATTGCTACATATACTCCAGCTAGCAAGATAGTTAAAAACTCATTGGCCAAAAATTGGTATATCTTATCGCAAGAACCCTCTTTACCATTCAATGAGACCAAACCACTATAAATGGTGTATAAAAAAGGCAAGAGTCTGAGGTCTCTATTAGTCCAGCTTGACATCTATTGTGACCCCCATACATGGTTAACTAGCACAAAGACTGGATGTTTTAAATGTGGGAGTTGTGTCACTTGCAACACTATGTTAACAGGTGATCAGTTTTCGCATCCTTATATGACAAAACAATATAATCATAGACATAGACTCACCTGCACCTCAGACTATGTTGTGTACATTATCATTTGTCCGTGTGGCAAATATTATGTTGGCAAGACCTGCACCTCATTTAGAGAACGTCTTGCCAACCATAAGAGTGCCATCAGGTCGACCTATAAGAATCATGAAAGTGACCAATCAGTGGCTCGCCACTTTCTCAATCATGGACATTCCATTGCCATGATATGAACGATGTTAATAGATCGTATTCCCCCTTGAGAAAAGGTGGCAACAGGGAAGATGAATTACTAAAAAGAGAAGTTACATGGATACATAAACTTGGTACAATGCACCCTAAAGGGCTCAATACACATTTATCTCTATTTTATTAAGGGTCCCGCATATGAGTATGATGATAGTATAATTTAGTTTATATGCATATTATCGATTGCAGCACATCATTGAAGGTCCCTAGGGACCTAAGTGTATCCGACCTTTGTTGGTCAAGGACCCTGTCTTATGGAGCAAGTGGCTATGTATGACCAGGAGGTTTGTTGTGCTGTTTTCGTATTATATCCATACTGTTAACCTTGCAGTTATTCACAAATTTTGGAGCTCATGTTTATATAATTTTTGCATTGCATATATAACAGCCTTATGATCATATTTCTTTTATGTACAAGAAGTATAATTTTTATTTAACATTGTAGGTTTTATTGTATTAAATTGCACACAGATGTTATCTTGTTGCCGTCTGTCACATAGTCCCATTTATCTCCATATTTCCCCAATAGTGAGCAGCATTAGATTTTCGGCAAGTTGCTCACGGGGTTGTCTGCCTTGCAGTTTGGCAATGACTACGATTACGTAGATACCTACTGTTTATTGGCTGTTTTGACACGCCCCCTTCTCACGTGCCACGCACTATTACGTAGGCTACAGAGCGGGTATTTAAATAGGGAAACCCCGTATTGCTTTGTTAGACTTTACAGGGAGAGTAGTGTTACACGCAGTGGTGACGATCTACTAAGGTATGTGATTTTGCAATATCGATTCTTGTTGTCTTATGTGCACTTTTGTTCTACTTAGGCTGTTATTGTACATCAAAGTGTAAATGCAGTTCCCTTTCTGCTGGTCATTATTCGTACCGTCTTCTATAAATACGATTTCATGATATACCTAGACATTAGTTGGCCACACATAATAGCTGCATTCAGTGTACCTGCTTCATAGGTGCAAAGTGTTCTATCCCTGCAACGTATGACTTCCCATATCCCAGCTTTTGATGATGATAAACGCTTAGCTCCGTAATATTGTACAGACTATGTTTAATCTATATTGGTAACTAAAGTAGGTACGTGATTAACATCATTGCTGATGATTTACTATATTAAGTTGTTTTAATGTATATTATGTATTGTAAATATTCTAGATACAGGTATACCTCACTTTACAGCGCTTCACTTTACAGCGATTCGCTAATACAGCGCTTTGTGGAGCTGAAGTTCAACCTCCAAGGATTTTGAAACAGTGCTGTAATAATCGTGAGATTGCGAGAAAAGTGACTGGCACCATTTTGTTATGCGCAGTTCACTCTGTTTGCAGCATTACAGTGCAATCTGTGTCTCAGTGCTATAGTCTGGCAAATTGTACTACAGTAATTGTCACTATTTTACAGGTACAGTATTTATTGAATACTAATTGAATACTTGCTGTGCTAGTGTTAAACTAAACATAGCGCTATTGCACCCCTAATATATGTTAGTTCAAACATGTTTTCCGGATTTTAAACACTGAAAAGAAAGCTAAAACTGCCTTGTTTCACTTTAAGGCGGTTTTCACTTTACAGCGGGGCTCCGGTCCCTAACCCGCTGTATGAGCGGGGTATACCTGTATGCTTTAGGTTTATATGGGGGTAATTGTGGATTCACTGATTGTTTTATTGTTATATTTCCATGATGTATCTTTTCTACAAGTGCAAGTGTTTGTTACATGTTAGATTGATTTGTATTATTATCTATTTATAGACTGTTCTGAAGAAGGCTCGACATGTGAGCCGAAACGTCGACTTATATATGAAATAAAATATCCCTTTTTTTAAAAAAAGAAAAATTATGCTTACCTGATAAATGTATTTCTTTTTTGACATGATGAGTCCATGGATCATCATTAATTACTGTTGGGAATATCACTCCTGCCCAGCAGGAGGCGGCAAAGAGCACCACAGCAAAGCTGTTAAATATCACCTCCCTTCCCTCCCACTCCAGTCATTCGGCTGAAGTAAAGGAGAGAAAGGAAGCAACAAGGTGCAGAGGTGTCTGAAGTTTATAACCTATCAACAAACTGTCTCAAAAACAGACTGTCCTGAAGAAGGCTCGACATGTGAGCCGAAACGTCGACTTATATATGAAATAAAATATCCCTTTTTTTAAAAAAAGACCTGTGAGTGCCCTCCTTCATGCATGAAATTGTATTATATTCATTGAGGAGACACCTGGGCGCTAAATGTTAAATATTGGAGTAAGTGCAAACTAAATGCACTGCTTTCCTTAAGTTTAGTCTCCATTTAATGCTGATTGGGTGACAGAGACAATGCCCATATCTGTAGTGTTTGTGAGGTTTTGTTACCATGGCCTAGGGGACTAAGGTTTATTAACCCATAAGATGAGACATAGGAGAAGCATTTGGGGTAGTACTGTAGGATCCGGGGGAGGGTTTATCTCTATAATGAAGTCTGACCTGAATTTGGGGGGCTGGTGTTCATGTGTCTCTGCGACTACTCTCACACCTGGATTTATTGTCACAGCTGGAGAAGGCCAAGCTGGTACAGAGGAGTGAAATCCAGACAGACATTGTGACCCTGTACCTGAATGAGGTAAGTCGTTTGCACTCAGTTCTGAGGTTCACTTACCCAGACTCCTTCAGTAGTTACATCTTATGAAACTACATTGTATTTCTTGTATGAGAGTGTGCGGTGTGTGTGTGTTGTATAAGAGTGTGCGGTGTGTGTGTGTGTTGTATGAGAGTGTGCGGTGTGTGTGTGTTAGGAACAAAGTATGCATACATTTTAGTCCCTTTGCAAAAAAACACAATTTATGTAAGATCTTACCTGATAAATTCATTTCTTTCATATTGGCAAGAGTCCATGAGCTAGTGATGTATGGGATATACAGTCCTACCAGGAGGGGAAAAAGTTTCCCAAACCTCAAATGTCTATAAATACACCCCTCACCACACCCACAAATCAGTTTAATGAATAGCCAAGTAGTGAGGTGATAACAAAACGGAGTAAAAAAGCATATAAAAAGAGGAACTGGAAATATAATTGTGCTTTTATACAAAAAAGCATAGCCACCATAAAAAGGGTGGGCCTCATGGACTCTTGCTAATATGAAAGAAATTAATTTTATCAGGTAAGTTCTTACATAAATTATGTTTTCTTTCATGTTATCGGCAAGAGTCCATGAGCTAGTGACGTATGGGATAGAAATACTAGAAAGAGTCACTAGAGAAGGAGGGATATAATAACAACAGCTATTTCCACTGAGAAATTAAATCCAGACAATAATTAAGTTTTTCTTAAAAAAACTTAAATCAAAAGCAGTAGAATCAAACTGAAATAGCTGCCAGAAGAACTTTTCTACCAAATACTGCTTTAGAAGAAGCAAATACATCAAAATGGTAAAAACAATAAAAGTATGCAAAGAAGACCAAATTACTGATTTGCAAATTTGATCAACCGAAGCTTCATTCTGAAAAAGCCCAAGAAATAGCGACTGAACTTAGTAGAATGAGCTATAAATCTCTGAGGCGGATCCTGCCCTGCCTCCAAATAAGCTTTGTGAATCAAAAGTTTCAACCAAGATGCCAAAGAAATGGCAGAGACTTCCTAACCTTTTCTGGAACCAGAAAAACAACAAATAGACTAGAAGTCTTCTGAAATCCTAGTAACCTCGATATAGAATTATAAAGTTCTTACCACATCCAAAGGATGTAAAGAACTCTCAAATAATTATTTAGGATTAGGACACAAAGAATGAACAACAATTTCTCTACTAATGTTGTTCAAATTCACAACCTTAGGAAAAAAAGAAGTCCACAAAACAACTTATCTTGATGAAAAAAAACAGATAAGGAGACACACAAGAGAGAGCTGATAAATCAGAAACTCCTGTAGCAGAAGAGATAGTCAAAAGAAACAACACTTTCCAAGAAAGTAGATAATCTTCAAAGAAAATATAGGCTCAAAAGAAAGAGCCTGCAAAATCTTTAAACCAGATAAGACTCCAAAAAGGAGAAATTAATAAATGAACAGGTTTGATGCCAACCAAAACCTGAACAAAACAGTGAATATCAGGAAGTTTAAACAATCTTTCTAGGAAATAAAACAGAAAGAACAGAGATTTGTCCCTTCAAAAAATTTGCAGACAAACTTATCCAAATCATCCTGAAAAAACTGTAAAATCCTAGAAATTCTAAAAGAATGCCAAGAGAATTTATGAGAACACCATAAAATATAGGTTTTCCAAACCTGATAATGCATGTTCCTTTAACCCCTTAATGACCGCAGCACTTTTCCATTTTCTGTCCGTTTGGGACCAAGGCTATTTTTACATTTTTGCGGTGTTTGTGTTTAGCTGTAATTTTCCTCTTACTCATTTACTGTACCCACACATATTATATACCGTTTTTCTCGCCATTAAATGGACTTTCTAAAGATACCATTATTTTTATCATATCTTATAATTTACTCTAATTTTTTTTATAAAATATGAGGAAAAAATGGAAAAAAACACACTTTTTCTAACTTTGACCCCCAAAATCTGTTACACATCTACAACCACCAAAAAAATCCCATGCTAAATAGTTTCTAAATTTTGTTCTGAGTTTAGAAATACCCAATGTTTACATGTTCTTTGCTTTTTTTGCAAGTTATAGGTCCATAAATACAAGTAGCACTTTGCTATTTCCAAACCACTTTTTTTCAAAATGAGTGCTAGTTACATTGGGACACTGATATCTTTCAGGAATCCCTGAATATTCATTGACATGTATATATATTTTTTTTAGAAGACATCCCAAAGTATTGATCTAGGCCCATTTTGGTATATTTCATGCCACCATTTCACCGCCAAATGCGATAAAAAAAAAAAAAATTGTTCACTTTTTCACAAACTTTAGGTTTCTCACAGAAATTATTTACAAACAACTTATGCAATTATCCCCCGCCCATGATCCCGCCCCCCTCCACATGACCAGGGCCATCGATGGCTGCCACCCACCTCCCACACCGGCTCCCACCCACCAACGATACCGGCCA
Organism: Bombina bombina; assembly: GCF_027579735.1. Taxonomy (NCBI): domain Eukaryota; kingdom Metazoa; phylum Chordata; class Amphibia; order Anura; family Bombinatoridae; genus Bombina; species Bombina bombina. Next base: position 271,984,403 of record NC_069507.1, read on the forward strand.
TCGATGTCCGGTGCAGAGAGGGCCACAGAGTGGCTCTCTCTGCATCGGATGGCCGTAGAAGGTTATTGCAGGATGCCTCCATATCGAGGCATCACTGCAATAACCGGAAAGTAGCTGGAAGCGAGCAGGATCGCTTCCAGCTGCTTTCCACACCGAGGACGTGCAGGGTACGTTCTCAGGCATTAACTGCCTTTTTTCTGAGGACGTACCCTGCACGTCCTCGGTCATTAAGGGGTTAAACAGATAAAAACTGAGTCAGATCTGTACTGCAGGAAGTGAGGAACGGCCTTTCCAGATCGGATCCGACATACCGGAGCACTGTCAAGCTGAGTTGCTCGCCGAGTCAGCTGTGGAGGCCATTGAGAGTTGTGACCCACAGCTCCAAGTAGTGGCGGACTTGATTTTGCTGATGCCGCCTCCCGGAGATGGGTCCCTGCAGGGAGCTCACGCTGTTGGCTTTTTCTGTATGGCCTCTACTGCTCCCGACACACAAACAGGGAAAATTGGAGTATGGCGATTGCAGATAGTTTTGTCCCGGACTCTTGAGTTAAGTATACAGCGGCAGTTGTCCTGCTACATTTTTCTGCATCTTCTATATTCCACCTCTACTGGCAGCCATATACTCTTACAAAGCCTGAGGATGGGAGTGGGCTAGAATCTTTGGTGACTTTGAGACTTATCTCTCTAAGAACAGTGACAAAAAATTTTCCTTGTTTTGTTATAAGTATAATAGAATTGCCATATCTTATTCTACCCCTGGCCTTATCCTACCTCTGGCCTTACCATAGTTTTATTTAAAGGGATGGGAACTTAAAGTTCAGTTTATATTCCTACCAGTTACACCACCTTCCCATACAGGGTACATATGCTTTTATAGGTCTTAGCCCTTGCCAATTAGTTCCAGCTCTATATTACCCAAGGATCTACTGGGATAAGAAAGGACATCTCTGTTTTAATATATGTTGATCTATTCCTTGGCCTATATTTTACTAACCTTGATAACAGTGTGTAACCGGTGGCTTGCTCACGCCCGAATGTAATGATAATATGACTGTTTTTCCTTTTTAATGCTGAATACATTAGTGCATTTTAAGTTTGTTTATTGGTGGCCTTGGTGCTAGCGGCCGTGGTGCTAGGGCCCACTATTCCTAGTATGGAAGAAGAATATTGAGCAGTTTGTCACTACATTAATCCGTATTTTATTTGGCATGCCACTAAGTATTCTTAGATACAATGAAGGTTAAATAATAAGTAACTGCTATATTTTATTTCCCACAGAGGCCTTTCTCAGTCCTTCCCTTCTCCCCCACTAGTAAAACCCATATTTTACAGGTTCATAAGTCCTTATTCTTACTTGGGGGTCTAACTATTCATCTACGGGCTTCTATTTAAGTAGGTTCAGCCGGAAGCAAGTTGGCATTAACCTGTTTAGCTCACCTCCAATCCCCACAGTCTCCTTAGCTCCCCCCCTTTTTTTTTTTTCTCTTTCTTATCATTAATGTTACAATTACACATATTCCTTCCCTAGAGGGTCCAAAAGTGGCCCCATATCATTAGATACCCACCTCCGCTATCTATCATATAATTAGTTGAAAGTCCATGAGTGGCTTGTTGTACTAAGGTGGTGTAAGTACCAAATACATTTAATTAGAGGTTTGCAGTTTCTTTGGGTCACTCATGTTTATTTTATTTAGTTATATATACCACTGATAAAGTTTTATCAAATATTGTCTTATTAGGGCACTTGTGATCTGCTTTGTTTTAGTTTCTTGTATGTTATACAAAAGTTTGCGTCTCTAATAGGTCTGTCTTTATTATTAGTTTATTAACCAGCGACATGTAAACTTTGTGCAATATGATCACTTATGTATCTTGACCCTGCATTTTATTTCATTGTATTGACTATTGAAACCTCAATAAAAACTTTAAAAAAAAAAAAAAAAAAACTGAGTCAGAGAAACCTCTAGGACTAAACACTAATCAATTTCCATCCCATCAAATTAATAATTTGAGATTCCGATGAAAAATAGCCCCTAAAACAAGAAGGCTGGCCAAAGAGAAAGCGGCCAAGGATGGTAACTGGACATCTGAACAAGATCCACATACCAAACCTGTGAGGCCATGCTGATGCTATCAGAAACACATGATACTATTCCAATATGATCTTGGAAATCACCCTTGGAAGAAAAAAACAGAGGCGGAAAGATGTAGACAGGTTGCAAAACCAAGACACTGCTAATGCATTCACCATTTCTGCCTGAGGATCCCTGGACCTAAAAAGGTACCTGGGAAATTGAGAAAACACATCTGTATAGAGATACCACTCTCCTGGATGTAAAGACTGATGGCTGAGATAATCCACCTCCCAAATGTCTAAACCTGAGATAAAAATTGTAGAAATTAGACAGGAGGTGAATTCCATCTAAGAACATATTCAAGATACTTCTTAAAGGGACACTGTACCCAAAAATTTTATTTCGTGATTCAGATTGAGCATGACATTTTAAGCAACTTTCTAATTTACTCCTATTATCAAATTTTCTTCATTCTCTTGGTATCTTTATTTGAAATGCAAGAATGTAAGTTTAGATGCCGGCCCATTTTTGGTGAACAACCTGGGTTGTCCTTGCTGATTGGTGGATAAATTCATCCACCAATAAAAAAGTGCTGTCCAGAGTACTGAAACCAAAAAAAAGCTTAGATGCCTTCTTTTCAAATAATGATAGCAAGAGAACAAAGAAAAATTGATAATAGGAGTAAATTAGAAAGTTGCTTAAAATTGCATGCTTTATCTGAATTACAAAAGAAAAAAATTGGGTACAGTGTCCCTTTAACCCCTTAATGACAACTGACGTACCAGGTACGTCATGCATTAACTAACAGTTAATGACAATAGACGTACCTGGTACGTCAGTTGTCTAAGAGAGTGCTGGAAGCGATCGCAATCGCTTCCAGCAGCTCTCAGGGTATTGCAGTGATGCCTCCATATGGAGGCATCCTGCAATACCTTTTCAGAAGACTCCGATGCAGAGAGAGCCACTCTGTGGCCCTCTCTGCACCTGTAGCGATGGTGCCGGTTCGTTGGTGGGTGGGAGTACATCAGGGAGGCGGGTGGGCGGCCCATCGCTACCCGGCATCCGGTTCCTGTAAGTGCTATGTGCACGCCGGGTGCCGGGAGCGTGCGGGGGCGCGCGGGGGCACGCGTGCGCGCCCGATTACATGGCCACTGACACCAATGAGAAAGGAAGGGGGGACAAAAATGAATGAAATATAAATAAATATATAAGGATCTGGGAGGGGGAGGGGGTTGGGGTATTGTGGGGGGCTGCTACACTACAGAAAACATTAAAATGGCAAAAAATTGCAAAAAAAAACACTTGTTTTGGGGGCAAATTGGGTACTGGCAGACAGCTGCCAGTACCCAAGATGGCGGCAATTAGGTAGGGGAGAGGGTTAGAGAGCGGGGGGGGGGATCATGGAGGTTGGGGCTAAGTCAGGGGTCCATCACAGCTAAAACATTTTAATTTTTTTTATTAAAAAAAAGAAAAACTCCTTTTATTTAGTACTGGCAGACTTTCTGCCAGTACTTAAGATGGCGGGGACAATTGTGGGGTGGGGGAGGGAAGAGAACTGTTTGGGAGGGATCAGGGGGTGGGATGTGTCAGGTGGGAGGCTGATCTCTACCCTAAAGCTAAAATTAACCCTGCAAGCTCCCTACAACCTACCTAATTAACCCCTTCACTGCTGGGCATAATTTACGTGTGGTGCGCAGCAGCATTTAGTGGCCTTCTAATTACCAAAAAGCAATGCCAAAGCCATATAAGTCTGCTATTTCTGAACAAAGGGGATCCCAAAGAAGCATTTACAACCATTTGTGCCTTAATTGCACAAGCTGTTTGTAAATAATTTCAGTGGGAAACCTAAAGTTTGTGACAAAATTTGTGAAAAAGTGAACTTTTTTTTTTATTTGATGACATTTGGCGGTGAAATGGTGGCATGAAATATACCAAAATGGGCCTAGATCAATACTTTGGGTTGTCTTCTAAAAAAAAATATATACATGTCAAGGGATATTCAGGTATTCCTGACAGATATCAGGGTTCCAATGTAACTAGCGCTAATTTTGAAAAAAAGTTGTTTGGAAATAGCAAAGTGCTACTTGTATTTATGGCCCTATAACTTGCAAAAAAAGTAAAGAACATGTAAACATTGGGTATTTCTAAACTCAGGACAAAATTTAGAAACTATTTAGCATAGGTGTTTTTTGGTGATTGTAGATGTGTAACAGATTTTGGGGGTCAAAGTTAGAAAAAGTGTGTTTTTTTCAATTTTTTCCTCATATTTTATATTTTTTTATAGGAAATTATTATAAGATATGATGAAAATAATGGTATCTTTAGAAAGTCCATTTAATGGCGAGAAAAACGGTATATAATATGTGTGGGTACAGTAAACGAGTAAGAGGAAAATTACAGCTAAACACAAACACCGCAGAAATGTAAAAATAGCCATTGTCATTAAGGGTAAGAAAATTGAAAAATGGTCCGGTCATTAAGGGGTTAATGACTAAGGAACTGCGAGTCCCTATTTGATGATTGACATATCCCACAGTTGTGATATTGTCTGTCTGAAAGCAAAATGAAAAGTTCTCTCCTAAAAGAGGCCAAGCCTGAAAGAGCTCTGAAAACAGCACAGAGTTCTAAAATATCGATTGGAAACCTCGCCTCTTGAAGTTTCCAAACCCCTTGTGCTGTCAGAGACAATCAGACAGCTCCCCAACCTGTAAGACTTGCATCCATTAAGAATACAGTCCAAGAAGGATGAACAAAAGGAGGCACCCTGAATAAAACGATGATAGTCTAATCACCAAAACAGAGAGAGTTGAGTGTTAGGATTTAAGAATATCAACTGTGATATCTGAAAAAAATCTTTGCACCTTTTTTTCAGTATACAAAGCAAAAGAGGTCTCAGTTGAAAAAACCAACAAAGGGAACCGCACCTGATGCTGCAGTTATGAGACCTAAATCTTCCATGCACATAGCAACTGAAAAGAATGTTCAAGACTGTAAGTTAGACAAGCTAACGCCAATTACAATTGACTTTTGTCTGATAAAGACAAAGACATGAACACAGAATCCATCTAGAAACCCAAAAAGAGGTGACCCTTGTCTGAGGAATCACAAAACTCTTAGGTAAATTAAATCATCTAACCATGTCTTGAAGAAACAAAACTAGTTGATTCATGTGAGATTCCAATAAAAGAAAAGATTAAGCTAATACCAAGATACCATCCAAACAAGGAAACATCACAATACCTTACTATCTTCACAATAAATTGACCTAGAAAAGGCCGAAGGGCTGTATTAACCCTGCCGGAATATGAATCGAGGACCCTTGGATCTAGAACAAACGTTTGTAGTCAGGACATTCACCAACTGATCTACATCACCGGACTAAAAGTAGGGCAGAAAAAACTCTAAATCTCCAAATAGTGGAGATAATAGAAATCAAACAAATGATTATCCTAACAAGCTAGAGATAATGAAAAACATTTGAAATCATAATAATAAATATAGTAAACATAATAAAATTAATACATCAGAAGTAAATAAACAGAGTTATATACTTTAGAATCTAAAACTGCTTATGCTAACTGTTCAACTAGGTTGAGAGAACAGTAATGTCAGCCACAGATAAAGCTGAGCTAAAAATATAAACAGTATGTGAATATGCTTTACTAAGGTTATATTCAAACTCTAAAGAATCGTAAAAATAAGTACCAATTTCCATAGAAATAGTAGTACAGTCCCAAAAGGGAATCAGGATAAACCATTCTTTAGAACATATTACAGATAGTATCTTGAATAGGAAAAAACCTCAAGAGCAAAATTAAAATCTTAAAATCCAGATTTTAAAATAACATAGGCCTAGATTTGGAGTTTGGCGGTAGCCGTGAAAACCAGCGTTAGAGGCTCCTAACGCTGGTTTTAGGCTACCTCCGGTATTTGGAGTCATTAAAAAAAGGGTCTAACGCTCACTTTTCAGCCGCGACTTTTCCATACCGCAGATCCCCTTACGTCAATTGCGTATCCTATCTTTTCAATGGGATTTTTCTAACTCCGGCATTTAGAGTCGTGGCTGAAGTGAGCGTTAGAAATCTAACGACAAAACTCCAGCCGCAGAAAAAAGTCAGTAGTTAAGAGCTTTCTGGGCTAACGCCGGTTCATAAAGCTCTTAACTACTGTACTCTAAAGTACACTAACACCCATAAACTACCTATGTACCCCTAAACCAAGGTCCCCCCACATCGCCGCCACTCAATTAAATTTTTTTAACCCCTAATCTGCCGACCGCAAAGCGCCGCCACCTACATTATAGCTATGTACCCCTAATCTGCTGCCCCTAACACTGCCGACCCCTATATTATATTTATTAACCCCTAATCTGCCCCCCTCAATGTCGCCTCCACCTGCCTACACTTATTAACCCCTAATCTGCCGAGCGGACCGCACCGCTATTATTATAAAGTTATTAACCCCTAATCCGCCTCACTAACCCTATAATAAATAGTATTAACCCCTAATCTGCCCTCCCTAACATCGCCGACACCTAACTTCAATTATTAACCCCTAATCTGCCGACTGGAGCTCACCGCTATTTTAATAAATGTATTAACCCCTAAAGCTAAGTCTAACCCTAACACTAACACCCCCCTAAATTAAATATAATTTTAATCTAACGAAATTAATTAACTCTTATTAAATAAATTATTCCTATTTAAAGCTAAATACTTACCTGTAAAATAAATCCTAATATAGCTACAATATAAATTATAATTATATTATAGATATTTTAGGATTAATATTTATTTTACAGGTAACTTTGTATTTATTTTAACCAGGTACAATAGCTATTAAATAGTTAAGAACTATTTAATAGCTAAAATAGTTAAAATAATTACAAATTTACCTGTAAAATAAATCCTAACCTAAGTTACAATTAAACCTAACACTACACTATCAATAAATTAATTAAATAAAATACCTACAATTACCTACAATTAAACCTAACACTACACTATCAATAAATTAATTAAATACAATACCTACAAATAACTATAATGAAATAAACTAACTAAAGTACAAAAAATAAAAAAGAACTAAGTTACAAAAAATAAAAAAATATTTACAAACATAAGAAAAATATTACAACAATTTTAAACTAATTACACCTACTCTAAGCCCCCTAATAAAATAACAAAGCCCCCCAAAATAAAAAAATGCCCTACCCTATTCTAGATTACTAAAGTTCAAAGCTCTTTTACCTTACCAGCCCTGAACAGGGCCCTTTGCGGGGCATGCCCCAAGAAGTTCAGCTCTTTTGCCTGTAAAAAAAAACATACAATACCCCCCCCAACATTACAACCCACCACCCACATACCCCTAATCTAACCCAAACCCCCCTTAAATAAACCTAACACTAAGCCCCTGAAGATCTCCCTACCTTGAGTCGTCTTCACCCAGCCGAGCCAAATTCTTCATCCAAGCGGGGCAGAAGAGGTCTTCCATCCGATTGAAGTCTTCATCCAAGCGGGATCTTCTATCGTCATCCATCCGGAGCGGAGCGGAGCGGCGCGGCAGGATCCTGAAAACCTCAGACGAGGAACATCCATCCTGGCCGACGACTGAACGACGAATGACGGTTCCTTTAAATTACGTCATCCAAGATGGCGTCCCTCGAATTCCGATTGGCTGATAGGATTCTATCAGCCAATCGGAATTAAGGTAGGAATATTCTTATTGGCTGATAGAATCAGCCAATCGGAATCAAGTTCAATCCGATTGGCTGATTGGATCAGCCAATCGGATTGAACTTGATTCTGATTGGCTGATTCCATCAGCCTATCAGAATATTCCTACCTTAATTCTTGGATGACGTCATTTAAAGGAACCGTCATTCGTCGTTCAGTCGTCGGCCAGGATGGATGTTCCGCGTCGGAGGTCTTCAGGATCCTGCCGCTCCGCTCCGGATGGATGACGATAGAAGATCCCGCTTGTATGAAGACTTCAATCGGATGGAAGACCTCTTCTGCCCCGCTTGGATGAAGAATTTGGCTCGGCTGGGTGAAGACGACTCAAGGTAGGGAGATCTTCAGGGGCTTAGTGTTGCAAAGGGCCCTGTTCAGGGCTGGTAAGGTAAAAGAGCTTTGAACTTTAGTAATCTAGAATAGGGTAGGGCATTTTTTTATTTTGGGGGGCTTTGTTATTTTATTAGGGGGCTTAGAGTAGGTGTAATTAGGTTAAAATTGTTGTAATATTTTTCTTATGTTTGTAAATATTTTTTTATTTTTTGTACTTTAGTTAGTTTATTTCATTGTAGTTATTTGTAGGTATTGAATTTAATTAATTTATTGATAGTGTAGTGTTAGGTTTAATTGTAGGTAATTGTAGGTATTTTATTTAATTAATTTATTGATAGTGTAGTGTTAGGTTTAATTGTAACTTAGGTTAGGATTTATTTTACAGGTAAATTTGTAATTATTTTAACTATTTTAGCTATTAAATAGTTCTTAACTATTTAATAGCTATTGTACCTGGTTAAAATAAATACAAAGTTACCTGTAAAATAAATATTAATCCTAAAATAGCTATAATTATAATTTATATTGTAGCTATATTAGGATTTATTTTACAGGTAAGTATTTAGCTTTAAATAGGAATAATTTATTTAATAAGAGTTAATTAATTTCGTTAGATTAAAATTATATTTAATTTAGGGGGGTGTTAGTGTTAGGGTTAGACTTAGCTTTAGGGGTTAATACATTTATTAGAATAGCGGTGAGCTCCAGTCGGCAGATTAGGGGTTAATAATTGAAGTTAGGTGTCGGCGATGTTAGGGAGGGCAGATTAGGGGTTAATACTATTTATGATAGGGTTAGTGAGGCGGATTAGGGGTTAATAACTTTATAATAATAGCGGTGAGATCCGGTCGGCAGATTAGGGGTTAATAAGTGTAGGCAGGTGGAGGCGACGTTGTGGGGGGCAGATTAGGGGTTAATAAATATAATATAGGGGTCGGCGATGTTAGGGCAGCAGATTAGGGGTACATAGGGATAATGTAAGTAGCGGCGGTTTACGGAGCGGCAGATTAGGGGTTAATAATAATATGCAGGGGTCAGCGATAGCGGGGGTGGCAGATTAGGGGTTAATAAGTGTAAGGTTAGGGGTGTTTAGACTCGGGGTACATGTTAGAGTGTTAGGTGCAGACGTAGGAAGTGTTTCCCCATAGCAAACAATGGGGCTGCATTAGGAGCTGAACGCGGCTTTTTTGCAGGTGTTAGGTTTTTTTTCAGCTCAAACAGCCCCATTGTTTCCTATGGGGGAATCGTGCACGAGCACGTTTTTGAGGCTGGCCGCGTCCGTAAGCAACTCTGGTATAGAGAGTTGCATTTGCGTTAAATATTCTCTACGCTCCTTTTTTGGAGCCTAACGCTGACATTATATGGACTCTCAATACCAGAGTTATTTTAAAGGTGCGGCCAGAAAAAAGCCGGCGTTAGCTACGCGGGTCGTTACCGACAAAACTCTAAATCTAGCCGATAGTTAATAGGAGGACTAGGCTCCTAAAAGCTAAAAATAACAAATTTTCCTTAACAAAGAGTGTTCAAATGAGAAATAAGGAACATTTTTAACAAAACGGTCTCTGATACAGGATCCTTTGAACCAAAGAAAACCTTCATCAGTAGAATAAACTTAAGTATGCTGTTGGTCAGAACAAAATTAATTAAATCTTAACAATTTTAAAAAGACCTCGTAAGTTTATTTAAAGGCATAATAGCAGTCGTAACCTTTTGTGATAAAAGCAATAAAGTGTGATGTTTGCTGATGAAATCAAGTATATAAACTGAGTAAGTAAAAACAGTAAATGTCATTGTACATGCAGAAACATTATTAACATAAAAAAATAATAAATAAATGCCACATAATTGAGCTGAAGAAATAACAACAGCTTAATAAGGAAAAGAACACACTTAACCAGGGCATCATAATTTCTATAGTAACATCAGAGTCAGGATCAGAATGAGACATCTCGCAAAATGTAACAGAAAAAGAAAAATAACATTAGGCAAAACATTCAATTTCCACAATGTAACAGTTTCAGTAGATAAACAAAAAAATAAAATAAAAAAGCAGGCATAATAGCTTTCAAATTCATGAAAACAGCGAGCAATAGAGGGAGAGGGGTAAAATAACTCAATTTGGTGCCAAGAATGACGCATTACGCAAAAGAAAGTTACAAATTTTTGGCGCAAAACCAACAACAGAAAATGACACAACTCGCGTCATAAGAAACGGGATTTTGCGCCAAAACAACTAGCGTCAACAGACATGCAGGAAATGATGACATTTGCACCATCAAAGGCGCAACTTCACACCACAAAATTTTGTGCCAAGAATGACGCAATAAAAAACAGCATTTTGTGTCCTTGCAAGCCTAGATTTTCCCGCGAAAAAAATGGAAAAATAAATTTAGAAAAAGACTGAACCCCAGGTAAGAAAAAAAGTTTAAATAAACTTCCCAACATGATTCCTATACTGAAACTGTTTAGACTGCAAAGGGAGATATACATAGACCTGACTCATGGCAAATATAAGTAAAATACATATATTTAAAACTTTATATTAATACATAAAGCGCCAAAACATAGCTGAGAGTGTCTTAAATAATGGTACATACTTACCGAAAGACACCCATCCACATATAGCAGACAGCTAAACCAGTACTGAAAGCTATCAGCAGAGGTAATGGTATATAAGAGTATATCATCGATTTGAAAAAGGAGGTAGGAGATGAATCTCTACGACTGATAACAGAGAACCCTTGAAAAGATTTCCCCTGATAGAAACCATAAAATCAATAGGCGATACTCTCTTCACATCCCTCTGACAAACACTGTACTCTGAGAGGAATTGGGCTTCAGAATGCTTAGAAGCGCTTATCACAGAAGAAATCATCAAAATCAAGCACAAACTTATTTCACCACCTCCATAGAAGGCAAAGTTTGTAAAACTGAGTTGTGGGTGTGGTGAGAGGGAGGTGCATTTAAGGTTTGGGAAACTTTGCGCCCTCCTGGTAGGATTGTATATCCCATACATCACTAGCTCATGGACTCTTGCCAATTACAGGAAAGAAATATCTAATATAATATAATTTTCAGACATAACATAAAAATAGGGTTGCAAAGGTATTTTGTATCAGGGTACTGGGTCTTGGGGAAAATAGTTTGAAGAACCCTGTGCTATGGTAACCTCATCTAGGCTGGGTGTTTCTCCTCCATCTGTGTCTTTTGTGTAGTGTGTCTGTAGGCTCCTCGAGTCTGTCCTTAGTATAATGTCTGTAGGCTCCTCAAGTCTGCCCTTAGTATAATGTCTGTAGGCTCCTCGAGTCTGCCCTTAGCATAGTGTCTGTAAGCTCCTCGAGTCTGTCCTTAGTATAGTGTCTGTAGGCTCCTCGAGTCTGCCCTTAGTATAGTGTCTGTAGGCTCCTCGAGTCTGCCCTTAGTATAGTGTCTGTAGGCTCCTCGAGTCTGCCCTTAGTATAGTGTCTGTAGGCTCCTCGAGTCTGCCCTTAGTATAGTATCTGTAGGCTCCTTGAGTCTGCCCTTAGTATAGTGTCTGTAGGCTCCTTGAGTCTGCCCTTAGTATAGTGTCTGTAGGCTCCTCGAGTCTGCCCTTAGTATACTGTTTGTAGGCTCCTCGAGTCTGTCCTTAGTATAATGTCTGTAGGCTCCTCGAGTCTGCCCTTAGTATAGTGTCTGTAGGCTCCTCCAGTCTGCCCTTAGTATAGTGTCTGTAGGCTCCTCCAGTCTGCCCTTAGTATAGTGTCTGTAGGCTCCTCCAGTCTGCCCTTAGTATAGTGTCTGTAGGCTCCTCCAGTCTGCCCTTGGGGGTCGATCCGATAAAAATCGTCGCCCGCAAAAGTCGGCGACGTCAATATTTGCGCAGGTTTGGTATCCTATATACGGCGTAACCTAGAAGTTACGCGCGTATATTTCTGCCGTCGCCCGTAGTTTTTTGGGCCATAGGCAGGTATACCAAACCAGCGCAGTTTGGTATCCAATATACAGCGTAAGGACTTACGTGGCGAAAATGGAGAAATCTTACTCCATTTTCACCTCGCCACAAAAAGCAGCCGTAAGAAGCCTTACGCTGAGTATTGGAGCCCCGTAACTCTCTAAACTAGCTGCTAAATAAAACCTAACACATGCGCAATGTCTATCTAACTGTCAACCGCGATCTGCTAAATAAAACCTAACACCTAACGCATGCGCAATGTCTATCTACCTGTCAACCGCGATCCCCCGCCGCAATCCCTAATAAAGTATTTAACCCCTAAACCGCCGCTCACGGACCCCACCGCCATCTACATAAACTAACCCCCTACTGTGAGCCCCTAAAACCGCCACCATCTAACTGATCTATCCCTTAATGTGAACCCCTTACACCGCCGCCATCTACCTTATCTATCCCCTAATCTGACCCCTTATCTGACCGCCGCCACCTATATAAAAAATATTAACCCCTAATCTAATCCCCCTATACCGCCGCCAGCTATATTAATATTATTAACCCCTAATCTAATCCCCCTAAAATAATTATCTCTATTACCAGCCCTTAAAAGGGCCTTTTGCGGGGCTTTGCCCAAAAGTAAACAGCTCTTTTGCCCTATAACCTGCCCTCCCTACACCGCCGCCTCCTATATTAATAGTATTAACCCCTAATGTAAGCCCCTTACACCGCCGCCATCTATATTAAAATTATTAACCCCTAATTTAATCTACCTACCCCACCGCCAGCTATATTATCTATATTAACCCTAAGTATATTATAGTTAATATAGTTATTACATTATATATATTAACTATATTAACCCTAATTATATTAGGGTTAATATAGTTACTATAGTATCTATATAAACTATATTAACTCTATCTAACCCTAACACCCCTAACTAAATTCTTATTAAATAAATCTAATTCATATTATAAACTTAAATATTCCTATTTAAATCTAAATACTTACCTATAAAATAAACTCTAAGATAGCTACAATGTAATTAATAATTACATTGTAGCTCTGTTAGGGTTTATACTTATTTTACAGGTAAATTGTTAATTATTTTAACTAGGTATAATAGCTATTAAATATTTATTAACTATTTAATAGCTACCTAGTTAAATAATTACCCAATTACCTGTAAAATAAATCCTAACCTAAGTTACAAATACACCTACACTATCAATAAATTAATTAAACTACAAATATCTATCTAAAAATACAATTAAATAAACTAAACTAAATTACAAAAACAAACAAACACTAAATTACAAAAAATAAAAAAAAGATTACAAGATTTTTAAGCTAATTACACCTATTCTAAGCCCCCTAATAAAATAATAAAGCCCCCCAAAAGAAAAAAATTCCCTACCCTATTCTAAATTAAAAAAAAGCTCTTTTACCTTACCAGCCCTTAAAAGGGCCTTTTGTGGGGGCATGCCCCAAAGAAAACTGCTCTTTTGCCTGAAAAAAAAAACACAATACCACCCCCCAACATTACAACCCACCACCCACATACCCCTAATCTAACCCAAACCCCCCTTAAATAAACCTAACACTACCCCCCTGAAGATCTCCCTACCTTATCTTCACCACGCCGGGCCGAACTCCTCATCCGATCCGGACGATGTCTATCCAAGCGGCAAAGAAGAGGTCTTCATCCCGGCGATGTCTTTATCCAAGCGGCAGCAAAGTCTTCTTCCATTGGGCAGCATCTTCCATCAAGCGGCATCTTCAATCTTCATTCTTCGCTCCACAGACGCGGAGCATCCATCCCGGCCGACGACTGAACGACGAATGAGGTACCTTTAAATGACGTCATCCAAGATGGCGTCCGTCGAATTCCGATTGGCTGATAGGATTCTATCAGCCAATCGGAATTAAGGTAGAAAAATCTGATTGGCTGATTGAATCAGCCAATCAGATTCAAGTTCAATCCGATTGGCTGAACCAATCAGCCAATCAGATTGAGCTTGCGTTCTATTGGCTGTTCCGATCAGCCAATAAAATGCGAGCTCAATCTATAGTTGGCTGCGGTGTAGGGGGATTAGATTAGGGGTTAATACATTTATTATAGGTGGCCGCGGTGTAGGGGGATGTAGATTGTAGGCAAAAGAGCAGTTTACTTTGTGACAAAGCCCCGCCAAAAGCCCTTTTAAGGGCTGGCAAAAGAGCTGTTACTTTGGGGCATGCCCCGCAAAAAGCCCTTTTAAGGGCTGGCAAAAGAGCTGTTACTTTGGGGCAATGCCACGCAAAAAGCCCTTTTCAGGGCTATTTGTAGGGTTAGACTTAGGTTTAGTGGTAGGGATAGTTTAGTATTTTAGAGGTTAAATAATTTAATATAGATGGCGGCGGGGTAGGGGGATTAGATTAGGGGTTAATAATTTTAAAATAGATAGCGGCGGGTAGGGGCTCACTTTAGGGGGTAGGTAAGGTAGATGGCGGCGTTGTTAGGGGCTCACTTTAGGGGGTTATAGATTTAATATAGCTGGCGGCGGTTTAGGGGTTAATAACTTTATTAGGTTGCGGCGGGGTTTGGGAGCGGCGGTTTAGGGGTAATACATATTTTATTGTTAGGATAGAGAGGGGGGATAGCGGATAGAGGGTTAGACGTGTCGGGCTATGTTAGGGAGGCGTGTTAGACGTGTCGGGCTATGTTAGGGAGGCGTGTTAGACGTGTTGGGCTATGTTAGGGAGGCGTGTTAGACAGTGCGGGTGATTTAGACTTTAGTAAGGTTTTGTAGGCGCCGGCAGTTTCTAACGTGCCGTAAGTCACTGGCGACGCCAGAAATTTGTACTTGCGCAGATTTCTGGACATCGCTGGTTTATCCGACTTACGGCACGTTAGCATCTGACGGCGCCGTATATATGGGATAGCTCGAGTTGCGAGCTGAAACTGCAGGCGACGCGGGTTCCCTCGCTTGCGCCGCAAACTACGCCGTTTATCGGATCGCGCCCTTGGTGCTTCTGTAGACTCCTCGAGTCTGCCCTTAGTATAGCGTCTGTAGACTCCTCCAGTTCTGCTTGATACCATAACATTTAGATAATCATGAAAAATGCATATTCCTAGCTAAAAATACGCAGAAGGTGTTATGTAGAATATTAGGTACATTTACTAAATTCCCAATTGAATTCCTTAGGTTTACCCTTGACCACATATTGGTTATTTTGATCACACACTCATTAATTACAACATAGTTTTTATGATTTTAATTAAATTACACCAACAATTTGTCTCCTGGATTTAACGTAATTTCCCAAATTTATGTTTGGGAATATAAGAGAGGTTTATCTATAAAAAGTTTAATGCCAAATCAGCTCTTTATTATGTTTCTGGCTAATACATAAACTGGTGCATAACAGCTACCACTATAGCTCAGCTTGATTTGCTACTCAAGAATTCTATGACAATAGGATCTCAGCCACACCCCAGAAATCATATTGGGTCAGGGTATTAAAACTGTGTTATGTAGTGATAATGTAGTGTACTGATACAAGGTATGAGTTAGCAGAAGTATAGTGTAGTGATACAAGGTATGAGTTAGCATAAGTATAGTGTAGTGATACAAGGTATGAGTTAGCAGAAGTATAGTGTACTGATACAAGGTATGAGTTAGCATAAGTATAGTGTAGTGATACAAGGTATGATTTAGCAGAAGTATAGTGTACTGATACAAGGTATGAGCTAACAGAAGTATAGTGTACCGATACAAGGTATGAACTAGCAGAAGTATAGTGCACTGATACAAGGTATGAGCTAGCAGAAGTATAGTGTACCGATACAAGGTATGAGCTAGCAGAAGTATAGTGTACTGATACAAGGTATGAGTTAGCAGAAGTATAGTGTACTGATACAAGGTATGAGCTAGCAGAAGTATAGTGTAGTGATACAAGGTATGAGTTAGCATAAGTATAGTGTAATGATACAAGGTATGAGCTAGCAGAAGTATAGTGTACTGATACAAGGTATGAGTTAGCAGAAGTATAGTGTACTGATA
The DNA here is from genome assembly GCF_027579735.1 of Bombina bombina. Taxonomy (NCBI): domain Eukaryota; kingdom Metazoa; phylum Chordata; class Amphibia; order Anura; family Bombinatoridae; genus Bombina; species Bombina bombina. The sequence continues at coordinate 272,000,517 of NC_069507.1, forward strand.
CAAGGTATGAGTTAGCATAAGTATAGTGTAATGATACAAGGTATGAGCTAGCAGAAGTATAGTGTAATGATACAAGGTATGAGCTAGCAGAAGTATAGTGTACTGATACAAGGTATGAGCTAGCATAAGTATAGTGCACTGATACAAGGTATGAGTTAGCAGAAGTATAGTGCACTGATACAAGGTATGAGCTAGCAGAAGTATAGTGTACTCACTAATACAAGGTATAAGCTAACAGAAGTATAGTGTAATGATACAAGGTATGACTTAGCAGAAGTATAGTGTACTGATACAAGGTATGAGTTAGCAGAAGTATAGTGTACTGATACAAGGTATGAGTTAGCATAAGTATAGTGTAATGATACAAGGTATGAGCTAGCAGAAGTATAGTGTAATGATACAAGGTATGAGCTAGCAGAAGTATAGTGTACTGATACAAGGTATGAGCTAGCATAAGTATAGTGCACTGATACAAGGTATGAGTTAGCAGAAGTATAGTGCACTGATACAAGGTATGAGCTAGCAGAAGTATAGTGCACTCACTAATACAAGGTATAAGCTAAAAGAAGTATAGTGTACTGATACAAGGTATGAGCTAGCAGAAGTATAGTGCACTGATACAAGGTATGGGCTAGCAGAAGTATAGTGTACTGATACAAGGTATGAGCTAACAGAAGTATAGTGTACTGATACAAGGTATGAGCTAGCAGAAGTATAGTGTACTGATACAAGGTATGAGCTAGCAGAAGTATAGTGTACTGATACAAGGTATGAGCTAGCAGAAGTATAGTGTACTGATACAAGGTATGAGCTAGCAGATGTATAGTGTACTGATACAAGGTATGAGCTAACAGAAGTATAGTGTACTGATACAAGGTATGAGTTAGCAGAAGTATAGTGAAGTGATACAAGGTATGAGCTAGCAGAAGTATAGTGTACTGATACAAGGTATGAGCTAGCAGAAGTATAGTGTACTGATACAAGGTATGAGCTAGCAGAAGTATAGTGTACTCACTAATACAAGGTATAAGCTAACAGAAGTATAGTGTACTGATACAAGGTATGAGTTAGCAGAAGTATAGTGTACTGATACAAGGTAAGAGCTAGCAGAAGTATAGTGTACTGATACAAGGTATGAGCTAGCAGAAGTATAGTGTACTGATACAAGGTATGAGCTAGCAGAAGTATAGTGTACTGATACAAGGTATGAGTTAGCAGAAGTATAGTGTACTGATACAAGGTATGGGCTAGCAGAAGTATAGTGTAATGATAAAAGGTATGAGCTAGCAGAAGTATAGTGTACTGATACAAGGTATGAGCTAACAGAAGTATAGTGTACTGATACAAGGTATGAGTTAGCAGAAGTATAGTGTAATGATACAAGGTATGAGTTAGCAGAAGTATAGTGTACTGATACAAGGTATGAGTTAGCAGAAGTATAGTGTACTGATACAAGGTATGAGTTAGCAGAAGTATAGTGTACCGATACAAGGTATGAGCTAGCAGAAGTATAGCGAAGTGATACAAGGTATGAGTTAGCAGAAGTATAGTGTACTGATACAAGGTATGAGTTAGCAGAAGTATAGTGCACTGATACAAGGTATGAGTTAGCAGAAGTATAGTGTACTGATACAAGGTATGAGTTAGCAGAAGTATAGTGTACCGATACAAGGTATGAGCTAGCAGAAGTATAGCGAAGTGATACAAGGTATGAGCTAGCAGAAGTATAGTGTAGTGATACAAGGTATGAGCTAGCAGAAGTATAGTGCACTGATACAAGGTATGAGCTAGCAGATGTATAGTGCACTGATACAAGGTATGAGTTAGCATAAGTATAGTGTAATGATACAAGGTATGAGCTAGCAGAAGTATAGTGTAATGATAGAAGGTATGAGCTAGCAGAAGTATAGTGTAATGATACAAGGTATGAGCTAGCAGAAGTATAGTGTACTGATACAAGGTATGAGTTAGCAGAAGTATAGTGTACTGATACAAGGTATGAGCTAGCAGAAGTATAGTGTACTGATACAAGGTATGAGCTAGCAGAAGTATAGTGTACTGATACAAGGTATGTGTTAGCAGAAGTATAGTGTACTGATACAAGGTATGTGTTAGCAGAAGTATAGTGTACTGATACAAGGTATGAGCTAGCAGAAGTATAGTGTACTGATACAAGGTATGTGTTAGCAGAAGTATAGTGTACTGATACAAGGTATGAGCTAGCAGAAGTATAGTGTACTGATACAAGGTATGAGCTAGCAGAAGTATAGTGTACTGATACATGGTATAAGCTAGCAGAAGTATAGTGTACTGATACAAGGTATGAGCTAGCAGAAGTATAGTGTACTGATACAAGGTATGAGTTAGCAGAAGTATAGTGTACTGATACAAGGTATGAGCTAGCATAAGTATAGTGTACTGATACAAGGTATGAGTTAGCATAAGTATAGTGTAATGATACAAGGTATGAGCTAGCAGAAGTATAGTGTACTGATACAAGGTATGAGCTAGCAGAAGTATAGTGTAATGATACAAGGTATGAGCTAGCAGAAGTATAGTGTACTGATACAAGGTATGAGCTAGCAGAAGTATAGTGTACTGATACAAGGTATGAGCTAGCAGAAGTATAGTGTACTGATACATGGTATGAGCTAGCAGAAGTATAGTGTACTGATACAAGGTATGAGCTAGCAGAAGTATAGTGTACTGATACAAGGTATGAGTTAGCAGAAGTATAGTGTACTGATACAAGGTATGAGTTAGCATAAGTATAGTGTAATGATACAAGGTATGAGCTAGCAGAAGTATAGTGTAATGATACAAGGTATGGGCTAGCAGAAGTATAGTGCACTGATACAAGGTATGAGTTAGCAGAAGTATAGTGTACTGATACAAGGTATGAGTTAGCATAAGTATAGTGTAATGATACAAGGTATGAGCTAGCAGAAGTATAGTGTAATGATACAAGGTATGAGCTAGCAGAAGTATAGTGTAATGATACAAGGTATGAGCTAGCAGAAGTATAGTGTACTGATACAAGGTATGAGCTAGCAGAAGTATAGTGTACTGATACAAGGTATGTGTTAGCAGAAGTATAGTGTACTGATACAAGGTATGAGCTAGCAGAAGTATAGTGTACTGATACAAGCTATGAGCTAGCAGAAGTATAGTGTACTGATACAAGGTATGAGTTAGCAGAAGTATAGTGTACTGATACAAGGTATGAGCTAGCAGAAGTATAGTGTACTGATACAAGGTATGAGCTAGCAGAAGTATAGTGCACTGATACAAGGTATGAGTTAGCAGAAGTATAGTGCACTGATACAAGGTATGAGCTAGCAGAAGTATAGTGCACTCACTAATACAAGGTATAAGCTAACAGAAGTATAGTGTACTGATACAAGGTATGAGCTAGCAGAAGTATAGTGCACTGATACAAGGTATGGGCTAGCAGAAGTATAGTGTACTGATACAAGGTATGAGTTAGCAGAAGTATAGTGTACTGATACAAGGTATGAGCTAGCAGAAGTATAGTGTACTGATACAAGGTATGAGTTAGCAGAAGTATAGTGTAGTGATACAAGGTATGAGCTAGCAGAAGTATAGTGCACTGATACAAGGTATGAGCTAGCAGAAGTATAGTGTACTGATACAAGGTATGAGTTAGCAGAAGTATAGTGTAATGATACAAGGTATGAGTTAGCAGAAGTATAGTGCACTGATACAAGGTATGAGATAGCAGAAGTATAGTGCACTGATACAAGGTATGGGCTAGCAGAAGTATAGTGTACTGATTCAAGGTATGAGCTAGCAGAAGTATAGTGTACTGATACAAGGTATGAGCTAGCAGAAGTATAGTGTACTCACTAATACAAGGTATAAGCTAACAGAAGTATAGTGTACTGATACAAGGTATGAGCTAGCAGAAGTATAGTGCACTGATACAAGGTATGGGCTAGCAGAAGTATAGTGTACTGATACAAGTTATGAGTTAGCAGAAGTATAGTGTACTGATACAAGGTATGAGCTAGCAGAAGTATAGTGTACTGATACAAGGTATGAGCTAGCAGAAGTATAGTGTACTGATACAAGGTATGAGCTAGCAGAAGTATAGTGTACTGATACAAGGTATGAGTTAGCAGAAGTATAGTGTACTGATACAAGGTATGGGCTTGCAGAAGTATAGTGTAATGATAAAAGGTATGAGCTAGCAGAAGTATAGTGTACTGATACAAGGTATGAGCTAACAGAAGTATAGTGTACTGATACAAGGTATGAGTTAGCAGAAGTATAGTGTACTGATACAAGGTATGAGTTAGCAGAAGTATAGTGTACTGATACAAGGTATGAGTTAGCAGAAGTATAGTGTATTGATACAAGGTATGAGTTACCAGAAGTATAGTGTATTGATACAAGGTATGAGTTAGCAGAAGTATAGTGTACCGATACAAGGTATGAGCGAGCAGAAGTATAGCGAAGTGATACAAGGTATGAGTTAGCAGAAGTATATTGTACTGATACAAGGTATGAGTTAGCAGAAGTATAGTGTACTGATACAAGGTAGGAGTTAGCAGAAGTATAGTGCACTGATACAAGGTATGAGCTAGCAGAAGTATAGTGTACTGATACAAGGTATGAGCTAGCAGAAGTATAGTGTACTGATACATGGTATGAGCTAGCAGAAGTATAGTGTACTGATACAAGGTATGAGCTAGCAGAAGTATAGTGTACTGATACAAGGTATAAGCTAGCAAACGTATAGTATACTGATACAAGGTATGAACTAGCAGAAGTATAGTGTAATGATACAAGGTATGTGTTAGCAGAAGTATAGTGTAATGATACAAGGTATGAGTTAGCAGAAGTATAGTGTAATGATATAAGGTATGAGTTAGCAGAAGTATAGTGTACTGATACAAGGTATGAGTTAGCAGAAGTATAGTGTACTGATACAAGGTATGAGTTAGCAGAAGTATAGTGTTGTGATACAAGGTATGAGTTAGCAGAAGTATAGTGTACTGAAACAAGGTATGAGTTAGCAGAAGTATAGTGTACTGATACAAGGTATGAGCTAGCAGAAGTATAGTGTACTGATACAAAGTATAAGTTAGCAGAAGTATAGTGTACTGATACAAGGAATGAGCTAGCAGAAGTAAAGTGTAATGATACAAGGTATGAATTAGCAGAAGTATAGTGTAATGATACAAGGTATGAGTTAGCAGAAGTATAGTGTAATGATACAAGGTATGAGCTAGCAGAAGTATAGTGTAATGATACAAGGTATGAGCTAGCAGAAGTATAGTGTACTGATTCAAGGTATAAGTTAGCAGAAGTATAGTGTACTGATACAAGGTATGAGTTAGCAGAAGTATAGTGTACTGATACAAGGTATGAGTTAGCAGAAGTATAGTGTAGTGATACAAGGTATGAGCTAACAGAAGTATAGTGTACCGATACAAGGTATGAGCTAGCAGAAGTATAGTGCACTGATACAAGGTATGAGCTAGCAGAAGTATAGTGTACCGATACAAGGTATGAGCTAGCAGAAGTATAGTGTACTGATACAAGGTATGAGTTAGCAGAAGTATAGTGTACTGATACAAGGTATGAGTTAGCAGAAGTATAGTGTACTGATACAAGGTATGAGTTAGCAGAAGTATAGTGTAATGATACAAGGTATGAGCTAGCAGAAGTATAGTGTACTGATACAAGGTATGAGTTAGCAGAAGTATAGTGAAGTGATACAAGGTATGAGCTAGCAGAAGTATAGTGTACTGATACAAGGTATGAGTTAGCAGAAGTATAGTGTACTGATACAAGGTATGAGTTAGCAGAAGTATAGTGAAGTTATACAAGGTATGAGCTAGCAGAAGTATAGTGTACTGATACAAGGTATGAGCTAACAGAAGTATAGTGTACTGATACAAGGTATGAGTTAGCAGAAGTATAGTGAAGTTATACAAGGTATGAGCTAGCAGAAGTATAGTGTACTGATACAAGGTATGAGCTAGCAGAAGTATAGTGTAGTGATACAAGGTATGAACTAGTAGAAGTATAGTGTACCAGAATCAGGTATGAGATAGCCCACATCAGACCTCATTACCTGCAGCCGCTGTCAGTTATATGCACACATCAGATCTCTTTACCTGCAGCCCCTGTCAGTTATATGTCTACATCAGACCTCACATCAGACCCCATTACCTGCAGCCCCTGTCAGTTATATGCACACATTAGACCTCACATCAGACCCCATTACCATCAGCCCCTTTCAGATATATGCACACATTAGACCTCACATTGGACCACATTACCTGCAGCCTCTCTCAGCTATATGCACACATTAGATCTCATTACCTGCAGCCCCTGTCAGTTATATGCACACATTAGCCCTCATTGCCTGCAGCTCCTGTCAGTTATATGCCCACATCAGACCTCACATCAGACCCCATTACCTGCAGCCCGTCAGTTATATGCCCACATCAGACCTCACATCAGACCCCATTACCTGCAGCCCGTCAGTTATATGCTCACATCAGACCTCACATCAGACCCCATTACCTGCAGCCCCTGTCAGTTATATGCACACCTCAGACCAAACCCCATTACCTGCAGCCCCTGTCAGTTATATGCACATCTCAGACCTCACATCAGACCCCATTACCTGCAGTCCCTGTCAGTTATATGCACACATCAGACCTCACATCAGATCTTATTACCTGCAGCCCCTGTCAGTTATATGCACACATCCGACCCCATTACCTGCAGCCCCTGTCAGTTATATGCACACATCAGACCTCACATCAGATCTTATTACCTGCAGCCCCTGTCAGTTATATGCACACATCAGACCCCATTACCTGCAGCCCCTGTCAGTTATATGCACACATCAGACCTCACATCAGACCCCATTACCTGCAGCCCCTGTCAGTTATAAGCAACCATCAGACCTCACATCAGACCCTATTACCTGCAGCCCCTGTCAGTTATATGCACACATCAGACCTCACATTAGATTCCTTTACCTGCAGCCCCTGTCAGTTATATGCCCACATCAGACCTCACATCAGACCCCATTACCTGCAGCCCCTGTCAGTTATATGCAAACCTCAGACCAAACCCCATTACCTGCAGCCCCTGTCAGTTATATGCACATCTCAGACCTCACATCAGACCTCATTACCTGCAGTCCCTGTCAGTTATATGCACACATCAGACCTCACATCAGACCCCATTACCTGCAGCCCCTGTCAGTTATATGCACGCATCAGACCTCACATCAGATCATATTACCTTCAGCCCCTGTCAGTTATATGCACACATCAGACCTCACATCAGATCTTATTACCTGCAGCCCCTGTCAGTTATATGCACACATCAGACCTCACATCAAACCCCATTACCTGCAGCCCCTGTCAGTTATATGCAAACATCAGACCTCTCATCAGATCTTATTACCTGCAGCCCCTGTCAATTATATGCACACATCAGACCTCACATCAGACCCCATTGCCTGCAGCCCCTGTCAGTTATATGCACACATCAGACCTCACATCAGACCCCATTACCTGCAGCCCCTGTCAGTTATAAGCAACCATCAGACCTCACATCAGACCCTATTACCTGCAGCCCCTGTCAGTTATATGCACACATCAGACATCACATCAGATCCCTTTACTTGCAGCCCCTGTCAGTTATATGCACACATTAGACCTCACATCAGACCTCATTACCTGCAGCCCCTGTCAGTTATATGCACACATCAGACCTCATTACCTGCAGCCCCTGTCAGTTATGTGTACACATCAGACCTCATTATCTGCAGCCCCTGTCAGTTATATGCCCACATCAGACCTCATTACCTGCAGCCCCTGTCAGTTATATGCCCACACCAGACCTCATTACCTGCAGCCCCTGTCAGTTATATGCACACATCAGACCTCACACCAGACCTCATTACCTGCAGCCCCTGTCAGTTATATGCACACATCAGACCTCACATCAGATCCCATTACCTACAGCCCCTGTCAGTTATATGTACACATCAGACCTCACATCAGACTTCATTACCTGCAGCCCCTGTCAGTTATATGCACACATCAGACCCCATTACTTGCAGCCCCTGTCAGTTATATGCACACATCGGACCCCATTACTTGCAGTCCCTGTCATTTATATGCACACATTAGACTCCATTACCTGCAGCCCCTGTTAGTTATATGCACACATTAGACCTCACATCAGATTGCATTACCTGCAGCCCCTGTCAGTTATATGCATACATCAGACCTCATTACCTGCAGCCCCTGTCAGTTATATGCACACATCAGACTTCATAATCTGTAGCCCCTGTCAGTTATATGCACACATCAGACCTCACATCAGACTTCATAATCTGTAGCCCCTGTCAGTTATATGCACACATCAGACCTCATCAGACTTCATAATCTGTAGCCCCTGTCAGTTATATGCACACATCAGACTCTATAAAAAAAATTTAACCCCTAATCTTCCGCTCCGTACACTGCCGCCAACTACGTTATCCCTATGTACCCCTAATCTGCTGCCCCTAACACCGCCGACCCCTATATTATATTTATTAACCCCTAATCTGCCGCCCCCGCTATCGCTGACCCCTGCATATTATTATTAACCCCTAATCTGCCGTCCGCACGCCGCTGCCAGCTACATTATAGCTATGTACCCCTAATCTGCTGCCCCTAACACCCCCGACACCTATATTATATTTATTAACCCGTAATCTGCCCCCCTCAACGTCGCCTCCACCTGCCTACACTTATTAACCCCTAATCTGCCGAGCGGACCGCACCGCTATTATAATAAAGTTATTAACCCCTAATCCGCCTCACTCCCGCCTCAATAACCCTATAATAAATAGTATTAACCCCTAATCTGCCCTCCCTAACATCGCCGACACCTAACTTCAAACATTAACCCCTAATCTGCCGACTGGAGCTCAATTTATATTGTAGCTATATTAGGGTTTATTTTACAGGTAAGTATTTAGCTTTAAATAGGAATAATTTATTTAATAAGAGTTAATTTATTTCGTTAGATTTAAATTATATTTAACTTAGGGGGGTGTTAGTGTTAGGGTTAGACTTAGCTTTAGGGGTTAATACATTTATTAGAATAGCGGTGAGCTCCAGTCGGCAGATTAGGGCTTAATGTTTGAAGTTAGGTGTCGGCGATGTTAGGGAGGGCAGATTAGGGGTTAATACTATTTATTATAGGGTTATTGAGGCGAGAGTGAGGCGGATTAGGGGTTAATAACTTTATTATAATAGCGGTGCGGTCCGCTCGGCAGATTAGGGGTTAATAAATATAATATAGGGGTCGGCGGTGTTAGGGGCAGCAGATTAGGGGTACATAGGGATAATGTAAGTAGCGGCGGTTTACGGAGCGGCAGATTAGGGGTTAAAAAAATATGCAGGGGTCAGCGATAGCGGGGGCGGCAGAATAGGGGTTAATAAGTGTAAGGTTAGGGGTGTTTAGACTCGGGGTACATGTTAGGGTGTTAGGTGCAGACGTAGGAAGTGTTTCCCCATAGTAAACAATGGGGCTGCGTTAGGAGCTGAACGCGGCTTTTTTGCAGGTGTTAGGTTTTTTTTCAGCTCAAACAGCCCCATTGTTTTCTATGGGGGAATCGTGCACGAGCACATTTTTGAAGCTGGCCGCGTCCGTAAGCACCGCTGGTATCGAGAGTTGAAGTTGCGGTAAATATGCTCTACGCTCCTTTTTTGGAGCCTAACGCAGCCATTCTGTGAACTCTCAATACCAGAGGTATTTAAAAGGTGCGGCCAGAAAAAAGCATGCGTAGCTAACGCACCCCTTTGGCCGCAAAACTCTAAATCTAGGCCCCTGTCAGTTACATGCACATATCAGACCCTTTTTAGTTGTAAGCACACATGACTTCTCATATCAGACCACATCACCTGCAGCCCGTGTCAGAAATCTGCGCCCTCTTGCCCTATTCATGTCTCATGTTCTCTCTTCCTACAGCTGGGACATGTTTTCTCTGAGTTCAATATCACAGTGGAACAAGAATCTCTAGTGAAGAACCTAAAAGCAGCCACCGTGAAAGTGTACGATTATTATGAGACCGGTAAGTGCGACTGCTGTGGAATAAGCGTCTGTTGAAACCAGTGCCAAACACGTAGAGTGATGTATATGATTAGGGCCATTTGTGTTATATCCTGCTCCTTGTTTAGAGAGTTTCATTAACAGCAATAGTGATGCTGAGATGCCTGAGAGCTGCAGTGCTTTGCTCTGCATTAAAGGGACACGAAACCCTAGATTTTTCCATAATGATTCAAATAGAGCAACAATTAAATGTACTTCTAAAATCTAATTTGCTTAGTTCTCTTGGAATCCTTTTTCGTAAAAGCACACTTAGGTAGGCCGTGGAAATGGGAGCTAGCTGCTGATTGGTGGCTGCACGTATATGCCTCTTGTCATTGGTTTACCTAGGTTTTCAGCTAGCTCCCAGTAGTGCATTGCCGCTCCTTCAACTAATGATCCCAATAGAATGCAGCAAGATTGCTAATAAGACTAAATTAGAGAGTTGTTTTACCTGAATCATGAAACAAGGTTTATGTCCTGTTAATTTACAACCCTCAATGGCAGCCAAGGGGTTAAACAAATTGTAGTCCTAACCCTGCATGAGGCTGAACCTTTATTGCACTATGTTGTCAGGCGCAGTGAGATCTCAGTCTGCCCAACATACGTGCACCTGCGTGAGCCTGTGGTCTGTACCCTCTCAGTGATGTGATATTAGCTGTACTGGTCACTTGTCACTGAGCTCTCACCTCTAATGTCACTGCACTGACCAGTAATCTCACTGATATAATCCTTTATACTGATGTGATATCAGTTGTACTGATCACTTGTCACTGAGCTCTCACCTCTAATGTCACTGCACTGACCAGTAATCTCACTGATATAATCCCTTATACTGATGTGATATTAGCTGTACTGGTCACTTGTCACTGAGCTCTCACCTCTAATGTCACTGCACTGACCAGTAATCTCACTGATATAATCCCTTATACTGATGTGATATTAGTTGTACTGGTCACTTGTCACTGAGCTCTCACCTCTACTGTCACTGCACTGACCAGTAATCTCACTGATATAATCCCTTATACTGATGTGATATTAGTTGTACTGGTCACTTGTCACTGAGCTCTCACCTCTACTGTCACTGCACTGACCAGTAATCTCACTGATATAATCCCTTATACTGATGTGATATTAGTTGTACTGGTCACTTGTCACTGAGCTCTCACCTCTAATGTCACTGCACTGACCAGTAATCTCACTGATATAATCCCTTATACTGATGTGATATTAGCTGTACTGGTCACTTGTCACTGAGCTCTCACCTCTGTCACTGCACTGACCAGTAATCTCACTGATATAATCCTTTATACTGATGTGATATTAGTTGTACTGATCACTTGTCACTGAGCTCTCACCTCTAATGTCACTGCACTGACCAGTAATCTCACTGATATAATCCCTTATACTGATGTGATATTAGTTGTACTGATCACTTGTCACTGAGCTCTCACCTCTACTGTCACTGCACTGACCAGTAATCTCACTGATATAATCCCTTATACTGATGTGATATTAGCTGTACTGGTCACTTGTCACTGAGCTCTCACCCCTAATGTCACTGCACTGACCAGTAATCTCACTGATATAATCCCTTATACTAATGTGATATTAGTTGTACTGGTCACTTGTCACTGAGCTCTCACCTCTAATGTCACTGCACTGACCAGTAATCTCACTGATATAATCCTTTATACCGATGTGATATTAGCTGTACTGGTCACTTGTCACTGAGCTCTCACCTCTAATGTCACTGCACTGACCAGTAATCTCACTGATATCCCTTATACTGATGTGATATTAGTTGTACTGATCACTTGTCACTGAGCTCTCACCTCTACTGTCACTGCACTGACCAGTAATCTCACTGATATAATCCCTTATACTGATGTGATATTAGTTGTACTGGTCACTTGTCACTGAGCTCTCACCTCTGTCACTGCACTGACCAGTAATCTCACTGATATAATCCCTTATACTGATGTGATATTAGTTGTACTGGTCACTTGTCACTGAGCTCTCACCTCTGTCACTGCACTGACCAGTAATCTCACTGATATAATCCTTTATACTGATGTGATATTAGCTGTACTGGTCACTTGTCACTGAGCTCTCACCTCTAATGTCACTGCACTGACCAGTAATCTCACTGATATAATCCCTTATACTGATGTGATATTAGATGTACTGGTCACTTGTCACTGAGCTCTCACCTCTAATGTCACTGCACTGACCAGTAATCTCACTGATATAATCCCTTATACTGATGTGATATTAGTTGTACTGGTCACTTGTCACTGAGCTCTCACCTCTACTGTCACTGCACTGACCAGTAATCTCACTGATATAATCCCTTATACTGATGTGATATTAGTTGTACTGGTCACTTGTCACTGAGCTCTCACCTCTACTGTCACTGCACTGACCAGTAATCTCACTGATATAATCCTTTATACTGATGTGATATTAGCTGTACTGGTCACTTGTCACTGAGCTCTCACCTCTAATGTCACTGCACTGACCAGTAATCTCACTGATATAATCCTTTATACTGATGTGATATTAGCTGTACTGGTCACTTGTCACTGAGCTCTCACCTCTAATGTCACTGCACTGACCAGTAATCTCACTGATATAATCCTTATACTGATGTGATATTAGCTGTACTGGTCACTTGTCACTGAGCTCTCACCTCTAATGTCACTGCACTGACCAGTAATCTCACTGATATAATCCCTTATACTGATGTGATATTAGTTGTACTGGTCACTTGTCACTGAGCTCTCACCTCTAATGTCACTGCACTGACCAGTAATCTCACTGATATAATCCCTTATACTGATGTGATATTAGTTGTACTGGTCACTTGTCACTGAGCTCTCACCTCTACTGTCACTGCACTGACCAGTAATCTCACTGATATAATCCCTTATACTGATGTGATATTAGTTGTACTGGTCACTTGTCACTGAGCTCTCACCTCTAATGTCACTGCACTGACCAGTAATCTCACTGATATAATCCCTTATACTGATGTGATATTAGTTGTACTGGTCACTTGTCACTGAGCTCTCACCTCTACTGTCACTGCACTGACCAGTAATCTCACTGATATAATCCCTTATACTGATGTGATATTAGTTGTACTGGTCACTTGTCACTGAGCTCTCACCTCTAATGTCACTGCACTGACCAGTAATCTCACTGATATAATCCCTTATACTGATGTGATATTAGCTGTACTGGTCACTTGTCACTGAGCTCTCACCTCTAATGTCACTGCACTGACCAGTAATCTCACTGATATAATCCCTTATACTGATGTGATATTAGCTGTACTGGTCACTTGTCACTGAGCTCTCACCTCTACTGTCACTGCACTGACCAGTAATCTCACTGATATAATCCCTTATACTGATGTGATATTAGTTGTACTGGTCACTTGTCACTGAGCTCTCACCTCTACTGTCACTGCACTGACCAGTAATCTCACTGATATAATCCCTTATACTGATGTGATATTAGTTGTACTGGTCACTTGTCACTGAGCTCTCACCTCTGTCACTGCACTGACCAGTAATCTCACTGATATAATCCCTTATACTGATGTGATATTAGTTGTACTGGTCACTTGTCACTGAGCTCTCACCTCTGTCACTGCACTGACCAGTAATCTCACTGATATAATCCCTTATACTGATGTGATATTAGTTGTACTGGTCACTTGTCACTGAGCTCTCACCTCTGTCACTGCACTGACCAGTAATCTCACTGATATAATCCCTTATACTGATGTGATATTAGCTGTACTGGTCACTTGTCACTGAGCTCTCACCTCTACTGTCACTGCACTGACCAGTAATCTCACTGATATAATCCCTTATACTGATGTTATATTAGCTGTACTGGTCACTTGTCACTGAGCTCTCACCTCTGTCACTGCACTGACCAGTAATCTCACTGATATAATCCCTTATACTGATGTTATATTAGCTGTACTGGTCACTTGTCACTGAGCTCTCACCTCTACTGTCACTGCACTGACCAGTAATCTCACTGATATAATCCTTTATACTGATGTGATATTAGTTGTACTGGTCACTTGTCACTGAGCTCTCACCTCTACTGTCACTGCACTGACCAGTAATCTCACTGATATAATCCCTTATACTGATGTGATATTAGCTGTACTGGTCACTTGTCACTGAGCTCTCACCTCTAATGTCACTGCACTGACCAGTAATCTCACTGATATAATCCCTTATACTGATGTGATATTAGTTGTACTGGTCACTTGTCACTGAGCTCTCACCTCTAATGTCACTGCACTGACCAGTAATCTCACTGATATAATCCCTTATACTGATGTGATATTAGTTGTACTGGTCACTTGTCACTGAGCTCTCACCTCTAATGTCACTGCACTGACCAGTAATCTCACTGATATAATCCCTTATACTGATGTGATATTAGTTGTACTGGTCACTTGTCACTGAGCTCTCACCTCTAATGTCACTGCACTGACCAGTAATCTCACTGATATAATCCCTTATACTGATGTGATATTAGCTGTACTGGTCACTTGTCACTGAGCTCTCACCTCTAATGTCACTGCACTGACCAGTAATCTCACTGATATAATCCCTTATACTGATGTGATATTAGTTGTACTGGTCACTTGTCACTGAGCTCTCACCTCTAATGTCACTGCACTGACCAGTAATCTCACTGATATAATCCCTTATACTGATGTGATATTAGTTGTACTGGTCACTTGTCACTGAGCTCTCACCTCTACTGTCACTGCACTGACCAGTAATCTCACTGATATAATCCCTTATACTGATGTGATATTAGTTGTACTGGTCACTTGTCACTGAGCTCTCACCTCTGTCACTGCACTGACCAGTAATCTCACTGATATAATCCCTTATACTGATGTGATATTAGTTGTACTGGTCACTTGTCACTGAGCTCTCACCTCTAATGTCACTGCACTGACCAGTAATCTCACTGATATAATCCCCTTATACTGATGTGATATTAGTTGTACTGGTCACTTGTCACTGAGCTCTCACCTCTAATGTCACTGCACTGACCAGTAATCTCACTGATATAATCCCTTATACTGATGTGATATTAGTTGTACTGGTCACTTGTCACTGAGCTCTCACCTCTAATGTCACTGCACTGACCAGTAATCTCACTGATATAATCCCTTATACTGATGTGATATTAGTTGTACTGGTCACTTGTCACTGAGCTCTCACCTCTGTCACTGCACTGACCAGTAATCTCACTGATATAATCCCTTATACTGATGTGATATTAGCTGTACTGGTCACTTGTCACTGAGCTCTCACCTCTAATGTCACTGCACTGACCAGTAATCTCACTGATATAATCCCTTATACTGATGTGATATTAGCTGTACTGGTCACTTGTCACTGAGCTCTCACCTCTAATGTCACTGCACTGACCAGTAATCTCACTGATATAATCCCTTATACTGATGTGATATTAGTTGTACTGGTCACTTGTCACTGAGCTCTCACCTCTACTGTCACTGCACTGACCAGTAATCTCACTGATATAATCCTTATACTGATGTGATATTAGCTGTACTGGTCACTTGTCACTGAGCTCTCACCTCTACTGTCACTGCACTGACCAGTAATCTCACTGATATAATCCCTTATACTGATGTGATATTAGCTGTACTGGTCACTTGTCACTGAGCTCTCACCTCTACTGTCACTGCACTGACCAGTAATCTCACTGATATAATCCCTTATACTGATGTGATATTAGTTGTACTGGTCACTTGTCACTGAGCTCTCACCTCTAATGTCACTGCACTGACCAGTAATCTCACTGATATAATCCCTTATACTGATGTGATATTAGATGTACTGGTCACTTGTCACTGAGCTCTCACCTCTAATGTCACTGCACTGACCAGTAATCTCACTGATATAATCCCTTATACTGATGTGATATTAGTTGTACTGGTCACTTGTCACTGAGCTCTCACCTCTAATGTCACTGCACTGACCAGTAATCTCACTGATATAATCCCTTATACTGATGTGATATTAGTTGTACTGGTCACTTGTCACTGAGCTCTCACCTCTACTGTCACTGCACTGACCAGTAATCTCACTGATATAATCCCTTATACTGATGTGATATTAGTTGTACTGGTCACTTGTCACTGAGCTCTCACCTCTAATGTCACTGCACTGACCAGTAATCTCACTGATATAATCCTTTATACTGATGTGATATTAGCTGTACTGGTCACTTGTCACTGAGCTCTCACCTCTACTGTCACTGCACTGACCAGTAATCTCACTGATATAATCCCTTATACTGATGTGATATTAGTTGTACTGGTCACTTGTCACTGAGCTCTCACCTCTACTGTCACTGCACTGACCAGTAATCTCACTGATATAATCCTTATACTGATGTGATATTAGTTGTACTGGTCACTTGTCACTGAGCTCTCACCTCTAATGTCACTGCACTGACCAGTAATCTCACTGATATAATCCCTTATACTGATGTGATATTAGTTGTACTGGTCACTTGTCACTGAGCTCTCACCTCTAATGTCACTGCACTGACCAGTAATCTCACTGATATAATCCTTTATACTGATGTGATATTAGCTGTACTGGTCACTTGTCACTGAGCTCTCACCCCTAATGTCACTGCACTGACCAGTAATCTCACTGATATAATCCGTTATACTGATGTGATATTAGTTGTACTGGTCACTTGTCACTGAGCTCTCACCTCTACTGTCACTGCACTGACCAGTAATCTCACTGATATAATCCCTTATACTGATGTGATATTAGTTGTACTGGTCACTTTCACTGATCTCTCACCTCTAATGTCACTGCACTGACCAGTAATCTCACTGATATAATCCCTTATACTGATGTGATATTAGTTGTACTGGCGCACTTGTCACTGAGCTCTCACCTCTACTGTCACTGCACTGACCAGTAATCTCACTGATATAATCCCCTTATACTGATGTGATATTAGTTGTACTGGTCACTTGTCACTGAGCTCTCACCTCTAATGTCACTGCACTGACCAGTAATCTCACTGATATAATCCCTTATACTGATGTGATATTAGCTGTACTGGTCACTTGTCACTGAGCTCTCACCTCTAATGTCACTGCACTGACCAGTAATCTCACTGATATAATCCCTTATACTGATGTTATATTAGCTGTACTGGTCACTTGTCACTGAGCTCTCACCTCTACTGTCACTGCACTGACCAGTAATCTCACTGATATAATCCCTTATACTGATGTGATATTAGTTGTACTGGTCACTTGTCACTGAGCTCTCACCTCTACTGTCACTGCACTGACCAGTAATCTCACTGATATAATCCCTTATACTGATGTGATATTAGTTGTACTGGTCACTTGTCACTGAGCTCTCACCTCTGTCACTGCACTGACCAGTAATCTCACTGATATAATCCCTTATACTGATGTGATATTAGTTGTACTGGTCACTTGTCACTGAGCTCTCACCTCTACTGTCACTGCACTGACCAGTAATCTCACTGATATAATCCCTTATACTGATGTGATATTAGTTGTACTGGTCACTTGTCACTGAGCTCTCACCTCTAATGTCACTGCACTGACCAGTAATCTCACTGATATAATCCCTTATACTGATGTGATATTAGCTGTACTGGTCACTTGTCACTGAGCTCTCACCTCTACTGTCACTGCACTGACCAGTAATCTCACTGATATAATCCCTTATACTGATGTGATATTAGCTGTACTGGTCACTTGTCACTGAGCTCTCACCTCTGTCACTGCACTGACCAGTAATCTCACTGATATAATCCCTTATACTGATGTGATATTAGCTGTACTGGTCACTTGTCACTGAGCTCTCACCTCTACTGTCACTGCACTGACCAGTAATCTCACTGATATAATCCTTTATACTGATGTGATATTAGTTGTACTGGTCACTTGTCACTGAGCTCTCACCTCTACTGTCACTGCACTGACCAGTAATCTCACTGATATAATCCCTTATACTGATGTGATATTAGTTGTACTGGTCACTTGTCACTGAGCTCTCACCTCTAATGTCACTGCACTGACCAGTAATCTCACTGATATAATCCCTTATACTGATGTGATATTAGCTGTACTGGTCACTTGTCACTGAGCTCTCACCTCTACTGTCACTGCACTGACCAGTAATCTCACTGATATAATCCCTTATACTGATGTGATATTAGTTGTACTGGTCACTTGTCACTGAGCTCTCACCTCTAATGTCACTGCACTGACCAGTAATCTCACTGATATAATCCCTTATACTGATGTGATATTAGTTGTACTGGTCACTTGTCACTGAGCTCTCACCTCTAATGTCACTGCACTGACCCAGTAATCTCACTGATATAATCCCTTATACTGATGTGATATTAGTTGTACTGGTCACTTGTCACTGACCTCTCACCTCTGTCACTGCACTGACCAGTAATCTCACTGATATAATCCCTTATACTGATGTGATATTAGTTGTACTGGTCACTGTCACTGAGCTCTCACCTCTAATGTCACTGCACTGACCAGTAATCTCACTGATATAATCCCTTATACTGATGTGATATTAGTTGTACTGGTCACTTGTCACTGAGCTCTCACCTCTAATGTCACTGCACTGACCAGTAATCTCACTGATATAATCCCTTATACTGATGTGATATTAGTTGTACTGGTCACTTGTCACTGAGCTCTCACCTCTAATGTCACTGCACTGACCAGTAATCTCACTGATATAATCCCTTATACTGATGTGATATTAGTTGTACTGGTCACTTGTCACTGAGCTCTCACCTCTGTCACTGCACTGACCAGTAATCTCACTGATATAATCCCTTATACTGATGTGATATTAGCTGTACTGGTCACTTGTCACTGAGCTCTCACCTCTAATGTCACTGCACTGACCAGTAATCTCACTGATATAATCCCTTATACTGATGTGATATTAGTTGTACTGGTCACTTGTCACTGAGCTCTCACCTCTAATGTCACTGCACTGATCAGTAATCTCACTGATATAATCCCTTATACTGATGTGATATTAGTTGTACTGGTCACTTGTCACTGAGCTCTCACCTCTACTGTCACTGCACTGACCAGTAATCTCACTGATATAATCCTTTATACTGATGTGATATTAGCTGTACTGGTCACTTGTCACTGAGCTCTCACCACTACTGTCACTGCACTGACCAGTAATCTCACTGATATAATCCCTTATACTGATGTGATATTAGCTGTACTGGTCACTTGTCACTGAGCTCTCACCTCTACTGTCACTGCACTGACCAGTAATCTCACTGATATAATCCCTTATACTGATGTGATATTAGTTGTACTGATCACTTGTCACTGAGCTCTCACCTCTAATGTCACTGCACTGACCAGTAATCTCACTGATATAATCCCTTATACTGATGTGATATTAGTT
Organism: Bombina bombina; assembly: GCF_027579735.1. Lineage (NCBI taxonomy): Eukaryota > Metazoa > Chordata > Amphibia > Anura > Bombinatoridae > Bombina > Bombina bombina. The sequence continues at coordinate 272,020,199 of NC_069507.1, forward strand.
GTACTGGTCACTTGTCACTGAGCTCTCACCTCTGTCACTGCACTGACCAGTAATCTCACTGATATAATCCCTTATACTGATGTGATATTAGTTGTACTGGTCACTTGTCACTGACCTCTCACCTCTAATGTCACTGCACTGACCAGTAATCTCACTGATATAATCCCTTATACTGATGTGATATTAGTTGTACTGGTCACTTGTCACTGAGCTCTCACCTCTGTCACTGCACTGACCAGTAATCTCACTGATATAATCCCTTATACTGATGTGATATTAGCTGTACTGGTCACTTGTCACTGAGCTCTCACCTCTGTCACTGCACTGACCAGTAATCTCACTGATATAATCCCTTATACTGATGTGATATTAGTTGTACTGGTCACATTGTCACTGAGCTCTCACCTCTAATGTCACTGCACTGACCAGTAATCTCACTGATATAATCCCTTATACTGATGTGATATTAGTTGTACTGGTCACTTGTCACTGAGCTCTCACCTCTAATGTCACTGCACTGACCAGTAATCTCACTGATATAATCCCTTATACTGATGTGATATTAGTTGTACTGATCACTTGTCACTGAGCTCTCACCTCTAATGTCACTGCACTGACCAGTAATCTCACTGATATAATCCCTTATACTGATGTGATATTAGTTGTACTGGTCACTTGTCACTGAGCTCTCACCTCTAATGTCACTGCACTGACCAGTAATCTCACTGATATAATCCCTTATACTGATGTGATATTAGTTGTACTGGTCACTTGTCACTGAGCTCTCACCTCTACTGTCACTGCACTGACCAGTAATCTCACTGATATAATCCCTTATACTGATGTGATATTAGCTGTACTGGTCACTTGTCACTGAGCTCTCACCTCTACTGTCACTGCACTGACCAGTAATCTCACTGATATAATCCCTTATACTGATGTGATATTAGCTGTACTGGTCACTTGTCACTGAGCTCTCACCTCTAATGTCACTGCACTGACCAGTAATCTCACTGATATAATCCCTTATACTGATGTGATATTAGTTGTACTGGTCACTTGTCACTGAGCTCTCACCTCTAATGTCACTGCACTGACCAGTAATCTCACTGATATAATCCCTTATACTGATGTGATATTAGCTGTACTGGTCACTTGTCACTGAGCTCTCACCTCTAATGTCACTGCACTGACCAGTAATCTCACTGATATAATCCCTTATACTGATGTGATATTAGCTGTACTGGTCACTTGTCACTGAGCTCTCACCTCTAATGTCACTGCACTGACCAGTAATCTCACTGATATAATCCCTTATACTGATGTGATATTAGTTGTACTGGTCACTTGTCACTGAGCTCTCACCTCTAATGTCACTGCACTGACCAGTAATCTCACTGATATAATCCCTTATACTGATGTTATATTAGCTGTACTGGTCACTTGTCACTGAGCTCTCACCTCTACTGTCACTGCACTGACCAGTAATCTCACTGATATAATCCCTTATACTGATGTGATATTAGCTGTACTGGTCACTTGTCACTGAGCTCTCACCTCTAATGTCACTGCACTGAGCAGTAATCTCACTGATATCCCTTATACTGATGTGATATTAGTTGTACTGGTCACTTGTCACTGAGCTCTCACCTCTAATGTCACTGCACTGACCAGTAATCTCACTGATATAATCCCTTATTACTGTTGTGATATTAGTTGTACTGGTCACTTGTCACTGAGCTCTCACCTCTAATGTCACTGCACTGACCAGTAATCTCACTGATATAATCCCTTATACTGATGTGATATTAGTTGTACTGGTCACTTGTCACTGAGCTCTCACCTCTAATGTCACTGCACTGACCAGTAATCTCACTGATATAATCCCTTATACTGATGTGATATTAGTTGTACTGGTCACTTGTCACTGAGCTCTCACCTCTAATGTCACTTCACTGACCAGTAATTGTCACTGATATAATCCCTTATACTGATGTGATATTAGTTGTACTGGTCACTTGTCACTGAGCTCTCACCTCTAATGTCACTGCACTGACCAGTAATCTCACTGATATAATCCCTTATACTGATGTGATATTAGTTGTACTGGTCACTTGTCACTGAGCTCTCACCTCTAATGTCACTGCACTGTCCAGTAATGTCACTGATATAATCCCTTATACTGATGTGATATTAGTTGTACTGGTCACTTGTCACTGAGCTCTCACCTCTACTGTCACTGCACTGACCAGTAATCTCACTGATATAATCCCTTATACTGATGTTATATTAGCTGTACTGGTCACTTGTCACTGAGCTCTCACCTCTAATGTCACTGCACTGACCAGTAATCTCACTGATATAATCCCTTATACTGATGTGATATTAGTTGTACTGGTCACTTGTCACTGAGCTCTCACCTCTACTGTCACTGCACTGACCAGTAATCTCACTGATATAATCCCTTATACTGATGTGATATTAGCTGTACTGGTCACTTGTCACTGAGCTCTCACCTCTAATGTCACTGCACTGACCAATAATCTCACTGATATAATCCCTTATACTGATGTGATATTAGTTGTACTGATCACTTGTCACTGAGCTCTCACCTCTAATGTCACTGCACTGACCAGTAATCTCACTGATATAATCCTTATACTGATGTGATATTAGTTGTAATGGTCACTTGTCACTGAGCTCTCACCTCTAATGTCACTGCACTGACCAGTAATCTCACTGATATAATCCCTTATACTGATGTGATATTAGTTGTACTGGTCACTTGTCACTGAGCTCTCACCTCTAATGTCACTGCACTGACCAGTAATCTCACTGATATAATCCCTTATACTGATGTGATATTAGTTGTACTGGTCACTTGTCACTGAGCTCTCACCTCTATGTCACTGCACTGACCAGTAATCTCACTGATATAATCCCTTATACTGATGTGATATTAGTTGTACTGGTCACTTGTCACTGAGCTCTCACCTCTCACTGTCACTGCACTGACCAGTAATCTCACTGATATAATCCCTTATACTGATGTGATATTAGTTGTACTGGTCACTTGTCACTGAGCTCTCACCTCTAATGTCACTGCACTGACCAGTAATCTCACTGATATAATCCCTTATACTGATGTGATATTAGTTGTACTGGTCACTTGTCACTGAGCTCTCACCTCTAATGTCACTGCACTGACCAGTAATCTCACTGATATAATCCCTTATACTGATGTGATATTAGTTGTACTGGTCACTTGTCACTGAGCTCTCACCTCTAATGTCACTGCACTGACCAGTAATCTCACTGATATAATCCCTTATACTGATGTGATATTAGCTGTACTGGTCACTTGTCACTGAGCTCTCACCTCTACTGTCACTGCACTGACCAGTAATCTCACTGATATAATCCCTTATACTGATGTGATATTAGCTGTACTGGTCACTTGTCACTGAGCTCTCACCTCTAATGTCACTGCACTGACCAGTAATCTCACTGATATAATCCCTTATACTGATGTGATATTAGTTGTACTGGTCACTTGTCACTGAGCTCTCACCTCTAATGTCACTGCACTGACCAGTAATCTCACTGATATAATCCCTTATACTGATGTTATATTAGCTTGTACTGGTCACTTGTCACTGAGCTCTCACCTCTAATGTCACTGCACTGACCAGTAATCTCACTGATATAATCCCTTTATACTGATGTGATATTAGCTGTACTGGTCACTTGTCACTGAGCTCTCACCTCTACTGTCACTGCACTGACCAGTAATCTCACTGATATAATCCCTTATACTGATGTGATATTAGCTGTACTGGTCACTTGTCACTGAGCTCTCACCTCTAATGTCACTGCACTGACCAGTAATCTCACTGATATAATCCCTTATACTGATGTGATATTAGCTGTACTGGTCACTTGTCACTGAGCTCTCACCTCTAATGTCACTGCACTGACCAGTAATCTCACTGATATAATCCCTTATACTGATGTGATATTAGTTGTACTGGTCACTTGTCACTGAGCTCTCACCTCTACTGTCACTGCACTGACCAGTAATCTCACTGATATAATCCCTTATACTGATGTTATATTAGATGTACTGGTCACCTTGTCACTGAGCTCTCACCTCTACTGTCACTGCACTGACCAGTAATCTCACTGATATAATCCCTTATACTGATGTGATATTAGTTGTACTGGTCACTTGTCACTGAGCTCTCACCTCTAATGTCACTGCACTGACCAGTAATCTCACTGATATAATCCCTTATACTGATGTGATATTAGCTGTACTGGTCACTTGTCACTGAGCTCTCACCTCTAATGTCACTGCACTGACCAGTAATCTCACTGATATAATCCCTTATACTGATGTGATATTAGTTGTACTGGTCACTTGTCACTGAGCTCTCACCTCTACTGTCACTGCACTGACCAGTAATCTCACTGATATCCCTTATACTGATGTGATATTAGTTGTACTGGTCACTTGTCACTGAGCTCTCACCTCTAATGTCACTGCACTGACCAGTAATCTCACTGATATAATCCTTTATACTGATGTGATATTAGTTGTACTGGTCACTTGTCACTGAGCTCTCACCTCTAATGTCACTGCACTGACCAGTAATCTCACTGATATAATCCCTTATACTGATGTGATATTAGTTGTACTGGTCACTTGTCACTGAGCTCTCACCCTCTACTGTCACTGCACTGACCAGTAATCTCACTGATATAATCCCTTATACTGATGTGATATTAGTTGTACTGGTCACTTGTCACTGAGCTCTCACCTCTAATGTCACTGCACTGACCAGTAATCTCACCGATATAATCCCTTATACTGATGTGATATTAGCTGTGCTGGTCACTTGTCACTGAGCTCTCACCTCTAATGTCACTGCACTGACCAGTAATCTCACTGATATAATCGCTTATACTGATGTGATATTAGCTGTGCTGGTCACTTGTCACTGAGCTCTCACCTCTGTCACTGCACTGACCAGTAATCTCACTGATATAATCCTTTATACTGATGTGATATTAGTTGTACTGGTCACTTGTCACTGAGCTCTCACCTCTAATGTCACTGCACTGACCAGTAATCTCACTGATATCCCTTATACTGATGTGATATTAGTTGTACTGGTCACTTGTCACTGAGCTCTCACCTCTAATGTCACTGCACTGACCAGTAATCTCACTGATATAATCCCTTATACTGATGTGATATTAGTTGTGCTGGTCACTTGTCACTGAGCTCTCACCTCTACTGTCACTGCACTGACCAGTAATCTCACTGATATAATCCCTTATACTGATGTGATATTAGCTGTACTGGTCACTTGTCACTGAGCTCTCACCTCTAATGTCACTGCACTGACCAGTAATCTCACTGATATAATCCCTTATACTGATGTTATATTAGCTGTACTGGTCACTTGTCACTGAGCTCTCACCTCTAATGTCACTGCACTGACCAGTAATCTCACTGATATAATCCCTTATACTGATGTGGATATTAGTTGTACTGGTCACTTGTCACTGAGCTCTTACCTCTAATGCACTGCACTGACCAGTAATCTCACTGATATAATCCCTTATACTGATGTGATATTAGTTGTACTGGTCACTTGTCACTGAGCTCTCACCTCTAATGTCACTGCACTGACCAGTAATCTCACTGATATAATCCCTTATACTGATGTGATATTAGTTGTACTGGTCACTTGTCACTGAGCTCTCACCTCTAATGTCACTGCACTGACCAGTAATCTCACTGATATAATCCCTTATACTGATGTTATATTAGCTGTACTGGTCACTTGTCACTGAGCTCTCACCTCTAATGTCACTGCACTGACCAGTAATCTCACTGATATAATCCCTTATACTGATGTGATATTAGTTGTACTGATCACTTGTCACTGAGCTCTCACCTCTAATGTCACTGCACTGACCAGTAATCTCACTGATATAATCCCTTATACTGATGTGATATTAGTTGTACTGGTCACTTGTCACTGAGCTCTCACCTCTAATGTCACTGCACTGACCAGTAATCTCACTGATATAATCCCTTATACTGATGTGATATTAGTTGTACTGGTCACTTGTCACTGAGCTCTCACCTCTAATGTCACTGCACTGACCAGTAATCTCACTGATATAATCCCTTATACTGATGTGATATTAGTTGTACTGGTCACTTGTCACTGACCTCTCACCTCTGTCACTGCACTGACCAGTAATCTCACTGATATAATCCCTTATACTGATGTGATATTAGTTGTACTGGTCACTTGTCACTGAGCTCTCACCTCTAATGTCACTGCACTGACCAGTAATCTCACTGATATAATCCCCTTATACTGATGTGATATTAGTTGTACTGGTCACTTGTCACTGAGCTCTCACCTCTAATGTCACTGCACTGACCAGTAATCTCACTGATATAATCCCTTATACTGATGTGATATTAGTTGTACTGGTCACTTGTCACTGAGCTCTCACCTCTAATGTCACTGCACTGACCAGTAATCTCACTGATATAATCCCTTATACTGATGTGATATTAGTTGTACTGGTCACTTGTCACTGAGCTCTCACCTCTGTCACTGCACTGACCAGTAATCTCACTGATATAATCCCTTATACTGATGTGATATTAGCTGTACTGGTCACTTGTCACTGAGCTCTCACCTCTAATGTCACTGCACTGACCAGTAATCTCACTGATATAATCCCTTATACTGATGTGATATTAGTTGTACTGGTCACTTGTCACTGAGCTCTCACCTCTAATGTCACTGCACTGATCAGTAATCTCACTGATATAATCCCTTATACTGATGTGATATTAGTTGTACTGGTCACTTGTCACTGAGCTCTCACCTCTACTGTCACTGCACTGACCAGTAATCTCACTGATATAATCCTTTATACTGATGTGATATTAGCTGTACTGGTCACTTGTCACTGAGCTCTCACCACTACTGTCACTGCACTGACCAGTAATCTCACTGATATAATCCCTTATACTGATGTGATATTAGCTGTACTGGTCACTTGTCACTGAGCTCTCACCTCTACTGTCACTGCACTGACCAGTAATCTCACTGATATAATCCCTTATACTGATGTGATATTAGTTGTACTGGTCACTTGTCACTGAGCTCTCACCTCTAATGTCACTGCACTGACCAGTAATCTCACTGATATAATCCCTTATACTGATGTGATATTAGTTGTACTGGTCACTTGTCACTGAGCTCTCACCTCTGTCACTGCACTGACCAGTAATCTCACTGATATAATCCCTTATACTGATGTGATATTAGTTGTACTGGTCACTTGTCACTGACCTCTCACCTCTAATGTCACTGCACTGACCAGTAATCTCACTGATATAATCCCTTATACTGATGTGATATTAGTTGTACTGGTCACTTGTCACTGAGCTCTCACCTCTGTCACTGCACTGACCAGTAATCTCACTGATATAATCCCTTATACTGATGTTATATTAGCTGTACTGGTCACTTGTCACTGAGCTCTCACCTCTGTCACTGCACTGACCAGTAATCCCACTGATATAATCCCTTATACTGATGTGATATTAGTTGTACTGGTCACTTGTCACTGAGCTCTCACCTCTAATGTCACTGCACTGACCAGTAATCTCACTGATATAATCCCTTATACTGATGTGATATTAGTTGTACTGGTCACTTGTCACTGAGCTCTCACCTCTAATGTCACTGCACTGACCAGTAATCTCACTGATATAATCCCTTATACTGATGTGATATTAGCTGTACTGGTCACTTGTCACTGAGCTCTCACCTCTAATGTCACTGCACTGACCAGTAATCTCACTGATATAATCCCTTATACTGATGTGATATTAGCTGTACTGGTCACTTGTCACTGATCTCTCACCTCTACTGTCACTGCACTGATCAGTAATCTCACTGATATAATCCCTTATACTGATGTGATATTAGCTGTACTGGTCACTTGTCACTGAGCTCTCACCTCTAATGTCACTGCATTGACCAGTAATCTCACTGATATAATCCCTTATACTGATGTGATATTAGTTGTACTGGTCACTTGTCACTGAGCTCTCACCTCTAATGTCACTGCACTGACCAGTAATCTCACTGATATAATCCCTTATACTGATGTGATATTAGCTGTACTGGTCACTTGTCACTGAGCTCTCACCTCTAATGTCACTGCACTGACCAGTAATCTCACTGATATAATCCCTTATACTGATGTGATATTAGTTGTACTGGTCACTTGTCACTGAGCTCTCACCTCTGTGACTGCACTGACCAGTAATCTCACTGATATAATCCCTTATACTGATGTGATATTAGTTGTACTGATCACTTGTCACTGAGCTCTCACCTCTAATGTCACTGCACTGACCAGTAATCTCACTGATATAATCCCTTATACTGATGTTATATTAGCTGTACTGGTCACTTGTCACTGAGCTCTCACCTCTACTGTCACTGCACTGACCAGTAATCTCACTGATATAATCCTTTATACTGATGTGATATTAGCTGTACTGGTCACTTGTCACTGAGCTCTCACCTCTAATGTCACTGCACTGAGCAGTAATCTCACTGATATCCCTTATACTGATGTGATATTAGTTGTACTGGTCACTTGTCACTGAGCTCTCACCTCTAATGTCACTGCACTGACCAGTAATCTCACTGATATAATCCCTTATACTGATGTGATATTAGTTGTACTGGTCACTTGTCACTGAGCTCTCACCTCTAATGTCACTGCACTGACCAGTAATCTCACTGATATAATCCCTTATACTGATGTGATATTAGTTGTACTGGTCACTTGTCACTGAGCTCTCACCTCTAATGTCACTGCACTGACCAGTAATGTCACCTCCTATGCTGATTGTTATTTTTCTATTTCAGGTGAATTTGCAATTGCAGAATACAACTCTCCCTGCCACTCTGGTAAGAAAATGATTGTAACTCTCCGTGCTGTAAATGCTGTGCCAGCCATCAAGCACTCACAAGCGCACTCACGTATGAACACGCGCATGTGCACAGCATCACTTACCTATGCAAATCAGTCTGTTAAGCATTTGGGGTTGTTACACCTTTATTCCCTAGGGCAAACTCTAACCACACATCAAACCCCAAAACTGTTTGCCTGACAATATATCTGCATTTATGTCTATCACCAGGTGAATACAAACATAAAGAGATGTGTGCACGTGCGTACATAGCCATATTTATATGTAAACAATCACACACCCTGATTACACACGTACACACTAATACACACATAAAGAGATGTGTGCACGTGCGTACATAGCCATATTTATATGTAAACACTCACACACCCTGATTACACACACGTGCACACTAATACACACATAAAGAGATGTGTGCACGTGCGTACATAGCCATATTTATATGTAAACACTCACACACCCTGATTACACACACGTGCACACTAATACACACATAAAGAGATGTATACACGTGCGTACATAGCCATATTTATATGTAAACACTCACACACCCTGATTACACACACGTGCACACTAATACACGCATAAAGAGATGTATACACGTGCGTACATAGCCATATTTATATGTAAACACTCACACACCCTGATTACACACACGTGCACACTAATACACACATAAAGAGATGTGTGCACGTGCGTACATAGCCATATTTATATGTAAACACTCACACACCCTGATTACACACACGTGCACACTAATACACACATAAAGAGATGTATACACGTGCGTACATAGCCATATTTATATGTAAACACTCACACACCCTGATTACACACACGTGCACACTAATACACGCATAAAGAGATGTATACACGTGCGTACATAGCCATATTTATATGTAAACACTCACACACCCTGATTACACACACGTGCACACTAATACACACATAAAGAGATGTGTGCACGTGCGTACATAGCCATATTTATATGTAAACACTCACACACCCTGATTACACACACGTGCACACTAATACACACATAAAGAGATGTATACACGTGCGTACATAGCCATATTTATATTTAAACACTCACACACCCTGATTATACACACGTGCACACTAATACACACATGCACCCTCACACAATCTAATTACAGATAAAAGCATGTTAAATATGCACACATACAAAAACACCCACTCACACACCCTGATTACAGACAGAAGCAAGGATATTAGGCACACACACGTGCACACTCACACACCCTGATTACAGACAGAAGCAAGGATATTAGGCACACACACGTGCACACTCACACACCCTGATTACAGACAGAAGCAAGGATATTAGGCACACACACGTGCACACACACACACCCTGATTACAGACAGAAGCAAGGATATTAGGCACACACACGTGCACACACACCCTGATTACAGACAGAAGCAAGGATATTAGGCACACACACACGTGCACACTCACACACCCTGATTACAGACAGAAGCAAGGATATTAGGCACACACACACGTGCACACTCACACACCCTGATTACAGACAGAAGCAAGGATATTAGGCACACACACACACACGTGCACACTCACACACCCTGATTGCAGACAGAAGCAAGGATATTAGGCACACACACGTGCACACTCACACACCCTGATTACAGACAGAAGCAAGGATATTAGGCACACACACACGTGCACACTCACACACCCTGATTACAGACAGAAGCAAGGATATTAGGCACACACACACACACGTGCACACTCACACACCCTGATTACAGACAGAAGCAAGGATATTAGGCACACACACGTGCACACTCACACACCCTGATTACAGACAGAAGCAAGGATATTAGGTACACACGTGCACACTCACACCACCCTGATTACAGACAGAAGCAAGGATATTAGGCACACACACGTGCACACTCACACACCCTGATTACAGACAGAAGCAAGGATATTAGGCACACACACGTGCACACTCACACACCCTGATTACAGACAGAAGCAAGGATATTAGGCACACACGTGCACACTCACACACCCTGATTACAGACAGAAGCAAGGATATTAGGCACACACACGTGCACACTCACACACCCTGATTACAGACAGAAGCAAGGATATTAGGCACACACACGTGCACACTCACACACCCTGATTACAGACAGAAGCAAGGATATTAGGCACACACACGTGCACACTCACACACCCTGATTACAGACAGAAGCAAGGATATTAGGCACACACACGTGCACACTCACACACCCTGATTACAGACAGAAGCAAGGATATTAGGCACACACACGTGCACACACACACACCCTGATTACAGACAGAAGCAAGGATATTAGGCACACACACGTGCACACCACACCCTGATTACAGACAGAAGCAAGGATATTAGGCACACACACACGTGCACACTCACACACCCTGATTACAGACAGAAGCAAGGATATTAGGCACACACACGTGCACACTCACACACCCTGATTACAGAAAGAAAGCAAGATATTTAGGCTCACACACACACACGTGCACACTCACACACCCTGATTGCAGACAGAAGCAAGGATATTAGGCACACACACGTGCACACTCACACACCCTGATTACAGACAGAAGCAAGGATATTAGGCACACACACACGTGCACACTCACACACCCTGATTACAGACAGAAGCAAGGATATTAGGCACACACACACACACGTGCACACTCACACACCCTGATTACAGACAGAAGCAAGGATATTAGGCACACACACGTGCACACTCACACACCCTGATTACAGACAGAAGCAAGGATATTAGGTACACACGTGCACACTCACACACCCTGATACAGACAGAAGCAAGGATATTAGGCACACACACGTGCACACTCACACACCCTGATTACAGACAGAAGCAAGGATATTAGGCACACACACGTGCACACTCACACACCCTGATTACAGACAGAAGCAAGGATATTAGGCACACACGTGCACACTCACACACCCTGATTACAGACAGAAGCAAGGATATTAGGCACACACACGTGCACACTCACACACCCTGATTACAGACAGAAGCAAGGATATTAGGCACACACACGTGCACACTCACACACCCTGATTACAGACAGAAGCAAGGATATTAGGCACACACGTGCACACTCACACACCCTGATTACAGACAGAAGCAAGGATATTAGGCACACACACGTGCACACTCACAAACCCTGATTACAGACAGAAGCAAGGATATTAGGCACACACACGTGCACACTCACACACCCTGATTACAGACAGAAGCAAGGATACACACACCCTGATTACAGACAGAAGCAAGGATATTAGGCACACACACGTGCACACTCACACACCCTGATTACAGACAGAAGCAAGGATATTAGGCACACACACGTGCACACTCACACACCCTGATTACAGACAGAAGCAAGGATATTAGGCACACACACGTGCACACACACACACCCTGATTACAGACAGAAGCAAGGATATTAGGCACACACACGTGCACACACACCCTGATTACAGACAGAAGCAAGGATATTAGGCACACACACACGTGCACACTCACACACACCTGATTACAGACAGAAGCAAGGATATTAGGCACACACACACGTGCACACTCACACACCCTGATTACAGACAGAAGCAAGGATATTAGGCACACACACACACGTGCACACTCACACACCCTGATTAGCAGACAGAAGCAAGGATATTAGGCACACACACGTGCACACTCACACACCCTGATTACAGACAGAAGCAAGGATATTAGGCACACACACACGTGCACACTCACACACCCTGATTACAGACAGAAGCAAGGATATTAGGCACACACACACACACGTGCACACTCACACACCCTGATTACAGACAGAAGCAAGGATATTAGGCACACACACGTGCACACTCACACACCCTGATTACAGACAGAAGCAAGGATATTAGGCTACACACGTGCACACTCACACACCCTGATTACAGACAGAAGCAAGGATATTAGGCACACACACGTGCACACTCACACACCCTGATTACAGACAGAAGCAAGGATATTAGGCACACACACGTGCACACTCACACACCCTGATTACAGACAGAAGCAAGGATATTAGGCACACACGTGCACACTCACACACCCTGATTACAGACAGAAGCAAGGATATTAGGCACACACACGTGCACACTCACACACCCTGATTACAGACAGAAGCAAGGATATTAGGCACACACACGTGCACACTCACACACCCTGATTACAGACAGAAGCAAGGATATTAGGCACCACACACGTGCACACTCACACACCCTGATTACAGACAGAAGCAAGGATATTAGGCACACACACGTGCACACTCACACACCCTGATTACAGACAGAAGCAAGGATATTAGGCACACACACACGTGCACACAACACACACCCTGATTACAGACAGAAGCAAGGATATTAGGCACACACACGTGCACACCACACACCCCCTGATTACAGACAGAAGCAAGGATATTAGGCACACAACGTGCACACTACACACCCTGATTACAGACAGAAGCAAGGATATTAGGCACACACACTGCACACTGCACACTACACACCCTGATTACAGACAGAAGCAAGGATATTAGGCACACACACACGTGCACACTCACACACCCTGATTTCAGACAGAAGCAAGGATATTAGGCACACACGTGCACACTCCTCACACCCTGATTACAGACAGAAGCAAGGATATTAGGCACACACACAGCTGCACACTCACACACCCTGATTACAGACAGAAGCAAGGATATTAGGCAACACACACACACGTCAACACTCTCACACCCTGTATACAGACCGAAGCAAGGATATAGGTACACTAACGTGCACACTCACACCACCCAGTTACAGACAGAAGCAAGGATATTATGGCTGCCACACACACGTGCACAATCACACACCCCTCTGATTACAGACAGAAGCGAAGGATATTAGGCAACACACACGTGCACACAACACACATCCCTGCTTTACAGACAGAAGCAAGGATATTAGGCACAACACACACAGTACTGCACACTCCACACCGCTGATTACAGACAGAAGCAAGGATATTAGGCACACACACCGTGCACCACTCACACACCCTGATTACAGACAGAAGCAAGGATATTAGGCACACACACACGTGCACACTCACACACCCTGATTACAGACAGAAGCAAGGATATTAGGCACACACACACGTGCACACTCACACGTGCACACACACCCTGATTACAGACAGAAGCAAGGATATTAGGCACACACACACGTGCACACTCACACACCCTGATTACAGACAGAAGCAAGGATATTAGGCACACACACGTGCACACTCACAAACCCTGATTACAGACAGAAGCAAGGATATTAGGCACACACACGTGCACACTCACACACCCTGATTACAGACAGAAGCAAGGATATTAGGCACACACACGAGCACACTAACACACCCCTGATTACAGACAGAAGCAAGGATATTAGGCACACACACGTGCACACTCACACACCCTGATTACAGACAGAAGCAAGGATATTAGGCACACACACGTGCACACTCACACACCCTGATTAACAGACAGAAGCAAGGATATTAGGCACACCACACGTGCACACTCACACACCCTGATTACAGACAGAAGCAAGGATATTAGGCACACACGTGCACACTCACACACCCCTGATTACAGACAGAAGCAAGGATATTAGGCACACACACGTGCACACTCACAAACCCTGATTACAGACAGAAGCAAGGATATTAGGCAACACACACGTGCACACTCACACACCCTGATTACAGACAGAAGCAAGGATATTAGGCACACACACTGTGCACACTCACACACCCTGATTACAGACAGAAGCAAGGATATTAGGCACACACACGGTGCACACTCACACACCCTGATTACAGACAGAAGCAAGGATATTAGGCACACACACGTGCACACTCACCCACCCTGATTACAGACAGAAGCAAGGATATTAGGCACACACACGTGCACACTCACACACCCTGATTACAGACAGAAGCAAGGATATTAGGCACACACACGTGCACACTCACACACCATGATTACAGACAGAAGCAAGGATATTAGGCACACACACCGTGCACACTCACACACCCTGATTACAGACAGAAGCAAGGATATTAGGCACACACGTGCACACTCACCACACCCTGATTACAGTCAGAAGCAAGGATATTAGGCACACACGTGCACACTCACACACCCTGATTACAGACAGAAGCAAGGATATTAGGCACACACGTGCACACTCACACACCCTGAATACAGACAGAAGCAGGATATTAGGCACACAACGTGCACACTCACACATCCCTGATTACAGACAGAAGCAAGGATAATTAGGCACACATGTGCACACTCACACACCCTGATTACAGACAGAAGCAAGGATTTAGGCACACCACGTGCACACTCACACACCTTGATTACAGACAGAAGCAAGGATATTAGGCACCACACGGTGCACACTCACACACCCTGATTACAGACAAGAAGCAAAGGATATTAGGCACACACACGTGCACACTCACACACCCTGATTACAGACAGAAGCAAGGATATTAGGCACACACACGTGCACACTCACACACCCTGATTACAGACAGAAGCAAGCATATTAGCCACACACACACGTGCACACTCACACACCCTGATTACAGACAGAAGCAAGGATATTAGGCACACACACACGTGCACACTCACACACCCTGATTACAGACAGAAGCAAGGATATTAGGTACACACGTGCACACTCACACACCCTGATTACAGACAGAAGCAAGGATATTAGGCACACACACACGTGCACACTCACACACCCTGATTACAGACAGAAGCAAGGATATTAGGCACACACACACGTGCACACTCACACACCCTGATTACAGACAGAAGCAAGGATATTAGGTACACACGTGCACACTCACACACCCTGATTACAGACAGAAGCAAGGATATTAGGCACACACACACGTGCACACACACACACCCTGATTACAGACAGAAGCAAGGATATTAGGCACACACACGTGCACACACACACATCCTGATTACAGACAGAAGCAAGGATATTAGGCACACACACGTGCACACTCACACACCCTGATTACAGACAGAAGCAAGGATATTAAGCACACACACGTGCACACTCACACACCCTGATTACAGACAGAAGCAAGGATATTAGGCACACACACGTGCACACTCACACACCCTGATTACAGACAGAAGCAAGGATATTAGGCACACACACGTGCACACTCACACACCCTGATTACAGACAGAAGCAAGGATATTAGGCACACACACACGTGCACACTCACACACCCTGATTACAGACAGAAGCAAGGATATTAGGCACACACACACACACGTGCACACTCACACACCCTGATTACAGACAGAAGCAAGGATATTAGGCACACACACACGTGCACACTCACACACCCTGATTACAGACAGAAGCAAGGATATTAGGCACACACGTGCACACTCACACACCCTGATTACAGACAGAAGCAAGCATATTAGCCACACACACACGTGCACACTCACACACCCTGATTACAGACAGAAGCAAGGATATTAGGCACACACACACGTGCACACTCACACACCCTGATTACAGACAGAAGCAAGGATATTAGGCACACACACACGTGCACACACACACATCCTGATTACAGACAGAAGCAAGATATTAGGCACACACACACGTGCACACTCACACACCCTGATTACAGACAGAAGCAAGGATATTAGGCACACACACACGTGCACACTCACACACCCTGATTACAGACAGAAGCAAGGATATTAGGTACACACGTGCACACTCACACACCCTGATTACAGACAGAAGCAAGGATATTAGGCACACACACGTGCACACTCACACACCCTGATTACAGACAGAAGCAAGGATATTAGGCACACACACGTGCACACTCACACACCCTGATTACAGACAGAAGCAAGGATATTAGGCACACACGTGCACACTCACACACCCTGATTACAGACAGAAGCAAGGATATTAGGCACACACGTGCACACTCACACACCCTGATTACAGACAGAAGCAAGGATATTAGGCACACACACGTGCACACTCACACACCCTGATTACAGACAGAAGCAAGGATATTAGGCACACACGTGCACACTCACACACCCTGATTACAGACAGAAGCAAGGATATTAGGCACACACACGTGCACACTCACACACCCTGATTACAGACAGAAGCAAGGATATTAGGCACACACACGTGCACACTCACACACCCTGATTACAGACAGAAGCAAGGATATTAGGCACACACACGTGCACGCTCACACACCCTGATTACAGACAGAAGCAAGGATATTAGGTACACACGTGCACACTCACACACCTTGATTACAGACAGAAGCAAGGATATTAGGCACACACACGTGCACACTCACACACCCTGATTACAGACAGAAGCAAGGATATTAGGCACACACACGTGCACACTCACACACCCTGATTACAGACAGAAGCAAGGATATTAGGCACACACACACGTGCACACTCACACACCCTGATTACAGACAGAAGCAAGGATATTAGGCACACACACGTGCACACTCACACACCCTGATTACAGACAGAAGCAAGGATATTAGGTACACACGTGCACACTCACACACCCTGATTACAGACAGAAGCAAGGATATTAGGCACACACACGTGCACACTCACACACCCTGATTACAGACAGAAGCAAGGATATTAGGTACACACGTGCACACTCACACACCCTGATTACAGACAGAAGCAAGGATATTAGGCACACACACGTGCACACTCACACACCCTGATTACAGACAGAAGCAAGCATATTAGGCACACACACACGTGCACACTCACACACCCTGATTACAGACAGAAGCAAGCATATTAGGCACACACACACGTGCACACTCACACACCCTGATTACAGACAGAAGCAAGCATATTAGGCACACACACACGTGCACACTCACACACCCTGATTACAGACAGAAGATACATAGGTTGCAGGCTCCTTCTTATTCACACTTGTATACTTCAGTTTGATTAGACGCCCCCTGGCAGCTCTATTATCATGCACACTTCAGATTCAGGTCGTGTTAGATACCAGGCACATAGGGTATCTGCCCTCTCAGATATTTTCTATAGTAATTTAGAGCCAAATGTACAAAACACACAAGTTCTCAGAACACGAGATAATCTAACCAAATTTGTGTAACCGTGCAGTTTAACATAGAAATCTGCCACTGTTTTGTATTGATAATAAATATCTATTAATATGACATAATAAAATACACACAAAATGTATTCCATCAAATAAAAAATAAAGATCATAGTTTTCAAATAATACAAAGTATTACAATCAGTATATGCGGCTATAACAATAGGTTTACCTTAAGAAGATTGACCTCAATTGAGGGTCAAATAATGTCTAAAATAAAAAAAAAAGTCCCCCAAAAAAGTATCCAAAATAAAGTCCAAAATTTGTGTTGTAAACCAGTGAAAAAAATTATATGTCTGGAAAATATGTCCTTTGCAGAAAAAATAATAATTGCAAAAATATATATAGAACAAAATCTAAAAATATGTGTTGAAAAAAATGCAAATCACAATGAATAATCAGTGAATCTTCAATACCATTTAAATCCGAAACTGAAATAGAAATATAGTGCAAAACCATCAGATAGGTGTCCCCAGTCCCACAAATGACATTTACCGGACCCCCAAGGTCAAGTTTTTTGCACCAAACAATATTACCTTGGGGGTCCGGTAAATATCATTTGTGGGACTGGGAACACCTATCTGATGGTTTTGGACACATTTTCCAGACATATACATTTTTCACTGGTTTACAACACAGACCTCATTATGGACAATATTTTAGATACTTTTTTGGGGGACATTTTTATTTTGGACATTATTTGACCCTCAATTGAGGTCAATCCTTTTTAGGTATGAAACAAACAAAAAGTCACTCACATGTGAGATGGCACAATATATAGATAAATAGTGCAAATGGACAGGCTGGATGCTCCCAGCAGGAACCTCCATTGGAATTCCTCCTTAGACTTCAGAGCCTGCAATATCCGGTGTAGTGTCGAAATCTGCGACCCGACGGAGTGTGCAACCATGAAGTCACCACATTCCTGAGCGCACACGTGACTGGTTGACCACCAATCACCTGCTAGAGACCTCCTTCCCAGGCTGCTGGCTTATTGGGACTGACTCGCACTGTCAATAAGCGACCTACGAATTGTTTTACAAAGATCTTTATGAGATATTGTGTAATATGCTTATTGAAACAATGACGCTGCAGTCCTATTCAATTTGAGTAGAAATGTATGGTACCTAGATTAACTAGATACATTATGTATTATTTAATAGCATCTTGAAGCGAATGCTCAAATTAAGGTAACTATTATTAAGAGGACTACAGCGTCATTGTTTCGATAAGCATATTACACAATATATCATAAAGACCTTTGTAAAACAATCCGTAGGTCGCTTAATGACAGTGCGAGTCAGTCCCAATCAATTATTAATATAACAAAGATGCCCTTTTAGATGGTATTTGTTACCCAAAAACATATGCGTGTTGGAGATATCAAGGGTGCAAGATTATAAGGATTTTGTAGCAAATTTGGTTGATTGTTACAATTTTATCTCATAAAGATGTTTGTAAAACAATCCGTAGGTCGCTTAGTGACAGTGCGAGTCAGTCCCAGTAAACCAGCAGCCTGGGAAGGAGGTGTCTCTAGCAGGTAGGTGGTCAACCAGTCAAGTATGCGCTCAGGAAAGTGGTGACGTCACGGTCGCAAATTCCGTTGGTTCGCAGATTCCAACACTACACTGGCCACAGGCAATCAGGAGAAATCCAGCAGCCACTTTCCACAAACAGTGCACATCTCACATGGATACATATTTATTATGTCACATGGATATGTATTTATTATGTAACATGGATATGTATTTATTATGTCACATGGATACATATTTATTATGTCACATGGATATGTATTTATTATGTCACATGGATACATATTTATTATGTCACATGGATATGTATTTATTATGTCACATGGATATGTATTTATTATGTCACATGGATATGTATTTATTATGTCACATGGATATGTATTTATTATGTCACATGGATATGTATTTATTATGTCACATGGATATGTATTTATTATGTCACATGGATATGTATTTATTATGTCACATGGATACATATTTATTATGTCACATGGATATGTATTTATTATGTCACATGGATATGTATTTATTATGTCACATGGATATGTATTTATTATGTCACATGGATACGTATTTATTATGTCACATGGATATGTATTTATTATGTCACATGGATATGTATTTATTACGTCACATGGATACATATTTATTACGTCACATGGATACATATTTATTATGTCACATGGATATGTATTTATTATGTCACATGGATATGTATTTATTATGTCACATGGATACGTATTTATTATGTCACATGGATACATATTTATTATGTCATATGGATATGTATTTA
This sequence comes from Bombina bombina, assembly GCF_027579735.1. Taxonomy (NCBI): domain Eukaryota; kingdom Metazoa; phylum Chordata; class Amphibia; order Anura; family Bombinatoridae; genus Bombina; species Bombina bombina. The sequence continues at coordinate 272,040,944 of NC_069507.1, forward strand.
TTATGTCACATGGATATGTATTTATTATGTCACATGGATATGTATTTATTATGTCACATGGATACATATTTATTATGTCACATGGATATGTATTTATTATGTCACATGGATATGTATTTATTACGTCACATGGATACATATTTATTATGTCACATGGATATGTATTTATTGTGTCACATGGATACATATTTATTATGTCACATGGATAGGTATTTATTGTGTCACATAGATAGGTATTTATTGTGTCACATGGATATGTATTTATTATGTCACATGGATACATATTTATTGTGTCACATGGATACATATTTATTATGTCACATGGATAGGTATTTATTGTGTCACATAGATAGGTATTTATTGTGTCACATGGATACATATTTATTATGTCACATGGATAGGTATTTATTGTGTCACATAGATAGGTATTTATTGTGTCACATGGATACATATTTATTATGTCACATGGATAGGTATTTATTGTGTCACATGGATACATATTTATTATGTCACATGGATATGTATTTATTATGTCACATGGATATGTATTTATTATGTCACATGGATACATATTTATTATGTCACATGGATATGTATTTATTATGTAACATGGATACATATTTATTATGTAACATGGATATGTATTTATTATGTCACATGGATACATATTTATTATGTCACATGGATATGTATTTATTATGTCACATGGATACATATTTATTATGTCACATGGATACATATTTATTATGTAACATGGATATGTATTTATTATGTCACATGGATACATATTTATTATGTCACATGGATACATATTTATTGTGTCACATGGATATGTATATATTATGTCACATGGATATGTATTTATTATGTCACATGGATACATATTTATTATGTCACATGGATACATATTTATTGTGTCACATGGATATGTATTTATTATGTCACATGGATATGTATTTATTATGTCACATGGATACATATTTATTGTGTCACATGGATATGTATTTATTATGTCACATGGATATGTATTTATTATGTCACATGGATACATATTTATTGTGTCACATGGATATGTATTTATTATGTCACATGGATACATATTTATTGTGTCACATGGATACGTATTTATAATGTCACATGGATACATATTTATTATGTCACATGGATAGGTATTTATTGTGTCACATGGATATGTATTTATTATGTCACATGGATACATATTTATTATGTCACATGGATAGGTATTTATTGTGTCACATGGATAGGTATTTATTATGTCACATGGATATGCATTTATTATGTCATATGGATACATACTTATTATGTCACATGGATACATATTTATTTATTATGTCACATGGAAATGTATTTAGTCACATGGATATGTATTTATTATGTCACATGTATATATATTTATTATGTCACATGGATATGTATTTATTATGTCACATGGATATGTATTATGTCACATGTATATATATTTATTATGTCACATGGATATGTATTATGTCACATGTATATATATTTATTATGTCACATGGATATGTATCTATCATGTCACATGGATATGTATCTATTATGTCACATGGATACTTATATAAGTATCCATGTGATATAATAGATACATATCCATGTGACATAATAAATAAGTATCCATGTGACATAATAAATACCTATCCATGTGACATAATAAATACCTATCCATGTGACATAATAAATACCTATCCATGTGACATAATAAATACCTATCCATGTGACATAATAGATACATATATATGTGATATAATAGATACGTATCCATGTGACATAATAAATACCTATCCATGTGACATAATAAATATGTCACATGGATTTGTATTTATTATGTCACATGGATACGTATTTATTATGTCACATAGATATCTATTATGTCACATGGATATGTATCTATTATGTCACATGGATACGTATATATGTCACTGGGATAGGTATTTATTATGTCACTGGGATAGGTATTTATTATGTCACATGGATATGTATCTATTATGTCACATGGATATGTATCTATTATGTCACATGTATACGCATATATGTCACTGGATAGGTATTTATTATGTCGCATGGATACGCATATGTCACTGGGATAGGTATTTATTATGTCACATGGATACATATTTATTACGTCACATGGATATGTATTTATTATGTCACATGGATAGGTATTTATTATGTCACATGGATATGTCACTGGGATAGGTATTTATTATGTCACATGGATACGCATATATGTCACTGGGATAGGTATTTATTATGTCACATGTATTTGTATTTATTACGTCACATGGATACATATTTATTACGTCACATGGATAGGTATTTATTACGTCACATGGATATGTATTTATTATGTCACATGGATACGTATTTATTATGTCACATGGATAGGTATTTATTACGTCACATGGATAGGTATTTATTACGTCACATGGATACCTATTTATTATGTCACATGGATACATATTTATTATGTCACATGGATATGTATTTATTATGTCACATGGATATGTATTTATTACGTCACATGGATACATATTTATTATGTCACATGGATATGTATTTATTGTGTCACATGGATACATATTTATTATGTCACATGGATAGGTATTTATTGTGTCACATAGATAGGTATTTATTGTGTCACATGGATATGTATTTATTATGTCACATGGATACATATTTATTGTGTCACATGGATACATATTTATTATGTCACATGGATAGGTATTTATTGTGTCACATAGATAGGTATTTATTGTGTCACATGGATACATATTTATTATGTCACATGGATAGGTATTTATTGTGTCACATAGATAGGTATTTATTGTGTCACATGGATACATATTTATTATGTCACATGGATAGGTATTTATTGTGTCACATGGATACATATTTATTATGTCACATGGATATGTATTTATTATGTCACATGGATATGTATTTATTATGTCACATGGATACATATTTATTATGTCACATGGATATGTATTTATTATGTAACATGGATACATATTTATTATGTAACATGGATATGTATTTATTATGTCACATGGATACATATTTATTATGTCACATGGATATGTATTTATTATGTCACATGGATACATATTTATTATGTCACATGGATACATATTTATTATGTAACATGGATATGTATTTATTATGTCACATGGATACATATTTATTATGTCACATGGATACATATTTATTGTGTCACATGGATATGTATATATTATGTCACATGGATATGTATTTATTATGTCACATGGATACATATTTATTATGTCACATGGATACATATTTATTGTGTCACATGGATATGTATTTATTATGTCACATGGATATGTATTTATTATGTCACATGGATACATATTTATTGTGTCACATGGATATGTATTTATTATGTCACATGGATATGTATTTATTATGTCACATGGATACATATTTATTGTGTCACATGGATATGTATTTATTATGTCACATGGATACATATTTATTGTGTCACATGGATACGTATTTATAATGTCACATGGATACATATTTATTATGTCACATGGATAGGTATTTATTGTGTCACATGGATATGTATTTATTATGTCACATGGATACATATTTATTATGTCACATGGATAGGTATTTATTGTGTCACATGGATAGGTATTTATTATGTCACATGGATATGCATTTATTATGTCATATGGATACATACTTATTATGTCACATGGATACATATTTATTTATTATGTCACATGGAAATGTATTTAGTCACATGGATATGTATTTATTATGTCACATGTATATATATTTATTATGTCACATGGATATGTATTTATTATGTCACATGGATATGTATTATGTCACATGTATATATATTTATTATGTCACATGGATATGTATTATGTCACATGTATATATATTTATTATGTCACATGGATATGTATCTATCATGTCACATGGATATGTATCTATTATGTCACATGGATACTTATATAAGTATCCATGTGATATAATAGATACATATCCATGTGACATAATAAATAAGTATCCATGTGACATAATAAATACCTATCCATGTGACATAATAAATACCTATCCATGTGACATAATAAATACCTATCCATGTGACATAATAAATACCTATCCATGTGACATAATAGATACATATATATGTGATATAATAGATACGTATCCATGTGACATAATAAATACCTATCCATGTGACATAATAAATATGTCACATGGATTTGTATTTATTATGTCACATGGATACGTATTTATTATGTCACATAGATATCTATTATGTCACATGGATATGTATCTATTATGTCACATGGATACGTATATATGTCACTGGGATAGGTATTTATTATGTCACTGGGATAGGTATTTATTATGTCACATGGATATGTATCTATTATGTCACATGGATATGTATCTATTATGTCACATGTATACGCATATATGTCACTGGATAGGTATTTATTATGTCGCATGGATACGCATATGTCACTGGGATAGGTATTTATTATGTCACATGGATACATATTTATTACGTCACATGGATATGTATTTATTATGTCACATGGATAGGTATTTATTATGTCACATGGATATGTCACTGGGATAGGTATTTATTATGTCACATGGATACGCATATATGTCACTGGGATAGGTATTTATTATGTCACATGTATTTGTATTTATTACGTCACATGGATACATATTTATTACGTCACATGGATAGGTATTTATTACGTCACATGGATATGTATTTATTATGTCACATGGATACGTATTTATTATGTCACATGGATAGGTATTTATTACGTCACATGGATAGGTATTTATTACGTCACATGGATACCTATTTATTATGTCACATGGATACATATTTATTATGTCACATGGATACATATTTATTATGTCACATGGATACATATTTATTACGTCACATGGATACCTATTTATTATGTCACATGGATACATATTTATTACGTCACATGGATACCTATTTATTATGTCACATGGATACATATTTATTACGTCACATGGATACCTATTTATTATGTCACATGGATACATATTTATTACGTCACATGGATAGGTATTTATTACGTCACATGGATACCTATTTATTATGTCACATGGATATGTATTTATTACGTCACATGGATATGTATTTATTATGTCACATGGATACCTATTTATTACGTCACATGGATATGTATTTATTATGTCACATGGATACCTATTTATTACGTCACATGGATATGTATTTATTACGTCACATGGATACCTATTTATTACGTCACATGGATATGTATTTATTATGTCACGGATACCTATTTATTATGTCACATGGATAGGTATATATTATGTCACATGGATACCTATTTATTATGTCACATGGATACCTATTTATTATGTCACATGGATATGTATTTATTATGTCACATGGATATGTATTTATTACGTCACATGGATATGTATATATTATGTCACATGGATACCTATTTATTATGTCACATGGATACATATTTATTACGTCACATGGATATGTATTTATTACGTCACATGGATATGTATTTATTATGTCACATGGATACATATTTATTACGTCACATGGATACATATTTATTACGTCACATGGATATGTATTTATTATGTCACATGGATACGTATTTATTATGTCACATGGATATGTATTTATTACATCACATGGATATGTATTTATTATGTCACATGGATACCTATTTATTACGTCACATGGATATGTATTTATTATGTCACATGGATACCTATTTATTATGTCACATGGATAGGTATATATTATGTCACATGGATACCTATTTATTATGTCACATGGATACCTATTTATTATGTCACATGGATATGTATTTATTATGTCACATGGATATGTATTTATTACGTCACATGGATATGTATATATTATGTCACATGGATACCTATTTATTATGTCACATGGATACATATTTATTACGTCACATGGATATGTATTTATTACGTCACATGGATATGTATTTATTATGTCACATGGATACATATTTATTACGTCACATGGATACATATTTATTACGTCACATGGATATGTATTTATTATGTCACATGGATACGTATTTATTATGTCACATGGATATGTATTTATTACATCACATGGATATGTATTTATTATGTCACATGGATACATATTTATTACGTCACATGGATAGGTATTTATTATGTCACATGGATACCTATTTATTATGTCACATGGATACATATTTATTACGTCACATGGATAGGTATTTATTATGTCACATGGATATGTATATATTATGTCACATGGATATGTATATATTATGTCACATGGATACCTATTTATTATGTCACATGGATACATATTTATTACGTCACATGGATAGGTATTTATTACGTCACATGGATAGGTATTTATTACGTCACATGGATAGGTATTTATTATGTCACATGGATAGGTATTTATTACGTCACATGGATAGGTATATATTATGTCACATGGATACCTATTTATTATGTCACATGGATACATATTTATTACGTCACATGGATATGTATATATTATGTCACATGGATAGGTATTTATTATGTCACATGGATACATATTTATTACGTCACATGGATAGGTATATATTATGTCACATGGATACCTATTTATTATGTCACATGGATACATATTTATTACGTCACATGGATACATATTTATTACGTCACATGGATAGGTATATATTATGTCACATGGATATGTATTTATTATGTCACATGGATACATATTTATTACGTCACATGGATAGGTATATATTATGTCACATGGATACCTATTTATTATGTCACATGGATACATATTTATTACGTCACATGGATACATATTTATTACGTCACATGGATAGGTATATATTATGTCACATGGATACCTATTTATTATGTCACATGGATATGTATATATTATGTCACATGGATAGGTATATATTATGTCACATGGATACCTATTTATTATGTCACATGGATATGTATATATTATGTCACATGGATAGGTATATATTATGTCACATGGATACCTATTTATTATGTCACATGGATATGTATATATTATGTCACATGGATAGGTATATATTATGTCACATGGATAGGTATTTATTATGTCACATGGATATGTATATATTATGTCACATGGATACGTAATTATTATCAATACAGAACAGAGGCAGATTTTAATCACACTTTAGCCTGTTCTCTTACAAACGTGTTTCCTGTATCTGCCCTCTCACCCTACATCTGCCTATAGAGACCTCAGCTAACAACTTCTGTCAATTGTTTTCTAGATGGTGAGAAGAATTCCTGAGGATGAGATCACATCCCTGTTATGTCTTGTGACATCATGTGCAATATGTCACCACAGACGCAATAAAACACCGCTTGCTCTCTAAACGTGTCTGTGATTATTTAACTGGTTGTCTCTGCACTGCAGGAGTGACACTCTCTCTTTTCTTTCTATCTCTTTTATTCTGTCGCTCTCCCACTCTGTCTCTATTATCTATCTACTTCCCATTTTCTCTGCCTCCTTCCTTATCTTCATTTTTCTTTACTATTCCATCACTCTTTTCTGTCTCCCTCCCTTTCAATCAATCTCTTTTTCTCTCTCTCTATATCTCTCTCTATATATATATATTTCTCTTTCTTTTTCTCTCTCTCTCTCTCTTTTCTTCTTTCTCTCTCTTTTTCTCTCTCGCTTTCTCTTTCTCATCAAATCAAACTTTATTGGCATGACAGATTACATAAATCAATGATGCGAAATCATCTTCTTCAGGGAAAAGCAGGGGTCAAGTCCAGCAGGAACGCAGGGGAACTGAGTATCTGCACTATTTTTGCAGGTTTGCACAGTCTGGTTAGAGAGATACAGAGATCCTCTAGTAATGGGCAGTAACACTTCCTACAATACTAAAGCCTCTCAGCGGTTCTGCTGTGTGGGACACATGGTGCTTACATTTCTGTGTGGCTTGCTCTGGGGTTATTTAGCTCCCCTCAGCAGAAATAGGACTGTTGCACCTTAAGTGGGTGAGACTCTGTGACAGAGGAGGAGTCTGGAGTTGCTGTCAGACATGGAGGTCGCAGCCCTCCCTGTAAAGGAAGGGGGGGGAGGAACTGAAGCAAGGCTGGCTATGCACCATGTGAGTTAAAGGGACACTGAACCCCAAAAAAACTTTCATGATTCAGATAGAGCAGCAATTTTAAGCAACTTTCTAATTTACTCCGATTATCACATTTTCTTTATTCTCATGGTATCTTTATTTGAAAAGTCCAGCACTCGCTCACAAGCTCACAGCTAAGAATAAAAGCAAAACTGGAAGAGTTAGTTACCTCATTTGGCCAAATGGGACAAGCTCAGGCACCACGTCAAGGTCTCTTCCTAGTGCCTGAGTCCCTATTACAGCCACACACACAAATGCAGGCTAATAAATAAACTGGGAACAAGTCAGGGTTCTAATAAACAAACTGGGAACAAGTCAGGGTTCTAATAAACAAACTGGGAACAAGTTAGGGTTCTAATAAACAAACTGGGAACAAGTCAGGGTTCTAATAAACAAACTGGGAACAAGTCAGGGTTCTAATAAACAAACTGGGAACAAGTCAGGGTTCTAATAAACAAACTGGGAACAAGTCAGGGTTCTAATAAACAAACTGGGAACAAGTCAGGGTTCTAATAAACAAACTGGGAACAAGTCAGGGTTCTAATAAACAAACTGGGAACAAGTCAGGGTTCTAATAAACAAACTGGGAACAAGTCAGGGTTCTAATAAACAAACTGGGAACAAGTCAGGGTTCTAATAAACAAACTGGGAACAAGTCAGAGTTCTAATAAACAAACTGGGAACAAGTCAGGGTTCTAATAAACAAACTGGGAACAAGTCAGGGTTCTAATAAACAAACTGGGAACAAGTCAGGGTTCTAATAAACAAACTGGGAACAAGTCAGGGTTCTAATAAACAAACTGGGAACAAGTCAGGGTTCTAATAAACAAACTGGGAACAAGTCAGGGTTCTAATAAACAAACTGGGAACAAGTCAGGGTTCTAATAAACAAACTGGGAACAAGTCAGGGTTCTAATAAACAAACTGGGAACAAGTCAGAGTTCACAGACTTATGTAATCACGCTGGGCGTAAGCAAAGTTAAGAAGTGGAACAGCACATCCAGACCGGACCAGGTACACATCCCATGACCCACAACCAGGCTCAGCTTCGGTTGCTATCGCACTCACATAAAGCTACATCCACTTGCAGGGTCACAGGCAGTTAACCTTGTCCCATTTGGCCAAATGCGGTAACTAACTCTTCCAGTTTTGCTATTATTCTTAGCTGTGAGCTTGTGAGCACACACACTCTCATGTACAGGCAAACAAACACTCTCACTCATGTACACACACATGCTCACATGCATGCATACACTCACAGGCATGCACAATCTCTCACTCATGCACACACACACATATGCTCACATGCATGCATACACTCACAGGCATGCACACACTCTCTCTCATGCACACACACACACATATATGCTCACATGCATGCATACACTCACAGGCATGCACAAACTCTCACTCATGCACACACACATGCTCACATGCATGCATACACTCACAGGCATGCACAATCTCTCACTCATGCACACACACACATATGCTCACATGCATGCATACACTCACAGGCATGCACACACTCTCTCTCATGCACACACACACACACACACATATATGCTTACATGCATGCATACACTCACAGGCATGCACACACTCTCTCTCATGCACACACACACACATATATGCTCACATGCATGCATACACTCACAGGCATGCACAAACTCTCACTCATGCACACACACATGCTCACATGCATGCATACACTCACAGGCATGCACAAACTCTCACTCATGCACACACACACATGCTCACATGCATGCATACACTTACAGGCATACACAAACTCTCACTCATGCACATACACATGCTCTCATGCATTCATACACTCACAGGCATGCACAAACTCTCACTTATGCACACACATGCTAACATGCATGCATACTCTCACTCATACACACACACATGCTAACATGCATGCATACTCTCACTCATACACACACACATGCTCACATGCATGCATACACTTACAGGCATGAACAATCTCTCACTCATGCATACACACATGCTCACATGCATGCATACACTCACAGGCATGCACAAACTCTCACTCATGCATACACACATGCTAACATGCATGCATACACTCACAGGCATGCACAAACTCTCACTCATGCATACACACATGCATGCATGTACTCATAGGCATGCACAAACTCTTACTCATGCACACACACATGCTCACATGCATGCATACACTCATAGGCATGCACAAACGCTCACACACATGCTCACATGCATGCATACACTCACTCACAGGCATGCACACACTCTCACTCATGCACACACACATGCTCACATGCATGCATACACTCACAGGCATGAACAATCTCTCACTCATGCACACACACATGCTCGCATGCACGCATACACTCACAGACATGTACAGGCAAACGCACACTCTCACTCATGCACACACACATGCTCACATGCATGCATACACTCACAGGCATGAACAATGTCTCACTCATGCACACACACATGCTCACATGCATGCACTCACAGGCATGCACAAACCCTTACTCATGCACACCCACATGTTCACATGCATACACTAACAGGCATGCACACACTCTCACTCATGCACTCTCACATGGATGCATTCACTCACAGGCATGCAACACTCTCACTCATACATTCACTCACAGGCATGCACCGACAAACACACACGCTCACATGCATGCATGCATACACTCACAGACATGCACAGACAAACACACACTCTCACTCATGCACACGCATCTGCTCACATGCACACACATCTGCTCACATGCATGCATACACTCACAGACATACAAACACTCTAACTCATGCACACACACATGCTCACAGGCATGCACAAACTCTCACTCATGCACACACACATGCTCACATGCATGCATACACTCACAAGCATGCACACACTCTCACTCATGCACACATACACGCTCACATGCATGCAGACACTCACAGACATGCACACACTCTCACTCATGCACGCTCACATGCATGCATACACTTAACAGGCATGCAGACACTCACTCATGCACACACACATGCTCACATGCATGCATACACTCAAAGGCATGAACAAACTCTCACTCATGCACACATGCACACATACATGCTCACATGCATGCATACACTCACAGACATACACACACTCTCACTCATGCATGCTCACATGCATGCATACACTCACAGGTATGCACACACTCTCACTCATGGTCTATTCTCATGGTATGCTTATTTGAAAAGTCCAGCACTCACTTACAAGCTTACAAGCTCACAGCTAAGAATAAAAGCAAAACTGGAAGAGTTAGTTACCGCATTTGGCCAAATGGGACAAGCTCAGGCACCACGTCAAGGTCTCTTCCTAGTGCCTGAGTCCCTATTACAGCCACACACACAAATGCAGGCTAATAAATAAACTGGGAACAAGTTAGAGTTCTAATAAACAAACTGGGAACAAGTCAGGGTTCTAATAAACAAACTGGGAACAAGTCAGGGTTCTAATAAACAAACTGGGAACAAGTCAGGGTTCTAATAAACAAACTGGGAACAAGTCAGGGTTCTAATAAACAAACTGGGAACAAGTCAGGGTTCTAATAAACAAACTGGGAACAAGTCAGGGTTCTAATAAACAAACTGGGAACAAGTCAGGGTTCTAATAAACAAACTGGGAACAAGTCAGGGTTCTAATAAACAAACTGGGAACAAGTCAGGGTTCTAATAAACAAACTGGGAACAAGTCAGAGTTCACAGACTTATGTAATCACGCCGGGCGTAAGCAAAGTTAAGAAGTGGAACAGCACATCCAGACCGGACCAGGTACACATCCCATGACCCACAACCAGGCTCAGCTTCGGTTGCTATCGCACTCACATAAAGCTACATCCACTTGCAGGGTCACAGGCAGTTAACCTTGTCCCATTTGGCCAAATGCGGTAACTAACTCTTCCAGTTTTGCTTTTATTCTTAGCTGTGAGCTTGTGAGCGAGTGCTGGACTTTTTATGTGTGTAACAGTGTTTGTTTTTGTAATTCACCCTTTGGTTCCTGCACCCAGGCAGGCCCGGGGTTAACTGCCTGTGACCCTGCAAGTGGATGTAGCTTTATGTGAGTGCGATAGCAACCGAAGCTGAGCCTGGTTGTGGGTCATGGGATGTGTACCCGGTCCGGTCTGGATGTGCTGTTCCACTTCTTAACTATGTTTATTTGAAAAGCAAGAATGCAAGTTTAGATGCTGGCCAATTTTGGTGAACAACCTGGGTTGTCCTTGCTGATTGGAAAGCACCAATAAACAAGTGTGGTCCATGGTTCTGAACCAAAAATATGCTGGCTCCTTAGCTGAGATGCCTTCTTTTTCAAATAAAGATAGCAAGAGAACAAAGAAAAATTGATAATAGAAGTAAATTAGAAAGTTGCTTAAAATTGCTGCTCTATCTGAATCCTGAAATAAAAAATTGGGTTCAGTGTCCCTTTAAAAACAAAGTACGGACACCCTGGATCTTGACAACATGCAGTCGTGTGTATAGTTTAGTTATTTTAAAGTTAAAAAGTTTAATGTTTCACAAAGGAAAAAAAGTGCTCATCAGGCAGGGAAGAGTCTTCCAGCTTCCTCTCTGATTGGAATTCTTTTCAGTTCTTTCAGAGATAGCTGGGATGAGGCAAGGGAAATACACAAAGGATAATAATCCTTGCAATTAAAGGTGTTTGTGAAACATCTTGTAGTATTAGCTAAATGGCCAAATGTATGTGCAGTCTGTTTATGTTGGTGTCTGTACGTCTATCAATTTATGGTCAGCAGCCCAGGTTCTCTACAGAATGCTGAGCTGTGCAAGGTAATGTATTTGCCACTTACCAGTTTCATCCCAAAGTGACCTGTTTTGCTTTCAATGTTACACAAACCTTATCAAGATCACAATGTCAGATGTTTACATTACAGAGCCTTACACATCCTGAGAGTCAGAGAGTAACATCTCCTACAATTTTACTAAGGCTCTTGGCTTGTTGGATAATTTATCATCTATATACAAACTCTCCTTCTGTGTTCAAATAAGTGTGTGTCTGGCTTCCCAGAATTCAGTATCAGTTGAATCCTAAATTACAAATAAAAATGTCACCCCTGCCATGTAAAAATGTAACCATGGGTGTCCATCCTTAGGCCCCAAGGCAACCATTCAGCCCTTCATTGGTTTTAATTTGCTTTAATTATAGTATAGATTATATACATCATATAAATACAGTGTGTGTAAAACAATATTAATTGTATACAAAATCCGCTGCCCAACAACTAGGGATGGGAAAATCGTTTACAACATTCGAAAAATGAAATTTACCCATTTGAGTGCAGGATTTTCCATTGCGCCGTATTACAGGTTGTGCAGTCTGGCTAAAATCAGGGGTCAAGTCGGGCGGGAACGCATGGGAACGGAGTTCCTGCACTATTTTTGCGGGAGGGACTAAGTTCCCTCTGGACAGAGAATAGAAACACTTCAGTAAACACTGCTGCTGCTGGTGGGAGGAGCTGGAGCACAGTCTGGTTAGAGGGATAGTGAGATCATCTAGTAATGGGCAGTAACACTTCCTACAATACACTAAATGCAAGTCTGTCAGCGGTCCAATCGGCCGCCAGCAGGTGGGTGTCAATCAACTCGATCGGGTTGAATTGTGACGATCTCTGTCCGCCTGCTCTGAGCAGGCGGACAGGGTTATGGAGCAGCAGTCTTTAGACCGCTGCTTCATAACTGCTGTTTCTGGCGAGCCAAAAACACGTGCCCTCAAGCTCCATTCGAAGCTTGATAAATAGGTCTCATGGTGTTCACATTTCTGTGTGGCTTGCTCTGGGGTTATTTAGCTCTCCTCAGCAGAAATAGGACTATTGCACCTTAAGTGGGTGAGACTCTGTGACAGAGGAGGAGTCTCAGGCAATCATTCAACCCTTCATTGGATTTAATTTGCTTCCATTAACCAAATGGTATAGATTATATACATATAAATACAGTGTGTCTGTCTGTCTGCCTGCCTGTCTGCCTGCCTGTGAGGGGCGGTGGAAGTCTTGGTGAGTTCCAACACTTTTTTTGTAGGACTTGACACAATCCATTCCGCCATCTGAGAGAAGTAGTTATGGATTTTACAGTGCCCATCTCTAATCTAAAAAAAAACTAAAAAAAAAAAACTAACAATAACCCCAGAATATCTACTCACGGTTCCTGAAGTCCGGACATCTATCCTCATCTAGTCGGCGAGAAGTCTTCATCCAGGCAGTGACATCTTCATCCATCGCAGGGGTGTCTTCTATCGTCATCATTTTTTATTTTTTTTATTTTATTAGAATAGTAATGTTACGTTAATTTATAGTTTAATATTAGTTTTTTATTTATTTCACAGGTAAGTTTTTATTTATTTAAAGATAGTTATATTGTAACTTTTAATTTAAAGTTGGGGGGTGTTAGGTTTAATTTAGTGTTTTGTGATGTGGGAGGCCGGCAGTATAGGGGTTAATATCTTTATTTCTTTTTTAAGACACGAGTCCACGGATCATCTTAATTACTAATGGGATATTCACCTCCTGGTTAGCAGGAGGAGGCAAAGAGCACCATATCAGAGCTGTTAAATAGCTCCTCCCTTCCCTCCCACTCCAGTCATTCTCTTTGCCTGCGTTAGTGATAGGAAGAGGTAAAGTGAGGTGTTAGATTAGATTCTTCAATCAAGAGTTTATTATTTTTAAAGTAGTGCAAGATTGTGCTGCTTTGTTCTAGGGTGTAGCCGTAGTCCATGTCAGTCTCTTCAGTAGAGCATTTGGTAGTGTGATATTCACAATCACTTTAAATGGTGAATACAAATTTATGACAAAAATAAAGGATTTGTTGCTCTTTTCTTATAATAAGCAAGAAGAAATAACTTATTCAACTTGTTATATAAGGTGAGGCTTTAGTTTAGTAATTGAATTAATATATGTGAAATTATATCTTGCAATAACACATAAGGAAATGTGGATAGTTTCTGATATAAGAATGATACAACGAGGAGAACCACAGGAAAAAATGTGAGTGATAAATGGTTTAAATCACTCAAATGGCAGTTCAATAATATCCAGGGTAAAGTTGTTGCTTTAAGTATAAGCAAGGTTTTCACGCACTCACACAAGCAGACAATAAAATATGTACAGTCCAAACACACTCTCATATATCCCAAATACGTATCAAAAGTACTTTTCCAGATGACAGGTTAATAAGCAAAAGAGGCAATCGAATATAGGTTTGATACAAACAACATAAGGTAAGTATTTGTGCGTGGAGAGCGGTACTTAGCTTATAACCAGGGCGGTTGAGGCAGCGTGGGTATGAGAGAGCTGAAAGGAGCTGACAGGCAGGTAGATTGAGCTCCGGTAACCGCTCAGTGTGAGCGCGACTTCGGCGTCTGTAGTATGAAGTTCCGGTAAGCGTAGTAATCTGGCAGGCTGGTTCCGGTAAGGAGCAAAGGTAGCAAACGAATATGCAGCGCATATAGTAAGGATTGAGCATAAAGACCTGAAAGACTAGTAAAGTCTAAGAGCAAAGTTATTTCACAGGAGACAAAGTGAACTGTGAAGGAACAACTTCAATTTTCAGGCCCAGAATGAGGCTAGACTGTGTCCTTAAATAGGAAGGAAGTTCTTGAGAGGTGCAAATTTAAAGGTATATCACATGTCCCCCCCCTAAGGGAATCACCCCTGGGGATTCTAAATGTGGTTTGAGGGGGTATTTCCTGTGGAAAGTCCTGACCAACTGGGGTGAATGAACAGATGAATGAATGAGCCAGGAGTTATCTTCTGGGCCGTAACTTTTCCATTTAATGAGATATTCCAATTTATGTCTATTTATCCTAGAGTCAAGTATGGATTCTACCTCAAATTCCTCCTGGTTATCCACCATTACAGGAGGTGGGGGTGAGTCAGAAGTGCGAACTTTGACAGGATATGGTTTCAACAAAGAGATATGAAAAGATGGATGAATTTTATAATCTGTAGGCAATTTAAGTTTTACCACATTGGAATTGATTACTTGTTCGATTGGGAAAGGACCCAAAAACTGATTAGCAAGTTTTTTGCTGGGAACATGAAGTTTGAGATTCCTAGTTGAAAGGAGTACTAAGTCCCCAATCTTGTAATCAGGGCCTTGTCTATGAGTTAGATCATAATATCTTTTTTGATAGTTTTTTGCTTCCTTCAGATGTGACTTCAGGACATTTAGTCTTTCTTGGAGATTGGATGTAAATTCTGTAGCTACTGGGGAATTTACTGTTTTACTAGAAAGAGATATAGTGTTAGGGTGGAAACCATATGTCGCATAAAAGGGGGAGGTTTTGATAGAAGCGCTTAAAGAATTGTTATATGTAAATTCAGCCATGGGGAGATAATCTGACCAGTCATCTTGGAGATGTGATATATAACAACGTAAGAATTGCTCTATGGTCTGATTCAGTCTCTCTGTTAGTCCATTTGTCTGTGGATGGAAAGCAGTCGTATATCGATGGTCAATCTTTAACAGTTTACATAGAGATCTCCAGAAAGAGGATGTAAACTGGGTTCCCCTGTCTGTAACTATTTTGGTCGGTAGTCCATGTAATCTAACTACTTGGTCAAGAAAAACTCTAGCAGTTGTTATAGCTGTGGGTAATCCCTTGAGAGGGATGAAATGTGCTAGTCTGGTTAAATGATCCACTATTACCATGATAGTGTTATTATGTTGTGAAAGAGGTAATTCAACAATGAAATCCATTGCTGTGGTACTCCATGGTTTATCCGGGATAGGCAGAGGTGTAAGTAAACCAATTGGTCTTTTGTGAACTAATTTGTTTCGGGCACAGTTCTCACACCCGGATACATATTCATAGATGTATTTATTCATGCCTGGCCACCAGAAATTACGTCTGGTGAGGTCAATGGTTTTTTGGATTTCCGGATGTCCAGAAATTATATCATCATGGGTATGTGAGAGGACTGATGATCTGATACTCTCGGGTACATATAGTTGATTGTTATGATAGTATAAGCCGGTTTGAGGGTCTTTGGAACAATACTGGTGAGGTATTGTATCTTCTTTTAAGGCATTATGTACTTCTTGTTCTATAGGTGTGAGGACACCAATGAACTTTTCAGGTGAGATAGTATAATTAGGTGGATCATGGGGTGAAGTTTCTGATATTCTAGATAGAGCATCAGCTTTCGTATTTTGAGTTCCTGGTTTGTAGGTGATGATGAAGTTAAAGCGGTCTAAGAATAAAGACCATCTAGCTTGTCTGGCTGTTAAAGTTTTGTTCTTCTTCAAATATTCAAGGTTCTTATGGTCAGTAAATATTATGAAGGGGAGTTTTGATCCTTCTAAGAGGTGTCTCCATTGTTCTAGAGCACTCTTTATAGCCAGAAGTTCCTTATCACCCACACTATAGTTAACTTCAGCACTAGTTAATGTTCTGGAAAAGAAAGCGATTGGGTGAATTTCACCATCATCACCTTGCTTTTGAGAGAGTACTGCTCCTATGCCAGTGTTAGAGGCATCCACTTCGAGTTGGAATTGAGCTTCAAAATTGGGGAGCGAAAGTATTGGAGCAGTAGTGAATAGTTCTTTAAGGGTATCAAAGGTTTCTTGTGCTTTGTCAGACCACTTGAATTTTTGATTAACACTGGTTAATTGGGTTAGTGGTCTGACTATTGAAGAAAATTTTTTAATAAACTTTCGGTAAAAATTGGCGAAACCAATGAAGCGTTGTAGTGATTTTACAGTGGTGGGAATAGGCCAATCGATAATAGCAGAAATCTTTTCAGGATCCATTTGTATTTTATTAGGAGTGAGTATATAACCTAAGAACTTTATCTTAGAAACATGGAATACGCATTTTTCTAGCTTGGCGTATAATTTGTGTTCCTTAAGACGTGTAAGTACCCATCTTACGTGTTTTTCGTGTTCAGAGGGAGTTTTGGAATATATCAAGATGTCATCTAAGTATATGATAACACAAATGTCCATGAGATCATGGAATATTTCATTAATAAAATGCTGAAATGTCGCGGGAGCATTGCTCAGACCAAACGGCATCACATTATACTGGAAAAGCCCATAGCGGGTTCTAAAGGCGGTTTTCCATTCATGACCTTCTTTCATACGTATGAGGTTATAAGCCCCCTTAAGGTCAAGTTTGGAATAGATAGTTGCTTCATTCAATCGTTCTAATAATTCAGGTATAAGTGGTAGAGGGTATCTGTTTTTAATAGTTATTTCATTTAAAGCTCTATAATCAATGATAGGTCTTATAGTACCGTCTTTATTACGTACCAGAAACATTCCAGCTGATGCTGGTGATGTTGAATGTGATATAAAACCTTTTCGGAGGTTGTCGTCGAGATAAGAGCGTAAATAAGTTAACTCTTCTTGTGATAATGGGTATATTTTACCGTGAGGTATTTGAGACCCTGGTATTATATCAATGGGGCAGTCAAACTCCCTATGAGGAGGGAGATTTTCTGCTTCTTTTAAGTCAAACACCTCTGCCAGATCCTGATAAATTTCTGGTAGTTCTTTTTCTATGGTAGAGATTAGCTGAAAAGGATAACAGGTATTTAAACAGTATGGTGATTCTAAAGTTAGCTGTGTGTTTGACCAGTCAATGCTGGGATTATGTTTGTTTAGCCAAGAAAATCCTAGAATAAGAGTATGCATATGGATAGTGATTAAATCAAAGGACAGATATTCAGTATGGCCTTTATCAGTAGTCACTAAAAGTGGTATTGTTTGATGTGTAATGGGACCATTTTGTATGTGTGTGCCGTCAATGAGTTTAACAGATACTGGTTGTGCCTTGCAAACAATAGGGATTTTATTTAATTTAACAAAAGATATATCAATATAATTTCCGGCTGCCCCAGAATCGATCAACGCTTTAGATCGTATGTTTTTCTGATCCCACTGTAAAGAAAGATCAACAGTCAGTTGAGGGTTTTGAGCAAGGAGTAAAATATTATGTTTTATAATCATCTTACTCTTTTTTTTTCTTAGAAGATTTGGGCAGTTTGAAACGGAATGTTCTTTTTGCCCACAATATAAACAAAGGTTTTCAGATTTACGTCTGGCCTTTTCTTCGGGTGTAAGGGTTCCCCTTATAGCTCCAATTTCCATTGGAGTTTGATTGGATGTACCCTTTTCCTGTGTTGGAGTGTAATGATATGAACGTCGCTGTGTTACATCAAAAGAAGCCCTTTCAGCCTTCCTTTCACGTAGTCTATGATCCAGAGTTGTGCTCAATTTTATGAGACCGTTTAAAGATTCAGGCATCTCCAAGCGGGACAACTCATCTTTTAAAGATTCAGAAAGTCCCAATCTGAATTGGTTCTTTAAACTTATTTCATTCCATTTAGAATCATCAATCCACATTTGGAACTCAGTGATGTATTCTTCTACGTTCCCTTTTCCTTGTTTCAAAGATCTTAGTTTAGTTTCTGCAGTGATCTGAGTATGAGAGTCCTCATACAAGGATGTCATTGCTAGAAAAAATTCTTCCAAAGAATCAAGTATTGGATGGTTATTCTAAAAAAATCTGTTTGCCCATGAGCGGGGCTCCCCCTGGAGGAAAGAGATAGTGGTGCATACTTTGATTCTTTCAGAATGATAAGTCTTAGGCCTAAGTGAGAAAAGTAAATTACAAGCATTTTTAAAATCTCTATATTCACTTCGTTTACCAGTGAAGGTTTGTGGGTAATTAATATGTGGTTCAGGTGTTTCTAAACTTTTCACAGGTAAACATTATTTTATTAGGCCTAGATTTAGAGTTCGGCGGTAGCCGTCAAAACCAGCGTTAGAGGCTCCTAACGCTGGTTTTGGCCGCCCGCTGGTATTTGGAGTCAGTGATTAAAGGGTCTAACGCTCACTTTACAGCCGCGACTTTTCCATACCGCAGATCCCCCTACGCCATTTGCGTAGCCTATCTTTTCAATGGGATCTTCCTAACGCCGGTATTTAGAGTCGTTTCTGCAGTGAGCGTTAGAGCTCTAACGACAAGATTCCAGCCGCCTGAAAATAGCAGGAGTTAAGAGCTTTCTGGCTAACGCCGGTTTATAAAGCTCTTAACTACTGTACCCTAAAGTACACTAACACCCATAAACTACCTATGTACCCCTAAACCGAGGTCCCCCCACATCGCCGCCACTCGATTAAAATTTTTAACCCCTAATCTGCCGACCGCCACCTACGTTATACTTATGTACCCCTAATCTGCTGCCCCTAACACCGCCGACCCCTGTATTATATCTATTAACCCCTAACTTGCCCCCCACAACGTCGCCGCAAGCTACTTAAAATAATTAACCCCTAATCTTCCGACCGCAAATCGCCGCCACCTACGTTATCCCTATGTACCCCTAATCTGCTACCCCTAACATCGCCGACCCCTATGTTATATTTATTAACCCCTAATCTGCCCCCCTCAACGTCGCCGACACCTACCTACACTTATTAACCCCTAATCTGCCGAGCGGACCTGAGCGCTACTATAATAAAGTTATTAACCCCTAATCCGCCTCACTAACCCTATCATAAATAGTATTAACCCCTAATCTGCCCTCCCTAACATCGCCGACACCTACCTTCAATTATTAACCCCTAATCTGCCGACCGGAGCTCACCGCTATTCTAATAAATGTATTAACCCCTAAAGCTAAGTCTAACCCTAACACTAACACCCCCCTAAGTTAAATATAATTTTTATCTAACGAAATAAATTAACTCTTATTAAATAAATAATTCCTATTTAAAGCTAAATACTTACCTGTAAAATAAATCCTAATATAGCTACAATATAAATTATAATTATATTATAGCTATTTTAGGATTAATATTTATTTTACAGGCAACTTTGTAATTATTTTAACCAGGTACAATAGCTATTAAATAGTTAAGAACTATTTAATAGTTACCTAGTTAAAATAATAACAAATTTACCTGTAAAATAAATCCTAACCTAAGATATAATTAAACCTAACACTACCCTATCAATAAAATAATTAAACACAATTGCTACAAATAAATACAATTAAATAAACTATCTAAAGTACAAAAAATAAAAAAGAACTAAGTTACAGAAAATAATAAAATATTTACAAACATAAGAAAAATATTACAACAATTTTAAACTAATTACACCTACTCTAAGCCCCCTAATAAAATAACAAAGCCCCCCAAAATAAAAAATTCCCTACCCTATTCTAAAATACAAATATTACAAGCTCTTTTACCTTACCAGCCCTGAACAGGGCCCTTTGCGGGGCATGCCCCAAGAATTTCAGCTCTTTTGCCTGTAAAAAAAAACATACAATACCCCCCCCCCAACATTACAACCCACCACCCACATACCCCTAATCTAACCCAAACCCCCCTTAAATAAACCTAACACTACCCCCCTGATGATCTTCCTACCTTGTCTTCACCATGCCAGGTTCACCGATCCGTCCTGGCTCCAAGATCTTCATCCAACCCAAGCGGGGGCTAGACATCCACTGAAGAAGTCCAGAAGAGGGTCCAAAGTCTTCCTCCTATCCGGCAAGAAGAGGACATCCGGACCGGCAAACATCTTCTCCAAGCGGCATCTTCGATCTTCTTCCATCCGATGACGACCGGCTCCATCTTGAAGACCTCCAGCGCGGATCCATCCTCTTCTTCCGACGACTAGACGACGAATGACGGTTCCTTTAAGGGACGTCATCCAAGATGGCGTCCCTCGAATTCCGATTGGCTGATAGGATTCTATCAGCCAATCGGAATTAAGGTAGGAATTTTCTGATTGGCTGATGGAATCAGCCAATCAGAATATAGTTCAATCCGATTGGCTGATCCAATCAGCCAATCAGATTGAGCTCGCATTCTATTGGCTGATCGGAACAGCCAATAGAATGCGAGCTCAATCTGATTGGCTGAGTGGATCAGCCAATCGGATTGAACTATATTCTGATTGGCTGATTCCATCAGCCAATCAGAAAATTCCTACCTTAATTCCGATTGGCTGATAGAATCCTATCAGCCAATCGGAATTCGAGGGACGCCATCTTGGATGACGTCCCTTAAAGGAACCGTCATTCGTCGTCTAGTCGTCGGAAGAAGAGGATGGATCCGCGCTGGAGGTCTTCAAGATGGAGCCGGTCGTCATCGGATGGAAGAAGATAGAAGATGCCGCTTGGAGAAGATGTTTGCCGGTCCGGATGTCCTCTTCTTGCCGGATAGGAGGAAGACTTTGGACCCTCTTCTGGACTTCTTCAGTGGATGTCTAGCCCCCGCTTGGGTTGGATGAAGATCTTGGAGCCAGGACGGATCGGTGAACCTGGCATGGTGAAGACAAGGTAGGAAGATCATCAGGGGGGTAGTGTTAGGTTTATTTAAGGGGGGTTTGGGTTAGATTAGGGGTATGTGGGTGGTGGGTTGTAATGTTGGGGGGGGGTATTGTATGTTTTTTTTTACAGGCAAAAGAGCTGAAATTCTTGGGGCATGCCCCGCAAAGGGCCCTGTTCAGGGCTGGTAAGGTAAAAGAGCTTGTAATATTTGTATTTTAGAATAGGGTAGGGAATTTTTTATTTTGGGGGGCTTTGTTATTTTATTAGGGGGCTTAGAGTAGGTGTAATTAGTTTAAAATTGTTGTAATATTTTTCTTATGTTTGTAAATATTTTATTATTTTCTGTAACTTAGTTCTTTTTTATTTTTTGTACTTTAGATAGTTTATTTAATTGTATTTATTTGTAGCAATTGTGTTTAATTAATTTATTGATAGTGTAGTGTTAGGTTAATTGTAGGTAATTGTAGGTAGTTTATTTAATTATTTTATTGATAGGGTAGTGTTAGGTTTAATTATATCTTAGGTTAGGATTTATTTTACAGGTAAATTTGTTATTATTTTAACTAGGTAACTATTAAATAGTTCTTAACTATTTAATAGCTATTGTACCTGGTTAAAATAAATACAAAGTTGCCTGTAAAATAAATATTAATCCTAAAATAGCTATAATATAATTATAATTTATATTGTAGCTATATTAGGATTTATTTTACAGGTAAGTATTTAGCTTTAAATAGGAATCATTTATTTAATAAGAGTTAATTTATTTCGTTAGATAAAAATTATATTTAACTTAGGGGGGTGTTAGTGTTAGGGTTAGACTTAGCTTTAGGGGTTAATACATTTATTAGAATAGCGGTGAGCTCCGGTCGGCAGATTAGGGGTTAATAATTGAAGGTAGGTGTCGGCGATGTTAGGGAGGGCAGATTAGGGGTTAATACTATTTATGATAGGGTTAGTGAGGCGGATTAGGGGTTAATAACTTTATTATAGTAGCGCTCAGGTCCGCTCGGCAGATTAGGGGTTAATAAGTGTAGGCAGGTGTCGGCGACGTTGTGGGGGGCAGATTAGGGGTTAATAAATATAACATAGGGGTCGGCGATGTTAGGGCAGCAGATTAGGGGTACATAGGGATAACGTAGGTGGCGGCGGTTTACGGAGCGGCAGATTAGGGGTTAAAAGTGTAATGCAGGGGTCAGCGATAGCGGGGGCGGCAGATTAGGGGTTAATAAGTGTAAGGTTAGGGGTGTTTAGACTCGGGGTACATGTTAGGGTGTTAGGTGCAGACGTAGGAAGTGTTTCCCCATAGGAAACAATGGGGCTGCGTTAAGAGCTGAACGCTGCTTTTTTGCAGGTGTTAGGTTTTTTTTCAGCTCAAACTGCCCCATTGTTTCCTATGGGAGAATCGTGCACGAGCACGTTTTTGATGCCGGCCGCGTCCGTAAGCAACTCTGGTATCGAGAGTTGCATTTGCGGTAAATATGCTCTACGCTCCTTTTTTGGAGCCTAACGCAGCATTTGTTTGAACTCTCGATACCAGAGTTAAATTTATGGTGCGGCCAGAAAAAAACCCGCGGAGCGTTAACAGCCCTTTTACCGCCGAACTCCAAATCTAGGCCTTAGTGTTTTAAGTGCCTTGTTTTCTGTTTGTAATTCAGTTAAAGCCCTTGCTAAGTATTCCAATTTTTGATTGATATTAGTGATTTCATTCTTTATTTCACTGGGATCCATATATATTTAGTGGTATGTCCTATATTTTATAGGCCTGAAAATTCTGTGATATTCACAATCACACTGGCCTAGATTTGGAGTTCGGCGGTAAAAGGGCTGTTAACGCTCCGCGGGTTTTTTTCTGGCCGCACCATAAATTTAACTCTGGTATCGAGAGTTAAAACAAATGCTGCGTTAGGCTCCAAAAAAGGAGCGTAGAGCATATTTACCGCAAATGCAACTCTCGATACCAGAGTTGCTTACGGACGCGGCCGGCATCAAAAACGTGCTCGTGCACGATTCTCCCATAGGAAACAATGGGGCAGTTTGAGCTGAAAAAAAACCTAACACCTGCAAAAAAGCAGCGTTCAGCTCTTAACGCAGCCCCATTGTTTCCTATGGGGAAACACTTCCTACGTCTGCACCTAACACTCTAACATGTACCCCGAGTCTAAACACCCCTAATCTTACACTTATTAACCCCTAATCTGCCGCCCCCGCTATCGCTGACCCCTGCATTACACTTTTAACCCCTAATCTGCCGCTCCGTAAACCGCCGCCACCTACGTTATCCCTATGTACCCCTAATCTGCTGCCCTAACATCGCCGACCCCTATGTTATATTTATTAACCCCTAATCTGCCCCCCACAACGTCGCCGACACCTGCCTACACTTATTAACCCCTAATCTGCCGAGCGGACCTGAGCGCTACTATAATAAAGTTATTAACCCCTAATCCGCCTCACTAACCCTATCATAAATAGTATTAACCCCTAATCTGCCCTCCCTAACATCGCCGACACCTACCTTCAATTATTAACCCCTAATCTGCCGACCGGAGTTCACCGCTATTCTAATAAATGTATTAACCCCTAAAGCTAAGTCTAACCCTAACACTAACACCCCCCTAAGTTAAATATAATTTTTATCTAACGAAATAAATTAACTCTTATTAAATAAATGATTCCTATTTAAAGCTAAATACTTACCTGTAAAATAAATCCTAATATAGCTACAATATAAATTATAATTATATTATAGCTATTTTAGGATTAATATTTATTTTACAGGCAACTTTGTAATTATTTTAACCAGGTACAATAGCTATTAAATAGTTAAGAACTATTTAATAGTTACCTAGTTAAAATAATAACAAATTTACCTGTAAAATAAATCCTAACCTAAGATATAATTAAACCTAACACTACCCTATCAATAAAATAATTAAATAAACTACCTACAATTACCTACAATTAACCTAACACTACACTATCAATAAATTAATTAAACACAATTGCTACAAATAAATACAATTAAATAAACTATCTAAAGTACAAAAAATAAAAAAGAACTAAGTTACAGAAAATAATAAAATATTTACAAACATAAGAAAAATATTACAACAATTTTAAACTAATTACACCTACTCTAAGCCCCCTAATAAAATAACAAAGCCCCCCAAAATAAAAAATTCCCTACCCTATTCTAAAATACAAATATTACAAGCTCTTTTACCTTACCAGCCCTGAACAGGGCCCTTTGCGGGGCATGCCCCAAGAATTTCAGCTCTTTTGCCTGTAAAAAAAAACATACAATACCCCCCCCCAACATTACAACCCACCACCCACATACCCCTAATCTAACCCAAACCCCCCTTAAATAAACCTAACACTACCCCCCTGATGATCTTCCTACCTTGTCTTCACCATGCCAGGTTCACCGATCCGTCCTGGCTCCAAGATCTTCATCCAACCCAAGCGGGGGCTAGACATCCACTGAAGAAGTCCAGAAGAGGGTCCAAAGTCTTCCTCCTATCCGGCAAGAAGAGGACATCCGGACCGGCAAACATCTTCTCCAAGCGGCATCTTCTATCTTCTTCCATCCGATGACGACCGGCTCCATCTTGAAGACCTCCAGCGCGGATCCATCCTCTTCTTCCGACGACTAGACGACGAATGACGGTTCCTTTAAGGGACGTCATCCAAGATGGCGTCCCTCGAATTCCGATTGGCTGATAGGATTCTATCAGCCAATCGGAATTAAGGTAGGAATTTTCTGATTGGCTGATGGAATCAGCCAATCAGAATATAGTTCAATCCGATTGGCTGATCCAATCAGCCAATCAGATTGAGCTCGCATTCTATTGGCTGTTCCGATCAGCCAATAGAATGCGAGCTCAATCTGATTGGCTGATTGGATCAGCCAATCGGATTGAACTATATTCTGATTGGCTGATTCCATCAGCCAATCAGAAAATTCCTACCTTAATTCCGATTGGCTGATAGAATCCTATCAGCCAATCGGAATTCGAGGGACGCCATCTTGGATGACGTCCCTTAAAGGAACCGTCATTCGTCGTCTAGTCGTCGGAAGAAGAGGATGGATCCGCGCTGGAGGTCTTCAAGATGGAGCCGGTCGTCATCGGATGGAAGAAGATAGAAGATGCCGCTTGGAGAAGATGTTTGCCGGTCCGGATGTCCTCTTCTTGCCGGATAGGAGGAAGACTTTGGACCCTCTTCTGGACTTCTTCAGTGGATGTCTAGCCCCCGCTTGGGTTGGATGAAGATCTTGGAGCCAGGACGGATCGGTGAACCTGGCATGGTGAAGACAAGGTAGGAAGATCATCAGGGGGGTAGTGTTAGGTTTATTTAAGGGGGGTTTGGGTTAGATTAGGGGTATGTGGGTGGTGGGTTGTAATGTTGGGGGGGGGGTATTGTATGTTTTTTTTTACAGGCAAAAGAGCTGAAATTCTTGGGGCATGCCCCGCAAAGGGCCCTGTTCAGGGCTGGTAAGGTAAAAGAGCTTGTAATATTTGTATTTTAGAATAGGGTAGGGAATTTTTTATTTTCGGGGTCTTTGTTATTTTATTAGGGGGCTTAGAGTAGGTGTAATTAGTTTAAAATTGTTGTAATATTTTTCTTATGTTTGTAAATATTTTATTATTTTCTGTAACTTAGTTCTTTTTTATTTTTTGTACTTTAGATAGTTTATTTAATTGTATTTATTTGTAGCAATTGTGTTTAATTAATTTATTGATAGTGTAGTGTTAGGTTAATTGTAGGTAATTGTAGGTAGTTTATTTAATTATTTTATTGATAGGGTAGTGTTAGGTTTAATTATATCTTAGGTTAGGATTTATTTTACAGGTAAATTTGTTATTATTTTAACTAGGTAACTATTAAATAGTTCTTAACTATTTAATAGCTATTGTA
Organism: Bombina bombina; assembly: GCF_027579735.1. Classification (NCBI taxonomy): domain Eukaryota; kingdom Metazoa; phylum Chordata; class Amphibia; order Anura; family Bombinatoridae; genus Bombina; species Bombina bombina. The sequence continues at coordinate 272,068,473 of NC_069507.1, forward strand.
CCTGGTTAAAATAATTACAAAGTTGCCTGTAAAATAAATATTAATCCTAAAATAGCTATAATATAATTATAATTTATATTGTAGCTATATTAGGATGTATTTTACAGGTAAGTATTTAGCTTTAAATAGGAATTATTTATTTAATAAGAGTTAATTTATTTCGTTAGATAAAAATTATATTTAACTTAGGGGGGTGTTAGTGTTAGGGTTAGACTTAGCTTTAGGGGTTAATACATTTATTAGAATAGCGGTGAGCTCCGGTCGGCAGATTAGGGGTTAATAATTGAAGTTAGGTGTCGGCGATGTTAGGGAGGGCAGATTAGGGGTTAATACTATTTATGATAGGGTTAGTGAGGCGGATTAGGGGTTAATAACTTTATTATAGTAGCGCTCAGGTCCGCTCGGCAGATTAGGGGTTAATAAGTGTAGGTAGGTGTCGGCGACGTTGAGGGGGGCAGATTAGGGGTTAATAAATATAACATAGGGGTCGGCGATGTTAGGGGTAGCAGATTAGGGGTACATAGGGATAACGTAGGTGGCGGCGATTTGCGGTCGGAAGATTAGGGGTTAATTATTTTAAGTAGCTTGCGGCGACGTTGTGGGGGGCAAGTTAGGGGTTAATAGATATAATACAGGGGTCGGCGGTGTTAGGGGCAGCAGATTAGGGGTACATAAGTATAACGTAGGTGGCGGTCGGCAGATTAGGGGTTAAAAATTTTAATCGAGTGGCGGCGATGTGGGGGGACCTCGGTTTAGGGGTACATAGGTAGTTTATGGGTGTTAGTGTACTTTAGGGTACAGTAGTTAAGAGCTTTATAAACCGGCGTTAGCCAGAAAGCTCTTAACTCCTGCTATTTTCAGGCGGCTGGAATCTTGTCGTTAGAGCTCTAACGCTCACTGCAGAAACGACTCTAAATACCGGCGTTAGGAAGATCCCATTGAAAAGATAGGCTACGCAAATGGCGTAGGGGGATCTGCGGTATGGAAAAGTCGCGGCTGTAAAGTGAGCGTTAGACCCTTTAATCACTGACTCCAAATACCAGCGGGCGGCCAAAACCAGCGTTAGGAGCCTCTAACGCTGGTTTTGACGGCTACCGCCGAACTCTAAATCTAGGCCTAAAAATGGTGAATACAAATTTATGACAAAAATAAAGGTTTTGTTGCTCTTTTCTTATAATAAGCAAGAAGAAATAACTTATTCAACTTGTTATATAAGGTGAGGCTTTAGTTTAGTAATTGAATTAATATATGTGAAATTATATCTTGCAATAACACATAAGGAAATGTGGATAGTTTCTGATATAAGAATGATACAACGAGGAGAACCACAGGAAAAAATGTGAGTGATAAATGGTTTAAATCACTCAAATGGCAGTTCAATAATATCCAGGGTAAAGTTGTTGCTTTAAGTATAAGCAAGGTTTTCACGCACTCACACAAGCAGACAATAAAATATGTACAGTCCAAACACACTCTCATATATCCCAAATACGTATCAAAAGTACTTTTCCAGATGACAGGTTAATAAGCAAAAGAGGCAATCGAATATAGGTTTGATACAAACAACATAAGGTAAGTATTTGTGCGTGGAGAGCGGTACTTAGCTTATAACCAGGGCGGTTGAGGCAGCGTGGGTATGAGAGAGCTGAAAGGAGCTGACAGGCAGGTAGATTGAGCTCCGGTAACCGCTCAGTGTGAGCGCGACTTCGGCGTCTGTAGTATGAAGTTCCGGTAAGCGTAGTAATCTGGCAGGCTGATTCCGGTAAGGAGCAAAGGTAGCAAACGAATATGCAGCGCATATAGTAAGGATTGAGCATAAAGACCTGAAAGACTAGTAAAGTCTAAGAGCAAAGTTATTTCACAGGAGACAAAGTGAACTGTGAAGGAACAACTTCAATTTTCAGGCCCAGAATGAGGCTAGACTGTGTCCTTAAATAGGAAGGAAGTTCTTGAGAGGTGCAAATTTAAAGGTATATCACAGGTAGCTTTAGAGCAATGGGAACTTGTGGGACATAATTCTCACTGCGCCTCCCATACATTTATGCTGCCCTAACCCTGATAGCCTAAGTAAGATGGCTCAGGCTTTATCTTTTTCCACAGGGCTATGGGAGGGAGAGGACCTCTCAAACCTGCTGAGCTGCCCTGCTGTCGGGCAGAATTAAAAGGTAAGTGCTGACTTTTTATTCTGGGTCTGGGGTAAGATCTCAGTAGAAGTGGAGCACTTTAAATTATGGGACATAGAGACTCCTATTTGTAGAGGAGGACAATTTAGACAGCACCTTATTAGCAGGCAGCGGGGCTGAGGATAGATTAGGACTTTTTCACTATGAGCTTGTTTCTCTGGGTCTGTACAAGAATAAGAGGAAACGCTCAGTATGAGGTGAATGTTTATAGATGGGCTAAGTTGCTGGCTAGCAAGGAACAGACCCATTTTGGCTGCAGACTTTCAGTCTGTTTATTTTACTATCGGCAATAGATCCATTTTCTATAATAATGGCGACCGGGAATTCGCCTTGATAACGCCCACGATGGGCAGATCTTCGAGTGGCGCCAAATTGGCGTTCAGTCTGTTTATTTTACTATCGGCAATAGATCAGTTTCTATAATAATGGTGACCTATGGGCGGAGCTTCGAGTGGCGCCAATTTGGCTTGCGCACTCTGCTTCTACTCTTTTTTTGGCAACATGTACTTCCTTCTAGTACGGAAGGATAAGGGTAGTGGTTAGTGAGCTGCGTGAGAACCGGACAGCACTACTATGCTGTATCCGGGTTTTTGGACTGCAGAAATAAAATGCATTGGTAGACACAGTAACATCTCTTATGTGTTAAATGTTTACTAAAGGATTACAACTGTTTATGTGATAATTCATTTTTGAAGCAAGGAAAAATGTGTCTTTTTAACATTTAAAGACACAGTAACATCTTTTCTGTTTTAAATGTTTAATAAAAAAAAAATTCAACTGTTTATTGGATAATTTTTTATTTTTGAACAAGTCCTGCTAGATCTTTTTTGTAAAGTTAATGCCCTGATGCCGATGTGAATACACAATCTTTTCTGTTCTTCTATGTGAAGAATGTTAGGCTGTTTCAGATAGACTTTTTCTGAGCCAACTCCATTTTTAAGGCAGATACTGTTTAATAATCTATTGATAAGGTTCAATTTATGGCGCAAATCTCTCCTCAAGTGTCCTAATGTTATAGCCCTCACAGACAGTGCCCTGCGATTTATCTCACTCTCTTTCTGGAGTTACTTTGCCATTTTTTCCCCATGCTGCGGGATTGGCGCAAAGGGAAATGGGTTATATCAGTGAATACGTTTTCCGAATGTTTCTTCCCTGAGAGCTGAAAAGGAAGATTCTTCGGTAGTATCTGAGGAAAAGATCTCAGGCGGTAATTCATTTATCTGAAGTAATTTTATTCAAGTTTAAGCTGACATACCTCCATTTATTAATTAAGGAGGCTTGGAAAACAGTTCCCAAGGGGGAAGGAGCCATTTCCACCTTAGCTATAGAGATCTACTATTCCAGTAGAGGATAGTTGTGGTTTCAAAGACCCTATGTAAAGAAGTTATAGGGTCTATTCAATAAGATGTATGTACAACAGGGCTTACAGGCAGCCAGCTGGGTACATTGCTACCGTCACTAGTGTGGTGGCATTTTGATTAGAGGATGGAATTTTCTTTAGATGAAATCCAGGATAGGATAAAAGCTCTTAAACTATCTAATTCCTTTTATATGGATGTCTCCCTTCAAGTTATCAATTTGGGAGCCAAGATTTCGAGTTTCTCTTTTCCAGCTCACAGAGCCTTATGGTTAAAGCCTTGGTCTGCGGATGTGTCCTCTCGGTCTAAACTGCTGGCTATCCTTACAAGGGGAAGACCTTTTTTTGGGGACCTGGCCTTTTCGGAGATTATCTCTGATATCTCCGGTGGTAAAGGTTATCTTTTCCCGCAGGATAAGAGAAACAAACAAACAAAAAGGACGACAGAGCAATTTTCGTTCTTTTTGGAATTTCAAGGAAAGTTCTTCCTTTACTGTCTCCAATCAGGAACAGACTAAGCCTCCATGGAGATACAATCCATAAAGCCTGATGTTGAATTAAGGACAGCATGACGGGCATGTCCCGATCCAGGACCGGATCTTGTAGGGGGCAGTCTTTCCTTCTTCACTCAGACTTGGGTTGAGATGTTCTGGATCAAATTTAGACCTCATAGTTCTAAACAAAATTCTCAGGGTACCGTCCTTCAAGATGGAAACTATTTGTTCCATTTTTCCTTTGACCGCAGGGGGTTAGTTTATGACAACAGTGGATGAAAGGACGTGTACCTACATGTTCCCATCCACTGGGATCATCCAAAGTTTCTAAGGTTTATCTTTCTGGTCAAACACTTCCAGTTTGTGGCTTTTACTTTTGGTCTTGCAACAGCTCCCAGAAATTTCACAAAGATTCTGGTATCTCTGTGGGCGGTGCTTCGATTTCAAGGAATTGCAGTGGCACCTTATCTGGACGACATCCTAGTCCATACGCCATCTTTTCAACTAGCAAGATTCCACATGAACCTGGTGGAAGATAAATTTTGGAAAAGAGTTTTCTAGTTCCAAATTCAAGGGTAACTTTCTTAGGATCCACTATAGACTTCCTGTCTATATAAATATTTAAAAAAAAAAAATCTGACAGAAGTCAGGAAATTTAAGATTACGATACTTGTTTCGTCCTTCAGTCCACTCCTTGGCTGTTATTGCTCAGTGCATGGTGTTATGGACTGATGGTGACGACAATGGACATCATCCCGTTTGCTCGTTTCCATCTCAGACCTCTGCATAATCTTCATTCCATTACCTGAGCCTGTTTAACTGCAGACTTGTCTCCTTGAATAACTCTGGGGCAGGAGACAAGGGATCTCTCTTCAATGGTGGTTGTTTCTGGATCATCTTTCCCAGGGAACCTGCTTTCGCAGACCATCTTGGGTGATTGTGACAATAGACGCCAGCCTTCTGGGGAGGGGAGCAGTCTGGGTGTCATATTCCTGTAGCTTTAAGAACTAAGACCAACCCACTCCTTCACCTCCCTTTAAAGGTGTGATCAGTACACCTGTTCTTTGCTTGATAATTGAAGTTTGTAGTTCCCACTCTGCTTCAAGCTCTAAAGCTAAAATCTACAGATCCTGCTTTTGTACCTGTTAAAGGAAATCCTTGTTGTCATTTCTCCAGCTTCTAAACCTAAGAAGCATTTCCTGCCGCTTTACATTTCAGGAAACAGACATTGGCAGCAACTCTTGCAAGTCTGTGTTAACTCTGCAGTCTGATTTTCCAGCCAGCTCCGTTACTGAGTGTTTACCTCTACCAGGAAATAAGAACAGCTTCCCTGCGGTGATCCATTTTGACTCAGTGCCAACTTCGCTCTCTGCAGTTCTAAACTCACTCGCAAGTATCATTAATTTTATATACAATTGTCTCTAGCTGTATATATTCTTATCCAAAGATCTGCTGACATACAAACTATTAAAGTGCACACAACTGGTTAAATCTGGCTCTCTCCTTCTCTCTGTATCACACACTCTGCCTGCTGTAACCTGATACCTCTTGATATATGGACATTGCAGACTGCAAATCAGTTTCTCATTTCTTAGCTTAACTAAAAAGAGACTTTGCTATAAAATTCTGCTTTTCTCAGACAAGTACCAATAAGCTGCTTGTTTGCTGCCTTCTATCTTTAAAGAACACAACTCTTTACAAGTGTGTAAAATATTCAAAGGCTTCATTTCATCTGTTTTATTCACTTTATTTTGATTTTGTAAAGTGTTATAAAAAGAACTTGTACTAAGTAAACCATCTATCTCCCTTGGTAATAACCTTTTGTATAAGCCTGTTTTACTTAAGCCACATTATACAAGCTTATAACAGAATTATCAAGCCATAAAGAAATTTACTAACATATATACATTATAGTTTAAAGCTTGTATATAAAAAAATCATGGATCCTGCCTCAATGGCAATTGAAATAGCTTCCTTAAACCAGAAAGTTGAAATTTTAGCACAAGGTTTGACTGAAGTTAAAAATGAAAACCACACCCTGAAGAGGTTAATGAATGATTTCTTTTCAAGGAAAGAGGCTGATCACCCTGAACCACAGGTTAACCCTCCACGTATTTTTTCTGGTGAAAGAACACGCTTTCGTGAATTCAGAAATGCATGCATGCTGATGTTTTCCATGAAGCCCAGGACATATTATACTGACAAGATCAAGGTTTGTACTACCATCTCTTATCTAACTGGAGATCCCCGTTCGTGGGCTGATAAGTTTTATGAAACTGATGATCCTATTTTGAATTCTATCAGTGAATTTTTTAAGGAGATGGCTGTCTTATATGAGGATTGCAACACCCAGTTAACCGCAGAAACAAATTTGCGCACCCTGAAGCAAGGCAAACGTCCAGTTGAGGACTATGTGGCAGATTTTCAGCTCTGGGCTACAGATTCACAGTGGAATACTGTAAGTCTAAAAAACCAATTTCGTTTAGGTCTCTCTGAACCTCTTAAGGATGAGATCTCTCGCATTGAACCTCCAGACACTATGGAATCCCTCATAAAGATATGCATAGCCATGGACAGACGATACAGAGAGAGGAGAGCTGAAAAACAACACCCAGAGACTTACCTCAAAAGGTTTACACCCTCTCATTCTGAAAAGACCTCCACAGCCCCTGTGCCCATGGAAATTGGGGCCATCCGTGGACCATTATCCCAAGAAGAGAAACAGAGAAGGAGGATATCAAACCTCTGTATGTACTGTGGGAATAAAGAACACAGTGTCTCTTCCTGCCCTATTCTGAACCGGCAAAAAAGGGGTAAGATTCTTATAGTTAACCCAAATACTGATAACATTCATGAATCACAATTAACTTTCACATTGTCTTTACAGTGGGACCAGCATCTTCTCAAGACTGAGGCGCTGATTGATTCTGGAGCTTATGGAAGCTTCATTGACAAAACCCTTGTAGATACTAATAAAATACCTTGTGTGCAAAAGCAAACCCCTATCTATGTGAAGGTTATTGATGGCTCTACTTATTTAAAAGGCCCAATCACACACCATACTGTTCCTTTACTTGTCTCTTGTAACATGGGTCATACAGAATACATTACGTTTGATATCATTCCTAGCTCACTACACCCCTTAATATTGGGTTATCCTTGGTTAAGAAAACACAACCCTCAAATAGACTGGAGCAGTAACACAGTAACTTTCTCTTCCCCATACTGTTCTGCTACCTGTTTTCCCTGTGTGGAAATCAAAACTCTACACCCTCATATACCATTGCAGTATTCAGACTTTTCAGATGTATTCGACCTTAAGGAAGCCGAAAATCTACCTCCACACAGACCTTATGATTGCCCCATTGATACTAAACCTGGGTCTATCATACCGTTCGGCCGAATTTTTCCACTCTCTCAAAAAGAATTAAAATTTCTCAGAGAGTACCTAGACGATAATTTAAGGAAAGGTTTTATTTCTACCTCAACCTCTCCTGCAGCAGCGGGCATATTCTTTGTCACAAATAAAGATGGGACCTTACGCCCAATCATTGACTACAGAGCATTAAACTCTATTACGATTAAAAATAGGTATCCACTTCCTTTAATACCTGAATTACTTGAACGGTTAACAGATGCAACCATATTTACCAAACTAGATTTGAAGGGAGCATACAATTTAATCAGGATAAAAAGCGGTGACGAATGGAAAACAGCATTTAGAACCCGTTATGGTCTCTTTCAATATAATGTTATGCCATTCGGCTTAACTAATGCTCCGGCCACATTTCAATTTTTTATAAACGATATTTTCAAAGACTTAATGGATGTGTGTGTTGTAATATATCTAGACGATATTTTGATATACTCCAAAAATCTAACTGATCATGTAAAACATGTAAGATGGGTTTTGTCTAGATTAAGAGAACATCAGCTATACGCCAAGGCTGAGAAATGTGTATTCCATGTAAAGACAATAAAATTTTTGTGTTACATAATTTCCCCTAACGGTGTAAACATGGATCCAGAGAAGGTTACATCCATACTCAAATGGCCTGTACCAACCTCTGTGAAATCACTTCAGAGGTTTCTAGGCTTCTCTAATTTTTATAGGAGATTCATCAAAGGATTTTCATCCATTGTCCAACCTCTAACTAAGTTAACCGGTAAGAATCGACTCGTTTGGACTGTAGAAGCCCAACAAGCTTTTGAGCATTTAAAAGAATGTTTTACTTCAGCTCCTATCCTACAGCTTCCTAATCCAGAATTTCAATTTGTGTTAGAGGTTGATGCTTCTACTGTTGGTATTGGTGCTATTCTCTCCCAACAACAAACCGATACTTCAGTCCTACATCCTGTAGCTTTTTACTCTCGACTCCTGTCTATAGCTGAAAGGAATTACTCCGTGGGGGACCTGGAACTTCTAGCTATCAAATGTGCCCTGGAACACTGGAGACACCTACTGGAAGGGACACTCAAACCTTTTACAGTTCTTACAGATCATAAGAATTTACAATATCTTAGAAAAAACAAGACCTTGTCATCAAGACAAGTCCGATGGTCTTTATTCCTGGACCGATTTAACTTTCAGATCACATATAGACCAGGTTCAAGGAACATCCAAGCTGATGCTCTTTCCCGTTCTTTCATTAAACATAATGAAAAGGAAGAACAACAAACAGTTATACCGTCGACCAAGTTTATAGCTGTAACTTCTAGCCTACAAAAAGACATTTTATTAGCTTTATTAAAAGATTCTACCATTCCATCATGCTGCGTAAAGGACACCACTTCAGGTTTATACTTCTACAACAATTTGTTATACGTTCCTCCTTCTGTAAGGAAGGAGATCCTACATCTACATCATACGAACCCTATGTCCGGTCATCCTGGAATCACTAAAACCCAGGATTTATTAACAAGGAATTACTGGTGGCCTGGTTTAAGACAAGATGTAGTTACCTTTGTGTCAGATTGTCATGTATGTGCAGCTTGCAAAAAAGAACACCACAGACCTTTTGGTTTACTAAAACCATTACCTATACCTGAAGTCCCTTGGACCATGATTGGAATGGACTTCATAGTCGAATTACCACCATCTAATTCATTCACAAACATATTAGTGGTTATAGATCATCTGACTAAACTCTCTCATTTCATACCTCTTAAGAGAATTCCAAACGCTCTCACAACAGCTAAAACATTCTTTGATCACATCGTGAAACTCCATGGTTTACCGACCTCTATAGTCACTGATCGAGGGACTCAGTTTACATCCAGGTTTTGGAAGGCACTATGTAAATTGTTAAGAATCTCCTCAAGAATGACAACAGCATTTCATCCCCAATCTAATGGCCTTACTGAAAGACTGAATCAGACTTTGGAGCAATACTTAAGGTGTTATATCTCACAGAACCAGGATGACTGGGTTGAATGGTTACCGCTTGCAGAGTTCGCATACAACAATTCCATCAACTCTTCTACTAAAGTTTCACCCTTCTTTGCCACTTATGGTTACCATCCAACCACTGTACCCAACTCCATCCCCACCTCGAAATCACCTTATGCTCTGGATTATGTCTCTAATTTGAAACAAACTATGACTTCCCTAAAGATTTACTTAGAGAAATCTAAATGTACCCAAAAGAGTTATTTTGATAAAAAACATCTAACTCCACCTCAATACTCAGTTGGCGATAGAGTTTGGCTCTCAACAAAAAACCTCAAATTAAAGGTACCAAGCAAAAAACTGGCTAACCAGTTCATAGGTCCATTCAAGATAAAAAGAATGATCAACCCTAATGCAGCGATTCTTGATCTACCTGTATCTTACAGGATACACCCATCCTTCCATGTTTCTCTATTTAAACCCTATCAAGGATCTGATGTTTATATTCCTCAAGTCATCAAGGACTCTCCTCAGCTGATAGAAGATCAAACGGAATTCGAAGTGGAATCAATTCTGGATTCGCGCCGCCGGGGTAGAACAATTGAGTATCTGGTACATTGGAAAGGGTATGGTCATGAGGAGGATTCTTGGATACCCCTTAGGGACTTACATGCTCCCCAATTGCTCACATCCTTCCATAGTCTACATCCTGACAAACCAGGTTTGGATCCGGGAAGGGGGCACCCTGAAAGGGGGGATCTGTCATATTCCTGTAGCTTTAAGAACTAAGACCAACCCACTCCTTCACCTCCCTTTAAAGGTGTGATCAGTACACCTGTGCTTTGCTTGATAATTGAAGTTTGTAGTTCCCACTCTGCTTCAAGCTCTAAAGCTAAAATCTACAGATCCTGCTTTTGTACCTGTTAAAGGAAATCCTTGTTGTCATTTCTCCAGCTTCTAAACCTAAGAAGCATTTCCTGCCGCTTTACATTTCAGGAAACAGACATTGGCAGCAACTCTTGCAAGTCTGTGTTAACTCTGCAGTCTGATTTTCCAGCCAGCTCCGTTACTGAGTGTTTACCTCTACCAGGAAATAAGAACAGCTTCCCTGCGGTGATCCATTTTGACTCAGTGCCAACTTCGCTCTCTGCAGTTCTAAACTCACTCGCAAGTATCATTAATTTTATATACAATTGTCTCTAGCTGTATATATTCTTATCCAAAGATCTGCTGACATACAAACTGTTAAAGTGCACACAACTGGTTAAATCTGGCTCTCTCCTTCTCTCTGTATCACACACTCTGCCTGCTGTAACCTGATACCTCTTGATATATGGACATTGCAGACTGCAAATCAGTTTCTCATTTCTTAGCTTAACTAAAAAGAGACTTTGCTATAAAATTCTGCTTTTCTCAGACAAGTACCAATAAGCTGCTTGTTTGCTGCCTTCTATCTTTAAAGAACACAACTCTTTACAAGTGTGTAAAATATTCAAAGGCTTCATTTCATCTGTTTTATTCACTTTATTTTGATTTTGTAAAGTGTTATAAAAAGAACTTGTACTAAGTAAACCAGCTATCTCCCTTGGTAATAACCTTTTGTATAAGCCTGTTTTACTTAAGGTTCTCTGGGAATAGCCACATTATACAAGCTTATAACACTGGGGCTCCCTAAAGACTCAGGGAGTTTGGACTCAGTCAGAGTCTATTTTTCCAATAAACATTCTGGAAGTTAGAGCAATCTATAATACTCTCCTGACCTGGCCTCAGTTAGCCACGGTCTAGTTTATCAGGTTCCAGTCGGACAACATAACTTTAGTGGCTTACATCAATCATCAGGGAGGAACGAGGAGTTCCTTAGCGATGACAGAGGTAACCAAAATAATCCAGTTGGCGGAGGCCCACTCTTGTTTTCCTGTTGGTGATCCACATCCCAGGGGTAGACAACTGGGAGGCAGATTTCTTAAGCAGGCAGACCTTTCGTCCGGGGGAGGGGGAACTCCATCCGGAAGTGTTCTCCAACCCGATTCTCAGGTGGGGTCAGCTGGAATTGGATCTCATGGCATCTTGACAGAATACCAAGCTCCCAAGATACGGGTCGAGGTCCAGGGTCCACCAGGCGGAACTGATAGATGTTCTGGCGGTTCCTTGAATCTTCAGTCTAGCATGCCTATTTCCTCAGTTTGCTCTTCTTCCTCGGGTAATTGCTCTAACCATACAAGAGAGGGCCTCAGTGATTCTCATAGTACCGACCTGGCCTTGCAGGGTTTGGTATGCAGATCTGGTGGAGGTGACATCTCTGCCGTCTTGGAGACTTTCGTTGAGGAAGGACCTTCTGATTCAAGGGCTCTTCCTTCACCCAACTCTAGTTTCTCTGAAACTGACCGCTTGGAGATTGAACACTTAATTTTATCCAAGCGGGGGTTTGCTGAGTCGGTCATAGAGACCTTGATTCAGACTCGTAAGCCTGTAACTAGAAGGATTTACCAAAATTTGGTGTAAATATCTCTATTGGTGCGAATCCAAGGGCTAATCATGAGTAGAGTTAGGATTCCTAGAATTTTTCTCCAAGAGGGTTTGGAGAAAGAATTATCGGTAAGTTCCCTAAAAGGTCAAATCTCGGCTTTATCTAAGTCCCAGATGTACAATCTTTTTGTCAGGCCTTGGTCAGGATCAGGCCTGTGTTTAAACCAGTTACTCCTCCATGGAGTCTTAATTTAGTTCTCAAAGTTCTTCAAGGGGTTCCATTTGAGCCCATGCATTCCTTAGATATTAAGTTGTTATCTTGGAAAGTTTTATTTCTTGTTGCTATTTCTTCTGCTCGGAGAGTGTCAGAGCTCTCAGCATTGCAGTATGAGTCTCCTTATCTTATTTTCCATTCGGATAAGGTAGTTTTACGTACTAAACTAGGATTTCTTCCTAAGGGTGTTTCTGATCAGAACATTAATCAGGAGATTGTTGTTCATTCCTTGTGTCTTAATCCTTCTTCTCAGTAGGAAGGACTTCGGCAATATTTGGACGTAGTCCGTGCATTAAACTTTTACCTGCAGGTGACTAAGGACTTTCGTCAGTCTTTTTCTTTGTTTTTGGTTTTCTAAGGAAAACGCAAGGGTCAGAAAGCTACGGCTACTTCTCTTTCATTTTGGCTGAAGAGTATCATACATTTTGCATATGAAACTGCTGGACAACAGCCTCCCGAGAGAGTTACGACTCATTCCACTAGGGCTGTTGCTTCCTCTTGGGCAAAAATGAAGCTTCTGTGGAACAGATTTACAAGGCTGCAACTTGGTCCTCTCTTCACTTTTTCAAAGTTTTACTAATTTCACACTTTTGTCTCGGCTGAGGCCACTTTTGGGGAAAAAGGTTCTTTAAGCAGTGGTGCCTTCCATTTAGGTTCCCTGTCTTGTCCCTCCCGTATCATTGGGTATTGAATCCCATTAGTAATTAAGATGATCCGTGGACTCATCGTGTCTTAAAAAAGAAAAGAAAATTTATGCTTACCTGATAAATGTATTTCTTTTTTGACAGAATGAGTCCACGGCCCGTCCTGTTCTTGTACAACAGGTTGTTGGGTATTTTAAACTTCAGACACCTCTGCACCTTGGCTTTTCCTTTCTCTTCCTAACTTCTGTCGAATGACTGGAGTTGGAGGGAAGGGAGGAGCTATTTAACAGCTCTGCTGTGTTGCTCTTTGCCTCCTCCTGCTGACCAGGAGGTGAATATCCCATTAGTAATTCAGATGATCTGTGGACTCATCGTGTCGAAAAAGAAATAAATTTATCAGGTAAGCATAAATTTTCTTTTAGTGTTGGCGATGTCGGGGGAGGTGGATTAGGGGTTAATAACTTTTATTAGTGTCGTGGAGCGGCGGATTAGGGGTTAATAACTTTTATTAGTGTCAGTGATGTCGGGGAGCAGTGGCTTAGGGGTTAATAACTTGTATTAGTATCAGCGATGTTGGGGAGTGGCGGATTAGGGGTTAATAGCTTTTATTAGTTTTGGCGATGTTGGGGAGCAGCGGATTAGGGGTTAAGAACTTGTATTAGTATCAGCGATGTCGGGGAGTGGCGGATTAGGGGTTAATAACTTATTAGTGTCGGAGATGTTAGGGAGCGGCGGATTAGGGGTTAATAATTTATTAGTGTCAGAGATGTTAGGGAGTGGTGGATTAGGGGTTAATAATTTATTAGTGTCAGAGATGTTAGGGAGCGGCGGATTAGGAGTGTTTAGACTTGGGGTTTATGTTAGGCTGTTAGGTTTAAACCTAACTTTATTTCCCCCATAGACATCAATTGAGTTGCAATACGGCGATCTCCATTCTTCATTTCAGGTGTTAGTTTTTTTTCTAACACTCTCTCCCCATTGATGTCTATGGGGGAAAGCGTGCACGAGCACGTAAAGTCAGGCCTTGGCTTTTGTGCGGATGGAACTTAACGCACCATAATGCACAGCCCAAGGAGATTTTTCAGTAACTCGTAATGGCAGCGCTTTATTGTGTTAGTTACGCACACTGTTTAGCACAAAACTCGTAATCTAAGTGAAAATACATTATAATGCGGTAATTGAATGTTATTTCCGGTTTTAGAATGTCGCTTTTGTTTTTAAATGTTCATAATTAGATCGAATATCCAGATTTGAAAGTAACATTAGATTTAACAAATACTATTCAGAAGTTCAATAGTTCATGGGGTGGGGAATTTAGTAAATTGATCCCTAATACAAATATATCAATTCTATTTCATATATTGTTTAATACAAATATTACATTTAAAGAGAGATTAGAAAATATATCTCTGTGAATATTGCAAAATTGGAATGGAATTATTAAAGAAATTAGAATAGAATATTACATCTAAAGAAAGTATTAGAATTACTATGACATTAAATGAATGTTAGACTGTTGTACAAATATTACATTTACAGAAAGTATTAGAATTACTATGACATTAAATGAATATTACACTGTTGTACAAATATTACATTACATTGTTGTACAAATATTACATTTACAGACAGTATTAGAATTACTATGACATTGACTGTTGTACAAATATTACATATAAGGAAAGTATTAGAATTACTATGACATTAAATGAATGTTACACTGTTGTACAAATATTACATATAAAGAAAGTATTAGAATTACTATGACATGAAATGAATGTTACACTGTTGTACAAATATTACATTTAAATAAAGGATTAGAATTACTATGACACTAAATGAATGTAAGACGGTTGTACAAATATTACATTTACAGAAAGTATTAGAATTACTATGACATTAAATGAATATTACACTGTTGTACAAATATTACATTTACAGACAGTATTAGAATTACTATGATATTAAATGAATGTTACACTGTTGTACAAATATTACATCTAAAGAAAGTATTAGAATTACTATGACATTAAATGAATATTACACTGTTGTACAAATATTACATCTAAAGAAAGTATTAGAATTACTATGACATTAAATGAATATTACACTGTTGTGCAAATATTACATTTACAGAAAGTATTAGAATTACTATGACATTAAATGAATGTTACACTGTTGTACAAATATTACATTTACAGAAAGTATTAGCATTACTATGACATTAAATGAATGTTACACTGTTGTACAAATATTACATTTACAGAAAGTATTAGAATTACTATGACATTAAATGAATATTACACTGTTGTGCAAATATTACATTTACAGAAAGTATTAGAATTACTATGACATTAAATGAATATTACACTGTTGTGCAAATATTACATTTACAGAAAGTATTAGAATTACTATGACATTAAATGAATATTACACTGTTGTACAAATATTACATTTACAGAAAGTATTAGAGTTACTATGACATTAAATGAATGTTAGACGGTTGTACAAATATTACATTTACAGAAAGTATTAGAGTTACTATGTCATTAAATGAATGTTAGACTTTTGTACAAATATTACATTTACAGAAAGTATTAGAATTACTATGACATTAAATGAATGTTACACTGTTGTACAAATATTACATTTACAGACAGTATTAGAATTACTATGACATTAAATGAATATTACACTGTTGTACAAATATTACAGTTACAGACAGTATTAGAATTACTATGACATTAAATGAATGTTAGACTGTTGTACAAATATTACAGTTACAGACAGTATTAGAATTACTATGACATTAAATGAATGTTAGACTGTTGTACAAATATTACATTTACAGAAAGTATTAGAATTACTATGACACTAAATGAATGTTAGACTGCTGTACAAATATTACATTTAAATAAAGGATTAGAATTACTATGACACTAAATGAATGTAAGACTGTTGTACAAATATTACAGTTACAGAAAGTATTAGAGTTACTATGACATTAAATGAATGTTAGACGGTTGTACAAATATTACATTTACAGAAAGTATTAGAGTTACTATGACATTAAATGAATGTTAGACTGTTGTACAAATATTACATTTACAGAAAGTATTAGAGTTACTATGACATTAAATGAATGTTAGACTGTTGTACAAATATTACATTTACTGTTGTACAAATATTACATTTACAGAAAGTATTAGAATTACTATGACATTAAATGAATATTACACTGTTGTACAAATATTACATTTACAGAAAGTATTAGAATTACTATGACATTAAATGAATGTTACACTGTTGTACAAATATTACATTTACAGAAAGTATTAGAATTACTATGACATTAAATGAATGTTACACTGTTGTACAAATATTACATTTACAGAAAGTATTAGAGTTACTATGACATTAAATGAATGTTAGACTGTTGTACAAATTTTACATATAAAGAAAGTATTAGAATTACTATGACATTAAATGAATATTACACTGTTGTACAAAAATTACATTTGCAGAAAGTATTAGAATTACTATGACATTAAATGAATATTACACTGTTGTACAAATATTACATTTACAGAAAGTATTAGAATTACTATGACATTAAATGAATATTACACTGTTGTACAAATATTACATTTATAGACAGTATTAGAATTACTATGACATTAAATGAATATTACACTGTTGTACAAATATTACATTTACAGAAAGTATTAGAATTACTATGACATTAAATGAATATTACACTGTTGTACAAATATTACATTTATAGACAGTATTAGAATTACTATGACATTAAATGAATATTACACTGTTGTACAAATATTACATTTACAGAAAGTATTAGAATTACTATGACATTAAATGAATATTACACTGTTGTACAAATATTACATTTATAGACAGTATTAGAATTACTATGACATTGACTGTTGTACAAATATTTGAAACAAACAAATGAGTTAAAATTCATTTCATTTTCCGAAGGTTACAAAACATTTATCCATCTCTAGTTGTTGAGCAGCGCATTTTGTTTATGCAACTAGATCTGTCCGTTTGAATCAATAAGTCTGTGCTGTAAGATTTATCTGTTGTGCTAGCGTTTCCTAAAATAATGTAAAACAATGTGCGTTATTTCACTCTCCATAGTGCTGCCATTACGAGTTACTGAAAAGCCCCCTTGTGCTGTGCGATATGGTGGCGTTAAGATCTATATCGCGCAAAATCCAAGGGCTGCTTTGACGTGCTCGTGCACGCTTTCCCCCATAGACATCAATAGGGAGAGAGTGTTAGAAAAAAACTAACACCTGAAGAGAAGAATGGAGATCGCTGTAACGCAACCCCATTGATGTCTATGGGGAAAAGAAAATTACGTTTAAACCTAACACCCTAACATAAACACCCCTAATCTGCCATCCCCCGACATCACCGACGCTAAATAAAGTTAACCCCTAATCCGCCGCTCCCCGACGCTAAATAAAGTTATTAACTCCTAATCCACTGCTCCCCGACACTAATAAAACCTTTTAACCCCTAATCCTCCACTCCCTGACATCACCACCACTAAATAAAGTTATTAACCCCTAATCCGCCCCCCCACATCGCAAAACACTAAACTAAACTATTAACCCCTAAACCTAACACCCCCCTAACTTTAAGTTAAAATTACAATATAACTATCTTAAAATAAATAAAAACTTACCTGTGAAATAAAAAAACTAAGTTTAAACTATAAATTAACCTAACATTACTATTCTAATAGAATAAAAAAAAAAAAACTACCAATTAAAAAATCTAAATTACAAATTTAAAAAAACTTAACACTACTAAAAAATTTAAAAAATCTAAAATTAAAAAAAATAATAAACACTAAATTACGAAAAATAAAAAACACTAAGATTACAAAAATAATGAACAAAATTATTAAAAATAAAAACAATTACACCTAATCTTAAAGTTCTATAAAAATAAAAAAGCCCCCCAAAATAAAAACACCCCCTAACCAACAATAAACTACCAATAGCCCTTTAAAGGGCCTTTTGTAGGGCATTGCCCTAAGTTAAACAGCTATTTTACCTGTAAGAAAATACAAAGTTCCCCCAACAGTAAAACCCACCACCCAACCAACCCCCCAAAATAAAAACCTAACTCTAAAAAAACCTAAGCTACCCATTTCCCCTAAAGGGGCATTTGTATGGGCATTGCCCTTAAAAGGGCATTCAGCTCTTTTACACTTTGCCCAAAGCCCTAATCTGAAAACTTGCCAAAAAAAAACTAACACTAACCCCAGAATATCTACTCTCGGTTCCTGAAGTCCGGACATCCATCTCCATCCAGGCGGCGAGAAGTCTTTATCCAGACGGCGTCATCTTTATCCATTGCAGGGGCGTCTTCTATCTTCATCCCGGCAGCGCGGGCGGAGCGATGACATCCTGCGCGGAGCTTCCTCTTCATACGGTCACTGACGTACACTGAAGTTGAAAGCAAGGTACCCGTTTCAAAATGGCGTACCTTGCAATCCTATTGGCTGATTTGAGTCTTCAAATTCAAATCAGCCAATAGGATGAAAGCTTCTGAAATCCTATTGGCTGTTCAGAACAGCCAATAGAATAAGAGCTACTGAAATCCTATTCACTATTCAAAACAGCCAATAGGTTGAGATCTACTAAAATCCTATTGGATTTTTTATTTTTATAGGGCTATTAGATTAGGTGTAATTTTTTTTATTTTTGATAATTTCATTTATTATTTTTGTAATCTTAGTGTTTTTAATTTTTCATAATTTAGTGTTAATTAATTTATAGTTTAAATTTACCTTTTTTATTATTTGATGGTGTGATGTGCAAAGCACCTAAATAAAGGCTGAGGTAACTGTGGGTGAGGATGGTCCCTAAACCGGATAGAGGAAATCTCTGAGGGAGTTAGTAGTGTCTGGCTAAAAATATACTATTTATTACAATAAAAATCGCAATAAAAACACAATAGAATTACAATAAAAACAATAAAAGCACAGATAATAACAAGGAAAGATCACAATATTTAAATTATGGATCCATAATATCTAAGTGCAGAAACTTGATAGGTTGGTAAAGTAAGTATGCAATGAGGATATCCGTAGAACGTGAGTGTACAATAATACTACTGATAACAATAGTAATGAGAATAATGGTAAGGTACCAAAGTCCAGCAGTGTCCAAATAACGGTGATAAAATTAATGTCCAAAATAATCAGTGTCCTTAAATGAATCAACAATTCAATCCTGTGTGAAACAAAAAACTGTGCAGACTGTAGAAAAATGCTGTAAAAATGCAATCAAAAGAGCAGTTGAAAAAGTGTGATAAAAAAGAGAAAAAATAAATATATATATAAAGATAAAAACATAAAATCAAAATTAAAAAGTCCAATGTGTGTACACAGTGCTGAAAAATATGACAACGTGAAAAATAAAAAGAAGTGTAGTAAAATGACAATTTTTAGTGGTAGTTAGATGGGGTAGTCCTCCAAGGGAATCCTAGGGGTGCTTTTATCTTCCTATACATTTCTGAGTGTCCTAAAAAATATAAGAATAATAGTGTAGATTGTACAAATGAAGTAAAAAATAATGGAAGTGTTGTTACCAGCTGTGTTGACACATTTCGGCCTGTACAAGGCCTTTTTCAAGACAATAAATTTGTGTAACAGTGGTGGCCTTATATAGGGTGGGCCATTAAGGCAATAATGTTTGTTTGGGCGCCAAAACTGGATTATGAGACGCCCACTTCCTGTGTGGTGTCTTGTGGGTATACAAATTATACAGTAAACAAAATGACCCAAAAGATGTTTAAATCATTAATATTGCATGATCTACATAAGGTCATGCATGACTCTGGGTATAAGATCACAATGGAGATTAAGTGGTCAAAATGCAGGTAATACCTTCATAGATGGAATATGGGAAAAACAGAATTTATGCTAACCTGATAAATTTCTTTCTCTTGTGATGTATCGAGTCCACGGATTCATCCATACTTGTGGGATATTCTCCTTCCCTACAGGAAGTGGCAGAGAGAGCACCAACAGCAGAGCTGTCTATATAGCTCCTCCCTTAGCTCCACCCCCCAGTCATTCGACCGAAGGCTAGGAAGAAAAAGGAGAAACTATAGGGTGCAGTGGTGACTGAATTTTTTTTTTTTTTTAATTGGCGAAAACAGTTTTAACAAGGCCTGCAGTTACAATGCAATACAGGGAAATATTACTCCCAACATAAAGGTGAAGAACATTCCATTTTCAGGTCCGTGTAGCTAAAGTATTGCTCATTTTTATATTAAGTTTTATTTCAACAGAAGAAGTCCCAACAGGGGACTTAAGACATTAACAAAGTACTGTCGGGGAATATCCAAAGTAATATGTAAAATGTAGTATGTGAAAGGTATGAAGATAAAGCAGACTCTGTAAGGAATTTAGTAGAAGAGTCAATAAAGAGGAGTAAAGAATAGGGAAGGTTGATAGGGAGAAAGGGGAGGGAAGAAGAAAAAAAAAAAGGGGGAGGGGGGAAAAAGTGAAAGAAAGAAGAATGTGGCGGAGGGGGACAAGGGTGGGAAGGGGCTAGTAGTAATTAAGAATAAGCCTCCCCCTCTAAGGGCGGTTCTGACCATCAGTAGGTGGGTTCCACAATTCCAACATGGCATTATAAACATCTAAATTCCCACTTTTCAAGTAATGGTATCTCTCGAGTCCTAATAGAGAGGAGACCTGAGCCCTCCATTCCGGTATTGAGGGGACAGCCCTGGATTTCCATTTTCTCAGGATAAGGGATTTGACACTATTTAACATGAGATATAATAGGGACCTTTTGGGTTTACTTTTTACTTTGGGTAGGCCCAGGAAGACCAGAATACCTGGGTCACTCGGAACCTGTAGTTCAAATTTTTCATTTACTTCTGCTAACACATCCGACCATAGAGAGCCCAGCGACTCACATGACCACCAGACGTGTAACATATCTGCCTCTTCACCACATCCTCTCCAACACCTCCCACCCCCTCTCCCATAAATTCAGCTAATTCTGGCCGGAGTCATGTACCATCTGGCCATTAGCTTGTAATTCATCTCTATGATGCTTGAGGAGACGGAGGCATCCCTCAATTGTTTAAAGGCCCTATCCCATTCCTGAGGGTCGATCTGTCTATCAAAGTCTGCCGTCCATCTGTGTGTAAATCACGGGTATATTGTACCAGTATGGGTAGAAAGGATAGAATATATTTTTGAGATGGTGTGTCTGGGTTGTGTTTGTTGTGTGCATAGGCTTTCAAAAGCCGTAAGTGGTCTAGAAAAAGCACTTCTATTTTTGTGTGATTGTATGCAATGGACCAAACGTGTGTAGTCAAGCCAAGACGAGAAGCGTATTCCACACCTCTCTTCTATTTCTTCTTTTGGTAGGAGCTTTGTCCCCGCTAGCATGTTACCCGCCGTCAGTGGTTTAATGTGTGGAGGAGGATTATGTGTGTGTGAAAAAGTGCCGGTGAGCATCCCCAAGTTAGATCTATAAGGGGTCATGGGCGCGAATTGAGAAGACACATGAGAAGAGGTCTTCAGGATCCCATCCCATACTGCAAAGAATTCTGTCCATAAAGGGTAAGAGGACACCTTTATAGGTCTTGCCTTTGATGGAGTCCATGCCATTGTGCCCATGTTGTCTATATGTAGTATCTCTCTATCTAATTGAACCCATTTCTTATCTAATGAGTTGTGACACCATTCGATCAAATATTGTAGAATTGTGGCCCGTCTATAGAGCTCAAGTGACTGAAGTTTTTTTAAATAAAAATATACTACCTGTCTTAAATAGACAGGGCGGGCCGTGGACTCGATACATCACAAGAGAAAGAAATTTATCAGGTAAGCATAAATTCTGTTTTCTCTTGTAAGATGTATAGAGTCCACGGATTCATCCATACTTGTGGGATACCAATACCAAAGCTTTACGACACGGATGAAGGGAGGGACAAGACAGGTTCCTTAAATGGAAGGCACCACTGCTTTTAGAACCTTTCTCCCAAATATAGCCTCCGAAGAAGCAAAAGAATCGAATTTGTAAAATTCGGAAAAAGTATGAAGCGAAGACCAAGTCGCCGCCTTACAAATCTGTTCAACAGAAGCCTCATTTTTTAAAGCCCATGTGGAAGCCACTGCTCTAGTAGAATGAGCAGTAATTCTTTCAGGAGGCTGCTGGCCAGCAGTCTCATAAGCCATACGGATGATGCTTTGCAGCCTAAAAGAAAGAGAGGTAGCCGTAGCCTTTTGACCTCTCCGCTTACCAGAATAGACAACAAACAATGAAGATGTTTGACGGAAATCTTTGGTTGCTTGTAAGTAGAACTTTAAAGCATGAACCACATCAAGATTGTGCAACAGACGTTCCTTCTTTGAAGATGGATTAGGACACAGCAAAGGAACAACAATTTCCTGATTGATATTCCTATTAGAAACAACCTTAGGAAGGAATCCAGGTTTGGTACGTAAAACCACCTTATCTGCATGGAAAATAAGATAAGGTGAGTCACACTGTAAAGCAGATAACTCAAACTCTTCGAGCCGAAGAGATAGCTACTAAAAACAAAACTTTCCAAGATAGAAGCTTAATATCTATGGAATGCATAGGTTCAAACGGAACCCCTTGAAGAACTTTAAGAACCAAGTTTAGGCTCCATGGCGGAGCAACAGGTTTAAATACAGGCTTGATCCTGACCAAGGCCTGACTAAACGCTTGAACGTCTGGGACATCTGCCAGACGTTTGTGTAAAAGAATAGACAAAGCAGATATTTGTCCATTTAAGGAACTAGCTGATAATCCCTTCTCCAATCCTTCTTGGAGAAAAGACAAAATTCTAGGAATCCTAATCTTACTCCATGAGTAACCCTTGGATTCACACCAACAAATATATTTGCGCCAAATCTTATGCTAGATTTTCCTGGTGACAGGCTTTCTAGCCTGAATCAGGGTATCAATGACCGACTCAGAGAAACCACGCTTTGATAGAATCAGGCGTTCAATCTCCAAGCAGTCAGACGCAGAGAAATTAGATTTGGATGCTTGAATGGACCTTGGATTAGAAGGTCCTGCCTCATTGGCAGAGTCCACGGTGGAACAGATGACATGTCCACCAGGTCTGCATACCAAGTCCTGCGTGACCACCAAAGCTCTCTCCTGCTTGATTCTGGCAACCAGACATGGGAGAAGAGGAAACGGTGGAAATACATAAGCCAGATTGAAGGACCAGGGCACTGCTAGAGCATCTATCAGTACCGCCTAGGGATCCCGGGACCTGGACCCATAACGCGGAAGTTTGGCATTCTGTCGGGATGCCATCAGATCCAATTCTGGTGTGCCCCATAGCTGAATCAGTTGGGCAAATACCTCCAGATGGAGCTCCCACTCCCCCGGATGAAAAGTCTGACGACTTAGGAAATCCGCCTCCCAGTTCTCTACCCCTGGGATATGGATTCCTGAGAGATGGCAAGAGTGATCCTCTGCCCATCGGATAATTTTGGTTACCTCCATCATCGCTAGAGAACTCCGTGTTCCTCCTTGATGATTGATATAGGCTACAGTCGTGATGTTGTCCGACTGAAATCTGATGAATTTGGCCGCAGCTAGCTGAGGCCACGCCTGAAGCGCATTGAATATTGCTCTCAGTACTAGAATGTTTATGGGGAGGAGAGATCCCTCCCGAGACCATAAGCCCTGTGCTTTCAGGGATTTCCAGACTGCACCCCAGCCTAGCAGGCTGGCATCTGTCGTTACTATGAGCCACTCTGGCCTGCGGAAACATATTCCCTGAGACAGGTGGTCCTGAGACAACCACCAGAGAAGAGAATCTCTGGTCTCTTGGTCCAGATGCAGTTGAGGAGATAAATCTGCATGATCCCCATTCCACTTTTTGAGCATGCATAGTTGCAGTGGTCTGAGGTGTAGTCGGGCATAAGGTACTATGTCCATTGCCGCTACCATAAATCCGATTACCTCCATACACTGAGCCACTGATGGCGAAGAATGGAATGAAGAGCTTGGCAAGTGATTAAAAGTTTTGATTTTCTGACCTCCGTCAGAAATATTTTCATTTCTACCGAGTCTATCAGAGTCCCTAGGAAGGAAACCCTTGTGAGAGGGACGAGAGAACTCTTTTTTATGTTCACCTTCCACCCGTGAGATCTCAGAAAAGCCAACACGATGTCCATGTGAGACTTGGCTAGCTGGAAAGTCGACGCCTGAATTAAGATGTCGTCTAGATAAGGCGCCACTGCTATACCCCGCGGTCTTAG
This sequence comes from Bombina bombina, assembly GCF_027579735.1. Classification (NCBI taxonomy): domain Eukaryota; kingdom Metazoa; phylum Chordata; class Amphibia; order Anura; family Bombinatoridae; genus Bombina; species Bombina bombina. Next base: position 272,092,594 of record NC_069507.1, read on the forward strand.
AAACGCCAAAAGGGACCCTAACACCTGGTAATGCCTGTCCAGAAAGGCGAATCTGAGGAATTGATGATGATCTCTGTGAATAGGGATGTGTAGATACGCATCCTTTAAGTCCATGGTAGTCATATATTGACCCTCCTGGATCAGAGGAAGAATAGTCAGAATTGTCTCCATCTTGAAAGATGGTACTCTGAGGAATTTTTTTAGAATTTTGAGATCCAAGATTGGTCTGAAAGTTCCCTCTTTTTTGGGAACCACAAACAGGTTGGAGTAAAAACCTAGCCCTTGTTCCGCTCTTGGAACTGGACGAATCACTCCCATGGTATGTAGGTCTTCTACACAGCGTAAGAACGCCTCTCTCTTTGTCTGGTTTGCAGACAATTGAGAAATGTGAAATCTTCCCCTTGGGGGGGAGTCTTTGAAGTCCAGAAGATATCCTTGGGACACAATTTCTAAAGCCCAGGAATCGTGAACATCTCTTGCCCAAGCCTAAGCAAAGAGAGAGAGTCTGCTCCCTACTAGATCCGGTCCCGGATCGGGGGCTACCCCTTCATGCTGTCTTAGAGGCAGCAGCAGGCTTCTTGGCCTGTTTACCTTTGTTCCAAGCCTGTTTAGGTCTCCAGACTGACTTGGATTAGACAGAATTTCCCTCTTGCTTTGCTGCAGGAGAAGCTGAAGCGGGACCACCCTTGAAGTTCCGAAAGGAACGAAAATTATTTTGTTTGGTCCTCATCTTATTTGTTTTATCCTGAGGGAGGGCATGGCCTTTCCCTCCAGTGATGTCTGAAATAATTTCTTTCAGTGCAGGCCCGAATAGGGTCTTTCCTTTGAAAGGGATGTTCAACAATTTAGATTTTGATGACACATCAGCAGACCAGGACTTAAGCCATAACGCCCTGCGTGCTAAAATGGCAAAACCTGAATTCTTTGCCGCTAATTTAGCCATTTGGAAAGCGGCATCTGTAATGAAAGAATTAGCCAACTTAAGGGCCTTAATTCTATCCATAATATCCTCTAATGGAGTCTCCACCTGGAGAGTCTCTTCTAGAGCCTCAAACCAGAAAGCAGCTTCAGTAGTTACAGGAACAATGCATGCAATAGGTTGGAGAAGAAAACCTTGATGAACAAAAATTTTCTTTAGGAGACCCTCTAATTTTTTATCCATAGGATCTTTGAAAGCACAACTGTCTTCGATAGGTATAGTTGTATGCTTAGCAATAGTAGAAATAGCTCCCTCCACCTTAGGAACAGTCTGCCACGAGTCCTGTATGGTGTCAGATATGGGAAACATTTTCTTAAAAACAGGAGGGGGAGCGAACGGAATACCTGGTCTATCTCACTCCTTAGTAACAATAGTCACAATCCTCTTAGGGACTGGAAAAACATCAGTGTAAACAGAAACCTCTAAGTATCTGTCCATTTTACCCAATTTCTCTGGGACCACTATAGGGTCACAATCGTCTAGAGTAGCTAATACCTCCTTGAGCAATAAGCGGAGGTGTTCAAGCTTAAATTTAAAGGCCGTCATATCAGAATCTGTCTGAGGGAGCGTCTTTCCTGAATCAGAAATCTCTCCCTCAAATAACAAATCCCTTACCCCTACTTCAGAACATTGTGAGGGTATATCGGATACGGCTACTAAAGCGTCAGACGGCTCAGCATTTGTTCTTAACCCAGAGCTGACACGCTTTCCTTGTAAACCAGGCAGTTTAGAGAAAACCTCTGTGAGGGTTTTATTCATAACTGTGGCCATGTCTTGTAAAGCAAATGAATTAGACGCACTTGTGCGGGCGTTACTGGCTGTGACACTTGGGGAGAGCTAGATGCTAAACCCTCATTTCCTTCTAACTGAGAATCATCTATTGCAATATTTTTAAGTGCTAAAAACATAATTTATGCTTACCTGATAAATTTATTTCTCTTGTAGTGTATCCAGTCCACGGATCATCCATTACTTATGGGATATTAACTCCTCCCCAACAGGAAGTGCAAGAGGATTCACCCAGCAGAGCTGCTATATAGCTCCTCCCCTAACTGCCATTACCAGTCATTCGACCGAAAACATGCAGAGAAAGGAAAACCATAGGGTGCAGTGGTGACTGTAGTTTAATGGAAAAATTACCTGCCTTAAAGTGACAGGGCGGGCCGTGGACTGGATACACTACAAGAGAAATAAATTTATCAGGTAAGCATAAATTATGTTTTCTCTTGTTAAGTGTATCCAGTCCACGGATCATCCATTACTTATGGGATACCAATACCAAAGCTAAAGTACACGGATGACGGGAGGGACAGGCAGGCTCTTTATACGGAAGGAACCACTGCCTGAAGAACCTTTCTCCCAAAAACAGCCTCCGAAGAAGCAAAAGTGTCAAATTTGTAAAATTTGGAAAAAGTATGAAGAGAAGACCAAGTTGCAGCCTTGCAAATCTGTTCAACAGAAGCCTCATTCTTAAAGGCCCAAGTGGAAGCCACAGCTCTAGTAGAATGTGCTGTAATTCTTTCAGGAGGCTGCTGTCCAGCAGTCTCATAGGCTAACCGTATTATGCTACGAAGCCAAAAGGAGAGAGAGGTAGCCGAAGCTTTTTGACCTCTCCTCTGACCAGAATAAACGACAAACAGGGAAGACGTTTGTCGAAAATCCTTAGTTGCCTGTAGATAAAATTTCAGGGCACGGACTACATCTAGATTGTGTAGCAGACGTTCCTTTTTCGAAGAAGGATTAGGACACAAAGATGGAACCACAATCTCTTGATTGATATTCCTGTTAGTGACCACCTTAGGTAGGAACCCAGGTTTAGTACGCAGAACTACCTTGTCTGAATGAAAAATCAGATAAGGAGAATCACAATGTAAGGCAGATAACTCAGAGACTCTTCGAGCCGAGGAAATCGCCATTAAAAACAGAACTTTCCAAGATAACAACTTGATATCAATGGAATGAAGGGGTACAAACGGAACCCCCTGTAAAACATTAAGAACTAAGTTCAAACTCCATGGTGGAGCAACAGTTTTAAACACAGGCTTGATCCTAGCTAAAGCCTGACAAAAAGCTTGAACGTCCGGAACTTCTGACAGACGTTTGTGTAAAAGAATGGACAGAGCTGAAATCTGTCCCTTTAAGGAACTAGCGGATAAACCCTTTTCTAAACCTTCTTGTAGAAAAGACAATATCCTCGGAATCCTAACCTTACTCCATGAGTAACTCTTGGATTCGCACCAATATAAGTATTTGCGCCATATCTTATGGTAAATCTTTCTGGTAACAGGCTTCCTAGCCTGTATTAAGGTATCAATAACTGACTCAGAAAAACCACGTTTTGATAAAATCAAGCGTTCAATTTCCAAGCAGTCAGCTTCAGAGAAATTAGATTTTGATGTTTGAAGGGACCCTGGATCAGAAGGTCCTGTTTCAGAGGTAGCGACCAAGGTGGACAGGATGACATGTCCACTAGATCTGCATACCAAGTCCTGCGTGGCCATGCAGGCGCTATTAGAATCACTGATGCTCTCTCCTGTTTGATTCTGGCAATCAATCGAGGAAGCATCGGGAAGGGTGGAAACACATAAGCCATCCCGAAGGTCCAAGGTGCTGTCAAAGCATCTATCAGAACCGCTCCCGGATCCCTGGATCTGGACCCGTAACGAGGAAGCTTGGCGTTCTGTCGAGACGCCATGAGATCTATCTCTGGTTTGCCCCAACGTCGAAGTATTTGGGCAAAGACCTCCGGATGAAGTTCCCACTCCCCCGGATGTGGATTGCTGACAGGTGGCAAGAGTGAGACTCTGCCCAGCGAATTATCTTTGATACTTCCATCATTGCTAGGGAGCTTCTTGTCCCTCCCTGATGGTTGATGTAAGCTACAGTCGTGATGTTGTCCGACTGAAACCTGATGAACCCCCGAGTTGTTAACTGGGGCCAAGCCAGAAGGGCATTGAGAACTGCTCTCAATTCCAGAATGTTTATTGGTAGGAGACTCTCCTCCTGATTCCATTGTCCCTGAGCCTTCAGAGAATTCCAGACAGCGCCCCAACCTAGTAGGCTGGCGTCTGTTGTTACAATTGTCCAGTCCGGCCTGCTGAATGGCATCCCCCTGGACAGATGTGGCCGAGAAAGCCACCATAGAAGAGAATTTCTGGTCTCTTGATCCAGATTCAGAGTAGGGGACAAGTCTGAGTAATCCCCATTCCACTGACTTAGCATGCACAATTGCAGCGGTCTGAGATGTAGGCGTGCAAAGGGTACTATGTCCATTGCTGCTACCATTAAGCCGATCACCTCCATGCATTGAGCTACTGACGGGTGTTGAATGGAATGAAGGACACGGCATGCATTTTGAAGCTTTGTTAACCTGTCTTCTGTCAGGTAAATCTTCATTTCTACAGAATCTATAAGAGTCCCCAAGAAGGGAACTCTTGTGAGTGGAAAGAGAGAACTCTTCTTTTCGTTCACCTTCCATCCATGCGACCTTAGAAATGCCAGTACTAACTCTGTATGAGACTTGGCAGTTTGAAAGCTTGAAGCTTGTATCAGAATGTCGTCTAGGTATGGAGCTACCGCAATTCCTCGCGGTCTTAGTACCGCCAGAAGAGCACCCAGAACCTTTGTGAAGATTCTCGGAGCCGTAGCCAATCCGAATGGAAGAGCTACAAACTGGTAATGCCTGTCTAGAAAGGCAAACCTTAGATACTGGTAATGATCTTTGTGAATCGGTATGTGAAGGTAAGCATCCTTTAAATCCACTGTGGTCATGTACTGACCCTTTTGGATCATGGGTAAAATTGTCCGAATAGTTTCCATTTTGAACGATGGAACTCTTAGGAATTTGTTTAGGATCTTTAAATCCAAGATTGGCCTGAAAGTTCCCTCTTTTTTGGGAACCACAAACAGATTTGAGTAAAACCCTTGTCCTTGTTCCGACCGCGGAACCGGATGGATCACTCCCATTAATAAAAGATCTTGTACGCAGCGTAGAAACGCCTCTTTCTTTATTTGGTTTGTTGACAACCTTGACAGATGAAATCTCCCTCTTGGGGGAGAGAATTTGAAGTCTAGAAGGTATCCCTGAGATATGATCTCTAACGCCCAGGGATCCTGGACATCTCTTGCCCAAGCCTGGGCGAAGAGAGAAAGTCTGCCCCCCACTAGATCCGTTCCCGGATCGGGGGCCCTCGATTCATGCTGTCTTAGGGGCAGCAGCAGGTTTCCTGGCCTGCTTGCCCTTGTTCCAGGACTGGTTAGGTCTCCAGCCTTGTCTGTAGCGAGCAACAGCTCCTTCCTGTTTTGGTGCAGAGGAAGTTGATGCTGCTCCTGCTTTGAAATTACGAAAGGAACGAAAATTAGACTGTCTAGCCTTAGGTTTGGCTCTGTCTTGAGGCAGGGCATGGCCTTTACCTCCTGTAATGTCAGCGATAATTTCTTTCAACCCGGGCCCGAATAAGGTCTGCCCTTTGAAAGGTATATTAAGCAATTTAGATTTAGAAGTAACGTCAGCTGACCAGGATTTTAGCCACAGTGCTCTGCGTGCCTGAATGGCGAATCCGGAATTCTTAGCCGTAAGTTTAGTTAAATGTACTACGGCATCTGAAATAAATGAGTTAGCTAACTTAAGGGCTTTAAGCTTGTGTGTAATCTCATCTAATGGAGCTGATTCAAGTGTCTCTTCCAGAGACTCAAACCAAAATGCTGCTGCAGCCGTGACAGGCGCAATGCATGCAAGAGGTTGCAATATAAAACCTTGTTGAACAAACATTTTCTTAAGGTAACCCTCTAACTTTTTATCCATTGGATCTGAAAAGGCACAGCTATCCTCCACCGGGATAGTGGTACGCTTAGCTAAAGTAGAAACTGCTCCCTCCACCTTAGGGACCGTTTGCCATAAGTCCCGTGTGGTGGCGTCTATTGGAAACATCTTTCTAAATATCGGAGGGGGTGAGAACGGCACACCGGGTCTATCCCACTCCTTAGTAACAATTTCAGTAAGTCTCTTAGGTATAGGAAAAACGTCAGTACTCGCCGGTACCGCAAAATATTTATCCAACCTACACATTTTCTCTGGTATTGCAACTGTGTTACAATCATTCAGAGCCGCTAACACCTCCCCTAGTAATACACAGAGGTTTTCCAGCTTAAATTTAAAATTTGAAATATCTGAATCCAGTTTGTTTGGATCAGAACCGTCACCCGCAGAATGAAGCTCTCCGTCCTCATGTTCTGCAAATTGTGACGCAGTGTCTGACATGGCCCTAATATTATCAGCGCACTCTGTTCTCACCCCAGAGTGATCACGCTTACCTCTTAGTTCTGGTAATTTAGCCAAAACTTCAGTCATAACAGTAGCCATATCCTGTAATGTGATTTGTAATGGCCGCCCAGATGTACTCGGCGCTACAATATCACGCACCTCCCGAGCGGGAGATGCAGGTACTGACACGTGAGGCGAGTTAGTCGGCATAACTCTCCCCTCGCTGTTTGGTGAAATATGTTCAATTTGTACAGATTGACTTTTATTTAAAGTAGCATCAATACAGTTAGTACATAAATTTCTATTGGGTTCCACTTTGGCTTTAGCACATATAGCACATGTATCTTCCTCTGAATCAGACATGTTTAACACACTAGCAAATAAACTAGCAACTTGGAAATACTTTTCAAGTAATTTACTATAATATGAAAACGTACTGTGCCTATAAGAAGCACAGAAAAAGTTATGACAGTTGAAAATTAATAAACTGAAAAGTTATAGCATCAAATCTTTGTAAAAAACACAATTTTAGCAAAGGATTGCTCCCATTAGCAAAGGATAACTAACCCTGATAGCAGAAAAAAAAAAATACAGAAATAAACGTTTTTTTATCACAGTCAACTACAATCTCACAGCTCTGCTGTGAGTGATTACCTCCCTCAAAACAAGTTTTGAAGACCCCTGAGTTCTGTAGAGATGAACCGGATCATGCAGGGAAGACAATAAACTTCTGACTGAATTTTTTGATGCGTAGCAAAAGCGCCAAAAAAGGCCCCTCCCCCTCACACATAACAGTGAGAGAGATCAGTAAACTGTCATAAATTAAATAAAACGACTGCCAAGTGGAAAAAAATAGTGCCCAAAACATTTTTTCACCCAGTACCTCAGAAAATTAAACGATTTTACATGCCAGCAAAAAACGTTTAACATTAATAAATTGAGTGTTATTAAAAAGCCTGTTGCTAGTCCCTGCAAATTAGGCTAAAGTTTTATGCATACAGTATAATTCCAGTGAAGTGCCATTCCCCAGAATACTGAAGTGTAAAATATACATACATGACAGCCTGATACCAGTTGCTGCTACTGCATTTAAGGCTGAGTTTACATTATATCGGTATGGCAGAATTTTCTCATCAATTCCATTGTCAGAAAATAATAAGCTGCTACATACCTCTTTGCAGATTAATCTGCCCGCTGTCCCTTGATCTGAAGTTTACCTCTCCTCAGATGGCCGAGAAACAGCAATATGATCTTAACTACGCCGGCTAAAATCATAGAAAAAAAAAACTCAGGTAGATTCTTCTTCAAATTCTACCAGAGAAGGAATAACACACTCCGGTGCTATTATAAAATAACAAACTTTTGATTGAAGGTATGAAACTAAGTATAATCACCACAGTCCTCTCACACATCCTATCTATTCGTTGGGTGCAAGAGAATGACTGGTAATGGCAGTTAGGGGAGGAGCTATATAGCAGCTCTGCTGGGTGAATCCTCTTGCACTTCCTGTTGGGGAGGAGTTAATATCCCATAAGTAATGGATGATCCGTGGACTGGATACACTTAACAAGAGAAATATGCTCTTTATAATTTATAGACATATCAGTGCAAGTGGGACACATTCTAAGAGGGGGTTCCACAATGGCTTCTAAACACATAGAACAAGGATTCTCCTTGGTGTCAGACATGTTAAACAGGCTAGTAATGTAACAAGCAAGCTTGGAAAACACTTTAATCAAAGTAAATAACACTTTAGACAAAAACGGTACTGTGCCTTTAAGAGAAAAAAAGCTGCACAAACTCTGCAAAACAGTGTAAAAAAGCAGTAAACACAACAAAATTTTTACAGTAGCATCATAAAGCCTTAGTAACTTTGCACAACTATGCAAATAAACAATTAACCCCTTAATGTAAAAACCGGATTGAAAAAACTTCAAAACCGGTAAAATAACGTTCAGCGCCTACCTGCCCTTTAGGAACGATTTGTGGGGAAAAAAACCTCTTTACAGCCCTCAAATACAGCAGGAATCTCTGGAGAAGTAGCTGGATGCTTCTGAGGTAAATAAACTGTGCAACTGAAAATAGGCCCCTCCCACCTCACTCGATGTTATGGGGCCTAAAAAACACCACAGCGTGTTTCTTAAACTAGCCATGTGGGTTAATAACCCTTAAACAAGCCACAAAGACCCCTTAAAGTCCCTCAAAAAACGTTTTATTTGTAACAAAACCAAAACTTTTTTTCCTATTAGTGTCACCAGTAACTATGAGCCCTTTATGCAAGCTTGGATTCCTCTTTTACTGAATACAGCTTACCTTTCCCTCATGGGGATATTGCCAGCCTTTTCTAGAAATAACACAGTCTGTCTAGAAAAAAATAGACTGAACATACCTTAATGCAGTTTAGCCTGCAAACTGTTCCCCCAACTGAAGTTTTCCTGTACTCTTCAGCCCTTGTGAGAACAGCAGTGGCTCTTAGTTACAAAATGCTAAGATCATCATCCTCCTTGCAGAAATCTTCATCCCTTTTCTGCCAGAGAGTAAATAATACACACCGGTACCATTTAAAATAACAAACTTTTGCTTGAGAAAAACATAATTTATGCTTACCTGATAAATTTATTTCTCTTGTAGTGTATCCAGTCCACGGATCATCCATTACTTATGGGATATATTCTCCTTCCCAACAGGAAGCTGCAAGAGTCCACCCACAGCAAAGCTGCTATATAGCTCCTCCCCTAACTGCCATTACCAGTCATTCGACCGAAAACATGCAGAGAAAGGAAAACCATAGGGTGCAGTGGAGACTGTAGTTTAATGGAAAAATTACCTGCCTTAAAGTGACAGGGCGGGCCGTGGACTGGATACACTACAAGAGAAATAAATTTATCAGGTAAGCATAAATTATGTTTTCTCTTGTTAAGTGTATCCAGTCCACGGATCATCCATTACTTATGGGATACCAATACCAAAGCTAAAGTACACGGATGATGGGAGGGACAAGGCAGGTACTTAAACGGAAGTTACCACTGCCTGTAAAAAACCCTTTCTCCCAAAAATAGCCTCCGAAGAAGCAAGGTATCAAATTTGTTAAATTTGAAAAAGTATGAAACGCAGACCAAGACTCCGTCTTGTAATCTGTTCAACAGAAGCCACATTTAAAAAAGACCTAAGTGAAAACCACAGCTCTAGTAGAATGAGCTGTAATCCATTCAGGAGGCTGCTGTCCAGCAGTCTCATAAGCTAAATGAATTATGCTTTTTAACCAAAAAGACAGAGAGGTTGCTGAAGTCCTTTGACCTCTCCTCTGTCCAGAATAGACAACAAACAAGGTGAATGTTTGATGAAAATCTGTAGTAGCTTGTAAGTAAAACTTTAAAACACGAACCACGTCCAAATTGTGTAATAGACGTTCCTTCTTTGAAGAAGGATTAGGATACAAGAATGGAACAACAATCTCTTGAGTGATATTCTTGTTAGATACCACCTTAGGTAAAAACCCAGGTTGGTACACAGGACTACCTTATCCGTACGGAGAACCAGATAAGGAGAATCACATTGCAACGCAGATAACTCGGAGACTCTATGAGCCGAGGAAATAGCTACCAAAAAGGAACTTTCCAAGATAGAAGTTTGATATCTATGGAATGAAAAGGTTCAAATGGAACTCCTTGAAGAACCTTAAGAACCAGCTTTAAGCTCCATGGCGGAGCAACATTTTTAACCACAGGCTTGGTTCTAACCAAAGCCTGACCAAATGCCTGAACGTCTAGAATACCTGCCAGACGCTTATGCAAAAGAATAGACAGAGTAGAAATCTGTCCTTTTAAAGAACTAGCTGACAACCCTTTTCTCAAAATCATCTTGGAGAAAAGATAATATCCTGGGAATCCAGACTTTACTCCATGAGTAACCCTTGGATTCATAACAATAAGATATTTACACCATATCTTATGTTAAATTTTCCTAGAGACAGGCTTTTATGCCTGTATTAAGGTATCAATTACTGACTCGGAGAAGCCATGCTTTGATAACATCAAGCGTTCTGTCTCCAGGCAGTCCATCTCAGATTAGTTATATTTAGATGGTTGAAAAGACCCTGAGGTAGAGGGTCCTGTCTCAGAAGCAGAGACCGTGGTGGAAAGGATGACATGTCCACCAGATCTGCATACCAGGTCCTGCATGGCCACGCAGGCGCTGTCAAAAGCACCAAAGCACTCTCCTGCTTGATCTTGTGCAAACCCCTGCGGAGGGAATTCCCACTCCCCCGGATGAAAAGTCTGACGACTTAGAAAATCTGCCTCCCAGTTCTCAACACCTGGGATAGGGATAGCTTTTAGACAAGAGTGAGTCTCTGTCCAGTGAATTATTTTAAGACTTCTAACATTGCTAGGGAACTTCTGTTCCCCCTTGATGGTTGATGTAAGCCACAGTCGTGATATTGTCCGACTGAAATATGATGTACCTCAGAGTTGCTAACTGAGGCCAAGTCTGAAAAGCATGGAATATCGCTCCCAGTTCCAGAATATTCATTAGAAGGAGGGTCTCCTCCTGAGTCCACTATCCCTGAGCCTTCAGGGAGTTCCAGACTGTATCCCAACCTAAAAGGCTGGCATCTGTTGTAACAATTGTCCCATCTGACCTGCGGAAGGTCATACCCTTGGACAGATGGACCCGAGATAGTCACCAGAGAAGAGAATCTCTGGTTTCTTGGTCCGGATTTAACAGGAGAACAAATCTGTGTAATCCCCGTTCCTCTGGCTGAGCATGCATAGTTGCAGTGGTCTGAAATGTAGGCGTGCAAACGGTACTATGTCCCTTGCCGCTACCATTAAGCCGATTACATTCATGTACTGAGCCACCAAAGGGCGCGGATGGAATGAAGAACACGGCAGAAATTTAGAAACTTTGACAACCTGGACTCCGTCAGGTAAATTTTAATTTCTACAAAATCTATCAGAATCCCTAGGAGGGAAACCCTTGATATTGGGGATAGAGAACTCTTTCCTTGTTCACTTTCCACCCATGCGATCTCAGAAATGCCAGTAGTACGTCCGTATGAGACTTGGCAACTTGGATGTTTGACGCCTGTATCAGGATGTCGTCTAAATAAGGGGCCACTTCTATGCCCCGCGGCCTAAGGACCGCCAAAGTGACCCCAGAACCTCCATAAAGATTCTAGGGGCTGTAGTTAACCCAAAGGAAAGAGCTACAAACTGGTAATGCCTGTCTAGAAAGGCAAACCTGAAAAATCGATGGTGATCTTTATGCATCGTAATGTGAGGATAAGCATCCTTCAAATCCATTGTAGTCCTCTATTGACTCTCCTGGATCATAGTTAAGATGGTACGAATAGTTTCCATCTTAAATGATAGAATTCTAAAGAATTTGTTTAAGATCTTTTAGATCCAAAATAGGTCTGAAGGTTTCCTTTCCTTGGGAACCACAAACCGATTTGAGGAAAACTGTGTCCCTGTTCCTCTATTGGAACTGAATGGGTCACGTACACAATGCAAGAATGTCTCTTTCTTTATCTGGTTTGCAGATAAATGTGAAAGGCAAAAACTCCCCTTTTTTGGGGGGGAAAGCTTTGAAATCCAGAAGATATCTCTGGGGTATAATTTCCAATGCCCAGGGATCCTGGGCATCTCTTGCCCACGCCTGGGTGAAGAATGAAGTCTGCCCCCTATAGGATCCGTTACCAGATAGGGGTCCGTTCCTCATGCTGTTTTAGAGGCAGCAGCAGGCTCCTTGACCTGCTTATCTTTGTTCCAGGTCCGGTTGTCTGCCTTAGAGGAAGTTGATGCCACACCTGCCTTGAATTTTCGAAAGGCACGAAAATTAGGCCTTTTTTGTCCCTTGATTTGGACCTGTCCTGAGGAAGGGCATGATCTTTTCCTCCAGTGATATAAGTAATAATCTCCTTCAAACTAGGCCTGAATAGGGTCTGCCCCTTGAAGGGAAGTTAAGTAGCTTATTTATTAAAGTCACAACAGCTGACCATGATATAAGCCATAGCGCTCTGCGCGCCAGTATAGTAAAAAACAGAATTCTTAGCCGTTAGTCTAGTCAAAGGAACAAAGGCATCAGAAAACAAAGGAATTGGCTAGCTTAAGTGCTCTAAGCTTGTCAAATATATTCATCCAATGGAGCCTGTAAAGCCTCATCAAGAGACTCAAACCAGAACGCCGCAGCAGCAGTGACAGGAGCAATGCGTGCAAGGGGCTGCAGGATAAAACCTTGTTGAATAAAAAATTTTATCCATTGGATCTAAAAAAGCACAACAGTCCTCGCCAGAGGTAGTGGTACGCTTAGCTAGAGTAGAAACTCTTCTCTCCACCTTAGGAACTGTCTGCCATAAGTCCCGTGTGGTGGCAACTATTAGAAAACATTCTTCTAAAAAATAGGAGGGGAAGAGAACGGCACACCTGGTCTATCCCATTCCTTATGAAAAATTTTAGTAAACCTCTTTAGGTATTGGAAAAACATAAGTACACACCGGCACTGCATATTATTTATCCAGTCTACACAATTTCTCTGGCACTGCGATTGTACACATTCATTCAGAGCAGCTAAAGCCTCCCTGAGCAACAAGTGGAGGTTCTCAAGCATAAATTTTAAATGTAGAAATATCAGAATCAGGTTAAATCATCTTCCCTGAGTCACAAATATCCCCCACAGACTAAGCATATTGTGAGGTAGTATCAGACATGGTTCTTAAAGCGTCTGTATGCTCTGTATCTACCCCCAGAGCTGTTTTGCTTTCCTTTAATTTCAGGTAGTCTGACTAATACTGCTGCCAGTGTATTATACACAACCTTTGCCATGTCTTGTAAAATAAACGCTATGGGCGCCATTGATATACTTGGCGCCATTTGAGCGTGAGTCCCTGGAGCGGGAGTCAAAGGGTCTGACACGTGGGGAGAGTTAGTCGGCATAACTTCCCCCTCGACAGAATCCTCTGGTAAAATAAACGCTATGGGTGCCCTTGATGTACTTGGCGCCATTTGAGCGTGAGTCCCTAAAGCGGGAGTCAAAGGGTCTGACACGTGGGGAGAGTTAGTCGGCATAACTTCCCCCTCGACAGAATCCTCTGGTGATAATGTTTTTAAATACAAAAAAATGATCTTTATTGTTTAACATGAAATCAGTACATCTGCTACACATTCTAAAATGGGGTTCCACCATGGCTTTAAACATAATAAACACAGAGCCTCCTCTATGTTAGACATGTTAGAACTAATAAAGAGACTAGTAAGCTTGGAAAACACTTTAAATCAAGTTAACAAGCAAATATAACAAACGTTACTGTGCCTTTAAGAGAAACAAATTTTGTCAAAATTTGAAAAACAGTGAAAAAAGGCAGTAAATCAAACGAAATTTTTACAGTACATGTAATAAGTTAACAGAGCATTGCACCCACTTGCAAATGGATGATTAACCCCTTAATGCAAAAAACAGATAAAAAAACAAAAAAAAAACAAAAACAAAAAACGACATTTTTTTAAACAGACACAACAAAACTGCCACAGCTGAGCTGTGGATTACCTTCCCTATAACTGTTTCTATGCAAAATTTAAGCCAGCCATGTGGAAAAATTAGGCCCCAATAAGTTTTATCACCAAACATATGTTAAAAAACGATAAAACATGCCAGCAAACGTTTTAAAACACATTCTTATAAGAGTATGTATGTCTATTAATAAGCCTGATCCAGTCGCTATCACTGCATTTAAGGCTTTACTTACATTACTTCGGTATCAGCAGTATTTTCTTAGTCAATTCCATTCCTTAGAAAAATATATTACTGCACATACCTTAGCATATAACTCTATCAATCAGCCTGGTACCAGTCGCTTTCACTGCATTTAAAGGCTGTACTTACATTACTTCGGTATCAGCAGTATTTTCTTAGTCAATTCCATTCCTTAGAAAAATATTTTACTGCACATACCTTATTTGCAGGAAAACCTGCACGCCATTCCCCCTCTGAAGTACCTTACTCCTCAGAATGTGTGAGAACAGCAACTGGATCTTAGTTACGTCTGCTAAGATCATAGAAAAAACGCAGGCAGATTCTTCTTCCAAATACTGCCTGAGATAAACAGCACACTCCGGTGCCATTTAAAAATAACAAACTTTTGATTGAAGAAATAAACTAAGTATAAAAAACCACAGACTCTCACGACCTCCTATCTATGTTGAGACTTGCAAGAGAATGACTGGTAATGGCAGTTAGGGGAGGAGCTATATAGCAGCTTTGCTGTGGGTGGACTCTTGCAGCTTCCTGTTGGGAAGGAGAATATATCCCATAAGTAATGGATGATCCGTGGACTGGATACACTTAACAAGAGAAATAAAAACTAACATTTTTGTCACCACACTCACTTTGCCCTTCCTAGCAGTTAATCAGGCAGAGAGAATGACTGGGGGGTGGAGCTAAGGGAGGAGCTATATAGACAGCTCTGCTGTGGGTGCTCTCTCTGCCACTTCCTGTTGGGAAGGAGAATATCCCACAAGTATGGATGAATCCGTGGACTTGATACATCTTACAAGAGAAATATATCCATATTGAGGACAGAGATAATTAACATCTATAAATGCAATAGTACAACAAATGGAGAAATTTACATCAGGTGAATGATTACTTGAATGTAAATACATAACATATGAGTGACTACGCTAATGCGGGTGTCACTCGCAAATGGTGTGAAACGAGAATACAGACGAGTAAGAGTGCTAAATCTGTTATATTATATCAGTGGTAAATTGAGAATGCTGTGAGGATGGGAATGTTTACATCAGGTGAATAAATACTTGAATGTAAATACATAACATATGAGTGACTGCGCTAATGCGGATGTCCATCGCAAATAGTGTAAAACGGGAATGTGGGCGAGTGAGAGTGCTAAATCTGTTATGATATCAGTGGTAAACTGAGAATGCTGTGTCGTAATACATATATCACCTACTATTAGGGAACTAAAAAATAAAAAATTGAAATTCTAAAAACAGCATAAAGCCATTAAAAGGTATACTACGGTAGAAACTTCGTTAAAAAACTTTGATGGAATCATGTCGATTGTTAGACCTATTTCCGAGTTTGTGATCTGCTAGCTGGGAAGGTAAAATTGATATCTACTAGCTGAAGAGGAAAAACATAATTTATGCTTACCTGATAAATTTATTTCTCTTGTAGTGTATCATGTCCACGGATCATCCATTACTTGTGGGATATTCTCCTTCCCAACAGGAAGTTGCAAGAGGATCACCCACAGCAGAGCTGCTATATAGCTCCTCCCCTCACTGCCATATCCAGTCATTCGACCGAAACAAGACGAGAAAGGAGAAACCATAGGGTGCAGTGGTGACTGTAGTTTAATTAAAATTTAAACCTGCCTTAAAAGGACAGGGCGGGCCGTGGACTGGATACACTACAAGAGAAATAAATTTATCAGGTAAGCATAAATTATGTTTTCTCTTGTTAAGTGTATCCAGTCCACGGATCATCCATTACTTGTGGGATACCAATACCAAAGCTAAAGTACACTGATGATGGGAGGGACAAGGCAGGAACTTAAACGGAAGGAACCACTGCCTGTAGAACCTTTCTCCCAAAAACAGCCTCAGAAGAAGCAAAAGTGTCAAATTTGTAAAATTTTGAAAAGGTGTGAAGCGAAGACCAAGTTGCAGCCTTGCAAATCTGTTCAACAGAGGCCTCATTTTTAAAGGCCCAGGTGGAAGCCACAGCTCTAGTAGAATGAGCTGTAATCCTTTCAGGGGGCTGCTGTCCAGCAGTCTCATAGGCTAAGCCTATTATGCTCCGAAGCCAAAAGGAGAGAGAGGTTGTCGAAGCTTTTTGACCTCTCCTCTGTCCAGAGTAAACGACAAACAGGGCAGATGTTTGACGAAAATCTTTAGTAGCCTGTAAGTAAAACTTCAAGGCATGGACTACGTCCAGATTATGCAAAAGACGTTCCTTCTTTGAAGAAGGATTAGGACACAATGATGGAACAACAATCTCTTGATTGATATTCCTGTTAGAAACCACCTTAGGTAAAAACCCAGGTTTGGTACGCAGAACTACCTTGTCTGAATGAAAAATCAGATAAGGAGAATCACAATGTAAGGCAGATAACTCAGAGACTCTTTGAGCCGAGGAAATAGCCATCAAAAACAGAACTTTCCAAGATAAAAGTTTAATATCAATGGAATGAAGGGGTTCAAACGGAACTCCCTGAAGAACTTTAAGAACCAAGTTTAAGCTCCACGGGGGAGCAACAGTTTTAAACACAGGCTTAATCCTAACCAAAGCCTGACAAAATGCCTGGATGCCTGGAACCTCTGCCAGACGCTTGTGCAAAAGAATAGACAGAGCAGAGATCTGTCCTTTTAAAGAACTAGCTGATAAGCCTTTGTCCAAACCCTCTTGGAGAAAGGACAATATCCTAGGAATCCTAACCTTACTCCATGAGTAACTCTTGGATTCACACCAATAAAGATATTTACGCCATATCTTATGGTAGATTTTCCTGGTGACAGGCTTCCGAGCCTGTATTAAGGTATCAATGACTGATATCAATGAATGAAGCGTTCAATCTCCATGCAGTCAGTCTCAGAGAAATTAGATTTGGATGATTGAAAGGACCTTGTATTAGAAGGTCCTGCCTCAGAGGCAGAGTCCATGGTGGAAGAGATGACATGTCCACTAGGTCTGCATACCAGGTCCAGCATGGCCACGCAGGCGCTATCAGAATCACCAATGCTCTCTCCTGTTTGATTTTGGCAATCAGTCGAGGGAGCAGAGGAAACGGTGGAAACACATAGGCCAGGTTGAAGAACCAAGGAGCTGCTAGAGCATCTATCAGCTTTGCTCCCGGGTCCCTGGACCTGGATCCGTAACAAGGAAGCTTGGCGTTCTGGCGAGACGCCATGAGATCCAGTTCTGGTTTGCCCCAACGATGGACCAGTTGAGCAAACACCTCCGGATGAAGTTCCCACTCCCCCGGATGAAAAGTCTGACGACTTAGAAAATCCGCCTCCCAGTTGTCTACGCCTGGGATGTGGATCGCTGACAGGTGGCAAGAGTGAGACTCTGCCCAGCGAATTATCTTTGAGACTTCTAACATCGCTAGGGAACTCCTGGTTCCCCCTTGATGGTTGATGTAAGCCATAGTCGTGATGTTGTCCGACTGAAATCTGATGAACCTCAGTGTTGCTAACTGAGGCCAAGCTAGAAGAGCATTGAATATTGCTCTTAACTCCAGAATATTTATTGGGAGGAGTTTCTCCTCCTGAGTCCACGATCCCTGAGCCTTCAGGGAGTTCCAGACTGCGCCCCAACCTAGAAGGCTGGCATCTGTTGTTACAATCGTCCAATCTGGCCTGCGAAAGGTCATACCCTTGGACAGATGGACCCGAGAAAGCCACCAGAGAAAAGAATCTCTGGTCTCTTGATCCAGATTTAGTAGAGGGGACAAATCTGAGTAATCCCCATTCCACTGACTTAGCATGCATAATTGCAGCGGTCTGAGATGCAGGCGCGCAAATGGCACTATGTCCATTGCCGCTACCATTAAGCCGATTACTTCCATGCACTGAGCCACTGACGGGCGTGGAATGGAATGAAGGACACGGCAAGCATTTAGAAGTTTTGATAACCTGGACTCCGTCAGGTAAATTTTCATCTCTACAGAATCTATAAGAGTCCCTAGGAAGGAGACTCTTGTGAGTGGTGATAGAGAACTCTTTTCCACATTCACTTTCCACCCATGCGACCTCAGAAATGCCAGAACTATCTCTGTATGAGACTTGGCAATTTGAAAGCTTGACGCCTGTATCAGGATGTCGTCTAGATACGGAGCCACCGCTATGCCTCGCGGTCTTAGAACTGCCAGAAGTGAGCCCAGAACCTTTGTAAAAATTCTCGGGGCAGTGGCCAACCCGAAGGGAAGAGCTACAAATTGGTAATGCCTGTCTAGAAAGGCAAACCTTAGGACCCGATGATGATCTTTGTGAATCGGTATGTGAAGGTAGGCATCCTTTAAGTCCACTGTGGTCATGTACTGACCCTCTTGGATCATGGGTAGGATGGTCCGAATAGTTTCCATTTTGAATGATGGAACTCTGAGGAATTTGTTTAAGATCTTTAGATCCAAGATTGGTCTGAAGGTTCCCTCTTTCTTGGGAACCACAAACAGATTTGAATAAAATCCCTGTCCTTGTTCCGTCCGCGGAACTGGATGGATCACTCCCATTACTAGGAGGTCTTGCACACAGCTTAGGAATGCCTCTTTCTTTATCTGGTTGGCTGATAACCTTGAAAGATGAAATCTCCCTTGTGGAGGAGAAGCTTTGAAGTCCAGAAGATATCCCTGAGATATGATCTCCAACGCCCAGGGATCCTGAACATCTCTTGCCCACGCCTGGGCGAAGAGAGAAAGTCTGCCCCCCACTAGATCCATTTCCGGATAGGGGGCCGTTCCTTCATGCTGCCTTGGGGGCAGCATCAGGCTTTCTGGCCTGCTTGCCCTTGTTCCAGGACTGGTTAGGTTTCCAGGCCTGTCTGGAATGAGCAACAGTTTCCTCTTGTTTTGAAGCGGAGGAAGTTGATGCTGCTCCTGCCTTGAAATTTCGAAAGGCATGAAAATTAGACTGTTTGGCCTTTGATTTGGCCCTGTCCTGAGGAAGGGTATGACCCTTGCCTCCAGTAATGTCAGCAATAATTTCCTTCAAGCCAGGCCCGAATAAGGTCTGCCCCTTGAAAGGAATGTTGAGTAATTTAGGCTTTGAAGTCACGTCAGCTGACCAGGATTTAAGCCATAGCGCCCTAAGCGCCTGGATGGCGAATCCGGAATTCTTCTTAGCCGTTAGTTTAGTCAAATGAACAATGGCATCAGAAACAAATGAGTTAGCTAGCTTAAGCGTTCTAAGCTTGTCAATAATTTCATTCAATGGAGCTGTCTGGATGGCCTCTTCCAGGGCCTCAAACCAGAATGCCGCCGCAGCAGTGACAGGCGCAATGCATGCAAGGGGCTGTAAAATAAAACCTTGTTGAATAAACATTTTCTTAAGGTAACCCTCCAATTTTTTATCCATTGGATCTGAAAAAGCACAACTGTCCTCAACCGGGATAGTGGTACGCTTTGCTAAAGTAGAAACTGCTCCCTCCAACTTAGGGACCGTCTGCCATAAGTCCCGTGTAGTGGCGTCTATTGGAAACATTTTCTAAATATAGGAGGTGGGGAAAAGGGCACACCGGGTCTATCCCACTCCTTGCTAATAATTTCTGTAAGCCTTTTAGGTATAGGAAAAACGTCAGTACACACCGGCACCGCATAGTATCTATCCAGCCTACACAATTTCTCTGGAATTGCAACTGTGTTACAGTCATTCAGAGCAGCTAATACCTCCCCAAGCAATACACGGAGGTTCTCAAGCTTAAATTTAAAATTAGAAATCTCTGAATCAGGTTTCCCCGAGTCAGAGATGTCACCCACAGACTGAAGCTCTCCGTCCTCATGTTCTGCATACTGTGACGCAGTATCAGACATGGCTCTAACAGCATTTGCGCGCTCTGTATCTCTCCTAATCCCAGAGCTATTGCGCTTGCCTCTTAATTCAGGCAATCTAGATAATACCTCTGACAGGGTATTATTCATAATTGCAGCCATGTCCTGCAAGGTAATC
Source organism: Bombina bombina (assembly GCF_027579735.1). NCBI lineage: Eukaryota > Metazoa > Chordata > Amphibia > Anura > Bombinatoridae > Bombina > Bombina bombina. Next base: position 272,112,521 of record NC_069507.1, read on the forward strand.
GCTATGGGCGTCCCTGATGTAATTGGCGCCATATTAGCGTGCGTCCCCTGAGGGGGAGGCGAAGGGTCTGACACGTGGGGAGAGTTAGTCGGCATAACTTCCCCCTCGACAGAACCCTCTGGTGATAATTCTTTTATAGATAAAGACTGATCTTTACTGTTTAAGGTGAAATCAATAAATTTAGTACACATTCTCCTATGGGGCTCCACCATGGCTTTCAAACATAATGAACAAGTAGGTTCCTCTGTGTCAGACATGTTTAAAAAGACTAGCAATGAGACTAGCAAGCTTGGAAAACACTTTAAAACAAGTTTACAAGCAGTATAAAAAAACGTTACTGCGCCTTTAAGAAGCACAAATTTTCCCAAATTTTGAAATAACAGTGAAAAAATGCAGTTACACTAACGAAATTTTTACAGTGTATGTAATAAGTTAGCAGAGCATTGCACCCACTTGCAAATGGATGATTAACCCCTTAATACCAAAAACGGAATAACAAATGACAAAAACGTTTTTTAAACAGTCACAACAACTGCCACAGCTCTACTGTGGCTTTTTACCTCCCTCAATACGACTTTTGAAGCCTTTTGAGCCCTTCAGAGAAGTCCTGGATCATGCAGGAAGAAGCTGGATGTCTGTGTCTGTAATTTTTGCTGTGCAAAAAAACGCCAAAATAGGCCCCTCCCACTCATATTACAACAGTGGGAAGCCTCAGGGAACTGTTTCTAGGCAAAATTCAAGCCAGCCATGTGGAAAAAACTAGGCCCCAATAAGTTTTATCACCAAACATATGTAAAAAACGATTAAACATGCCAGCAAACGTTTTAAAATACACTTTTATAAGAGTATGTATCTCTATTAATAAGCCTGATACCAGTCGCTATCACTGCATTTAAGGCTTTACTTACATTACTTTGGTATCAGCAGCATTTTCTAGCAAATTCCATCCCTAGAAAAATATTTTAACTGCACATACCTTATTACAGGAAAACCTGCACGCTATTCCCCCTCTGAAGTTACCTCACTCCTCAGAATATGTGAGAACAGCAAAGGATCTTAGTTACTTCTGCTAAGATCATAGAAAGCGCAGGCAGATTCTTCTTCTAAATACTGCCTGAGATAAACAGTACACTCCGGTACCATTTAAAAATAACAAACTTTTGATTGAAGAAATAAACTAAGTATAAAACACCACAGTCCTCTTACGACCTCCATCTTAGTTGAGAGTTGCAAGAGAATGACTGGATATGGCAGTGAGGGGAGGAGCTATATAGCGGCTCTGCTGTGGGTGATCCTCTTGCAACTTCCTGTTGGGAAGGAGAATATCCCACAAGTAATGGATGATCCGTGGACTGGATACACTTAACAAGAGAAATATATATCCTAAAAATGTTAGTTCAGCTGAGGGATTAGATCGCACAATTCTTGAGTGATGTTATGTCTTGCACATAATAATAAAGTCTAAATTGTATATACTTGAATCCTATGTGATAAGTGTTAAAGTAATCCTTAAGATGAGACATTAACTATAATAAATGACTATTGAAACATTGATTATCAGTCAATAACTGTCAGAGTTAGTCAATAACGATGGTAAGTGACATACTATAAAAAGCAAGAAACTCCTGAAGCCTTATGCCTTAATCCCGTAATGGTATATTGATTCCTAATATTAGACAATAGTGAATTACTACATCTGATAGTGTATTTAACCTTATATATCATCAGTGTGAAAAAGATATGAGAGTCAATACTATATGGGAGTTTTTTCTCTTATATAAGGTTAAATACACTAGTCTTGAAAAAGGCCCTATAGTGGGCCAAAACGCGTTGGCAACATATGGTGAGCTCTATTTCAATTATTTGTTATTCTATTTAAAACAATACTGTGCTATGTTATTATCTTTCACTTACAGGATTTGAATACCTACATCACATTTGTTTGGATCCCTTTTTTCCAATAGGATTTTTTCATTATCATTGTTTGATTAATATCAACACAACTGATTTATCATTTTGGACACATATTTTGATTTTGATTTTGATTTTATTCACTATTTTTGCTTTTGTGATTATATTGCATTTTTTGCTTTTGCATAAACCAACACTATTGAAGATTTTTCATCTTTTTTTCAACACTTTTGCATATACCAACACCATTGGAGTTTTTTCACTATTTTTTCAACTTTTTTCTACTTTTGCACTCGCACTTTGGATATATCTTGTCATAGGAGAACTGTTTACACTTGAGGAACTTTTTGATTAACTATTTGAACTTTCCATTATTTAATTCCATTATTTAATTGCATTTATTGTTATTTATTGTCCGGATAATACTATTCACATGACATATTAGGATATCATTTTTAGAGTACATATTGTTTATTGTGCAGCTCTGTCGACTTTCTGTCCTTGTTTTTATTAACGTTTATTAACCAACATTTTAATACCTTTTTTAGTCATGGATCCATGCATTAATTTGTAGTTTATTTGATGTTTTATTATATTTGTGTTATTAATTGATGTTTTACTGCTATTTGTGATATTAAATATTATTGTACTTAGCCTCTAAACCGTATTTAGATTTCTATCTTACCTAGAGACCTTGCCTATACTTAAGCACTCCTTCAGGCTTTTTTTCTAAGGTTAAATACACTATCAGATGTTTTTTCTCTCATATATATACTCCAACATAGAACTCTTTGAATGAATCGCTCAGGCACCATCTAAATGCTCAAGAACAACACTAGGCACTAATCTCATAATATAGTTAGAAGTCCACAATTGCAAGTTATTTTCCCTTCCTGGTCTCCTTCCCTTGAAGATTTGATTAGCAGACTCCATCCCTAATAGGTACACCTTAATCTGAGGATTAACAATTTTGTGATCACCAAAATCCCATCATCAACAGGTAAGTGATTCACTATTGTGTGATATTAGGAATCAATATACCATTACGGGATTAGGGCATAAGGCTTCAGGAGCTTCTAGCTTTTTAGAGTTTGTCACTTACCATCGTTATTGACTAAGAATTGTGTGATCTAATCCCTCAGCTGAACTAACATTTTTAGGATATATATTTTCCTCTTCAGCTAGTAGATATCAATTTTACCTCCCCAGCTAGCAGATCGCAAACTCTGAAATAGGTCTAACAATTGACATGATTCCATCAAAGTTTTTTACCAAAGTTTCCACCGTATTAGCGCAGTCACTCATATCTTATGTATTTACATTCAAGTATTTATTCACCTGATGTAAACATTCCCATCCTCACAGCATTCTCAGTTTACCACTGATATCATATAACAGATTTAGCACTCTTACTCGTCCGTATTCTCGTTTCACACCATTTGCGAGTGACACCCTCATTAGCGTAGTCACTCATATGTTATGTATTTACATTCAAGTAATCATTCACCTGATGTAAATTTCTCCATTTGTTGTACTATTGCATTTATAGATGTTAATTATCTCTGTCCTCAATATGGATATATTCTCCCATATTCCATCTATGAAGGTATTATCTGCATTTTGACCACTTAATCTCCATGGTGATCTTATACCCAGAGTCATGCATGACCTTATGTAGATCATGCAATATTAATGATTTAAACATCTTTTGGGTCATTTTGTTTACTGTATAATTTGTATATACATGCTTAGTATAGCCTGTCTGTTTTTATCAAAATGTAAGAATCTCCTCTGCTCGCAAATAGGTCCGCACGTACTTCCGATATGACCGAAACCGCAAATTACGTCATTAAACTGAAAATGACGTCATTGTTCCGGAACCGGATATGACGTCACGGAAACACGGCCAACCAAGATAATACTATTACACAAAGAAGCAAGGCTATATCTTTTATGATCATAAATAGAACAAGTTCCCATATGCATGTTTACCTATATCTCTTATGTTAGGTGTATTAAGTCACTTAGTTATTTTGCCACTTAAGGTTTGTTATTCACTTATACCCACAAGACACCACACAGGAAGTGGGCGTCTCATAATCCAGTTTTGGCGCCCAAACGAACATTATTGCCTTAATGGCCCACCCTATATAAGGCCACCACTGTTACACAAATTTATTGTCTTGAAAAAGGCCTTGTACAGGCCGAAATGTGTCGACACACCTGGTAAGCACACTTCCATTATTTTTTACTTCATTTGTACAATCTACACTATTATTCTTATATTTTTAGGACACTCAGAAACGTATAGGAAGATAAAAGCACCCCTAGGATTCCCTTGGAGGACTACCCCATCTAACTACCACTCAAAATTGTCACTTTACTACACTTCTTTTTATTTTTCACATTGTCATATTTTTCAGCACTGTGTACACACATTGGACTTTTGAATTTTGATTTTATGTTTTTATCTTTATATATATATTTATTTTTTCTCTTTTTTATCACAGTTTTTCAACTGCTCTTTTGATTGCATTTTTACAGCATTTTTCTACAGTCTGCACAGTTTTTTGTTTCACACAGGATTGAATTGTTGATTCATTTAAGGACACTGATTATTTTGGACATTAATTTTATCACCGTTATTTGGACACTGCTGGACTTTGGTACCTTACCATTATTCTCATTACTATTGTTATCAGTAGTATTATTGTACACTCACGTTCTACGGATATCCTCATTGCATACTTACTTTACCAACCTATCAAGTTTCTGCACTTAGATATTATGGATCCATAATTTAAATATTGTGATCTTTCCTTGTTATTATCTGTGCTTTTATTGTTTTTATTGTAATTCTATTGTGTTTTTATTGCGATTTTTATTGTAATAAATAGTATATTTTTAGCCAGACACTACTAACTCCCTCAGAGATTTCCTCTATCCGGTTTAGGGACCATCCTCACCCACAGTTACCTCAGCCTTTATTTGTAGGCGCTTTGCACATCACACCATCACTTCTATTCTTTATCTGGCCGGCTAGGAAGCCTCTGTACAAAGCTAAGAGATTACATCCGAGGCGCTTGGTCTAATCCCTATTTTATCAATACAACTTTTTTTTTATTTCACAGGTAAGTTTTATTTATTTTAAGATAGTTATATTGTAATTTTAATTTAAAGTTATGGGGTTGTTAAGTTAAGGGATTAATAGTTTAATTTAGTATTTTGCAATGTGGGGGGGGGCGGTGGATTAGGGGTTAATAACTTTATTTAGTGGCGGCGATGTTGGGGAGAGGCGGATTCGGGGTTAATATATTTAAATAGTGTTTGCAATGTAGGAGGGTTTAGGGGTTAATATGCAGTTTATGGGTGTTAGTGTACCTTGCAACATTTTAGTTATGAGTTTCGTGGAAAAACAAATTTGACACAAAAATCCATAACTACTGGTCTCAGATAGCTGAATGGATCAGGGCAGCATAAGGCTATAACGCAAGCATTTTAGCCGGACTGCACAACCTGTAATACCAGCTCCATGAAAATCCCACACTCAAGCGTAATTTTTTTTGAGCACGGAATGGACGTTGCGTCATAGGCTAAAATGTTTGCGGGATAGCTATACCGACTCGTAATATGCGTTCCTGGCCATTCAAGCATAATGGCCCTTTTTTTCAGCGTTAAAAGCCGTACCGCAATTGTACAGAGCTGGTGGCTCTTCTGTATGTTTGTGGCTGTACTGATGTCAGTGCTGTGCAGTTCTGTTGTCTCCTCCTCGTGCTTTGTTTGGTGTCAGTTGTACGGAGCTGGTGTCTCTTCTGTATGTTTGTGGCTGTACTGATGCAGTGCTGTGCAGTTCTGTTGTCTCCTCGTGCTTTGTTTGGTGTCAGTTGTACGGAGCTGGTGTCTCTTCTGTATGTTTATGGCTGTACTGATGTCAGTGTCGTGCAGTTCTGTTGTCTCGTGCTTTGTTTGGTGTCAGTTGTACAGAGCTGGTGGCTCTTCTGTATGTTTGTGGCTGTACTGATGTCAGTGTTGTGCAGTTCTGTTGTCTCCTCGCGCTTTGTTTTGTGTCAGTTGTACGGAGCTGGTGGCTCTTCTGTATGTTTGTGGCTGTACTGATGTCAGTGTTGTGCAGTTCTGTTGTCTCGTGCTTTGTTTGGTGTCAGTTGTACAGAGCTGGTGGCTCTTCTGTATGTTTGTGGCTGTACTGATGTCAGTGCTGTGCAGTTCTGTTGTCTCCTCGTGCTTTGTTTGGTGTCAGTTGTACAGAGCTGGTGTCTCTTCTGTATGTTTGTGGCTGTACTGATGTCAGTGCTGTGCAGTTCTGTTGTCTCCTCCTCGTGCTTTGTTTGGTGTCAGTTGTACGGAGCTGGTGTCTCTTCTGTATGTTTGTGGCTGTACTGATGCAGTGCTGTGCAGTTCTGTTGTCTCCTCGTGCTTTGTTTGGTGTCAGTTGTACGGAGCTGGTGTCTCTTCTGTATGTTTATGGCTGTACTGATGTCAGTGTCGTGCAGTTCTGTTGTCTCGTGCTTTGTTTGGTGTCAGTTGTACAGAGCTGGTGGCTCTTCTGTATGTTTGTGGCTGTACTGATGTCAGTGTTGTGCAGTTCTGTTGTCTCCTCGCGCTTTGTTTGGTGTCAGTTGTACGGAGCTGGTGGCTCTTCTGTATGTTTGTGGCTGTACTGATGTCAGTGTTGTGCAGTTCTGTTGTCTCGTGCTTTGTTTGGTGTCAGTTGTACAGAGCTGGTGGCTCTTCTGTATGTTTGTGGCTGTACTGATGTCAGTGCTGTGCAGTTCTGTTGTCTCCTCGTGCTTTGTTTGGTGTCAGTTGTACGGAGCTGGTGTCTCTTCTGTATGTTTGTGGCTGTACTGATGTCAGTGCTGTGCAGTTCTGTTGTCTCCTCCTCGTGCTTTGTTTGGTGTCAGTTGTACGGAGCTGGTGGCTCTTCTGTATGTTTGTGGCTGTACTGATGCAGTGCTGTGCAGTTCTGTTGTCTCCTCACGCTTTGATTGGTGTCAGTTGTACGGAGCTGGTGTCTCTTCTGTATGTTTGTGGCTGTACTGATGCAGTGCTGTGCAGTTCTGTTGTCTCCTTGTGCTTTGTTTGGTGTCAGTTGTACAGAGCTTGTGTCTCTTCTGTATGTTTGTGGCTGTACTGATGTCAGTGCTGTGCAGTTCTGTTGTCTCCTTGTGCTTTGTTTGGTATCAGTTGTACAGAGCTTGTGTCTCTTCTGTATGTTTGTGGCTGTACTGATGTCAGTGCTGTGCAGTTCTGTTGTCTCCTTGTGCTTTGTTTGGTGTCAGTTGAACGGAGCTGGTGTCTCTTCTGTATGTTTGTGGCTGTACTGATGTCAGTGCTGTGCAGTTCTGTTGTCTCCTCGTGCTTTGTTTGGTGTCAGTTGTACGGAGCTGGTGGCTCTTCTGTATGTTTGTGGCTGTACTGATGCAGTGCTGTGCAGTTCTGTTGTCTCCTTGTGCTTTGTTTGGTGTCAGTTGTACAGAGCTGGTGTCTCTTCTGTATGTTTGTGGCTGTACTGATGCAGTGCTGTGCAGTTCTGTTGTCTCCTTGTGCTTTGTTTGGTGTCAGTTGTACGGAGCTGGTGGCTCTTCTGTATGTTTGTGGCTGTACTGATGTCAGTGTTGTGCAGTTCTGTTGTCTCCTCCTCGTGCTTTGTTTGGTGTCAGTTGTACGGAGCTGGTGTCTCTTCTGTATGTTTGTGGCTGTACTGATGTCAGTGCTGTGCAGTTCTGTTGACTCCTCGTGCTTTGTTTGGTGTCAGTTGTACGGAGCTGGGTGCTCTTCTGCATGTTTGTGGCTGTACTGATGCAGTGCTGTGCAGTTCTGTTGTCTCCTCGTGCTTTGTTTGGTGTCAGTTGTACGGAGCTGGTGGCTCTTCTGTATGTTTGTGGCTGTACTGATGTCAGTGCTGTGCAGTTCTGTTGTCTCCTCACGCTTTGTTTAGTGTCAGTTGTACGGAGCTGGTAGCTCTTCTGTATGTTTGTGGCTGTACTGATGTCAGTGCTGTGCAGTTCTGTTGTCTCCTCGTGCTTTGTTTGGTGTCAGTTGTACGGAGCTGGTGGCTCTTCTGTATGTTTGTGGCTGTACTGATGTCAGTGCTGTGCAGTTCTGTTGTCTCCTCGTGCTTTGTTTGGTGTCAGTTGTACGGAGCTGGTGGCTCTTCTGTATGTTTGTGGCTGTACTGATGTCAGTGTTGTGCAGTTCTGTTGTCTCCTCGTGCTTTGTTTGGTGTCAGTTGTATGGAGCTGGTGTCTCTTCTGTATGTTTGTGGCTGTACTGATGCAGTGCTGTGCAGTTCTGTTTCCTTGTGCTTTGTTTGGTGTCAGTTGTATGGAGCTGGTGGCTCTTCTGTATGTTTGTGGCTGTACTGATGTCAGTGCTGTGCAGTTCTGTTGTCTCCTCGTGCTTTGTTTGGTGTCAGTTGTACGGAGCTGGTGTTTCTTCTGTATGTTTGTGGCTGTACTGATGTCGGTGCTGTGCAGTTCTGTTGTCTCCTCATGCTTTGTTTGGTGTCAGTTGTACGGAGCTGGTGTCTCTTCTGTATGTTTGTGGCTGTACTGATGTCAGTGCCGTGCAGTTCTGTTGTCTCCTCCTCGTGCTTTGTTTGGTGTCAGTTGTACGGAGCTGGTGTTTCTTCTGTATGTTTGTGGCTGTACTGATGTCAGTGCTGTGCAGTTCTGTTGTCTCCTCATGCTTTGTTTGGTGTCAGTTGTACGGAGCTGGTGTCTAATCTGTATGTTTGTGGCTGTACTTATGTCAGTGCTGTGCAGTTCTGTTGTCTCCTCATGCTTTGTTTGGTGTCAGTTGTACGGAGCTGGTGGCTCTTCTGTATGTTTCTGGCTGTACTGATGTCAGTGCTGTGCAGTTCTGTTGTCTCCTCGTGCTTTGTTTGGTGTCAGTTGTACGGAGCTGGTGTCTCTTCTGTATGTCTGTGGCTGTACTGATGCAGTGCTGTGCAGTTCTGTTGTCTCCTCGTGCTTTGTTTGGTGTCAGTTGTACGGAGCTGGTGTCTCTTCTGTATGTTTGTGGCTGTACTGATGCAGTGCTGTGCAGTTCTGTTTCCTTGTGCTTTGTTTGGTGTCAGTTGTATGGAGCTGGTGGCTCTTCTGTATGTTTGTGGCTGTACTGATGTCAGTGCTGTGCAGTTCTGTTGTCTCCTCGTGCTTTGTTTGGTGTCAGTTGTACGGAGCTGGTGACTCTTCTGTATGTTTGTGGCTGTACTGATGTCAGTGCTGTGCAGTTCTGTTGTCTCCTCATGCTTTGTTTGGTGTCAGTTGTACGGAGCTGGTGGCTCTTCTGTATGTCTGTGGCTGTACTGATGTCAGTGCTGTGCAGTTCTGTTGTCTCCTCATGCTTTGTTTGGTGTCAGTTGTACGGAGCTGGTGGCTCTTCTGTATGTTTGTGGCTGTACTGATGTCAGTGCCGTGCAGTTCTGTTGTCTCCTCCTCGTGCTTTGTTTGGTGTCAGTTGTACGGAGCTGGTGTCTCTTCTGTATGTTTGTGGCTGTACTGATGTCAGTGCTGTACAGTTCTGTTGTCTCCTCCTTGTGCTTTGTTTGGTGTCAGTTGTACGGAGCTGCTGGCTCTTCTGTATGTTTGTGGCTGTACTGATGTCAGTGCTGTGCAGTTCTGTTGTCTCCTTGTGCTTTGTTTGGTGTCAGTTGTACAGAGCTGGTGACTCTTCTGTATGTTTGTGGCTGTACTGATGCAGTGCTGTGCAGTTCTGTTGTCTCCTCGTGCTTTGTTTGGTGTCAGTTGTACGGAACTGGTGTCTCTTCTGTATGTTTGTGGCTGTACTGATGTCAGTGCTGTGCAGATCTGTTGTCTCCTCGTGCTTTGTTTGGTGTCAGTTGTACAGAGCTTGTGTCTCTTCTGTTTGTTTGTGGCTGTACTGATGTCAGTGCTGTGCAGTTCTGTTGTCTCCTCATGCTTTGTTTGGTGTCAGTTGTATGGAGCTGGTGGCTCTTCTGTATGTTTCTGGCTGTACTGATGTCAGTGCTGTGCAGTTCTGTTGTCTCCTCGTGCTTTGTTTGGTGTCAGTTGTACGGAGCTGGTGTCTCTTCTGTATGTTTGTGGCTGTACTGATGCAGTGCTGTGCAGTTCTGTTGTCTCCTCGTGCTTTGTTTGGTGTCAGTTGTACGGAGCTGGTGTCTCTTCTGTATGTTGTGGCTGTACTGATGTCAGTGCTGAGCAGTTCTGTTGTCACCTTGTGCTTTGTTTGGTGTCAGTTGTACGGAGCTGGTGTCTCTTCTGTATGTTTGTGGCTGTACTGATGCAGTGCTGTGCAGTTCTGTTGTCTCCTCGTGCTTTGTTTGGTGTCAGTTGTACGGAGCTGGTGTCTCTTCTGTATGTTTGTGGCTGTACTGATGTCAGTGCTGTGCAGTTCTGTTGTCTCCTCACGCTGTGTTTGGTGTCAGTTGTACAGAGCTGGTGTCTCTTCTGTATGTTTGTGGCTGTACTGATGTCAGTGCTGTGCAGTTCTGTTGTCTCCTCACGCTTTGTTTGGTGTCAGTTGTACGGAGCTGGTGGCTCTTCTGTATGTTTGTGGCTGTACTGATGCTGAGCTGTGCAGTTCTTTTGTCTCCTCGTGCTTTGTTTGGTGTCAGTTGTATGGAGCTGGTGTTTCTTCTGTATGTTTGTGGCTGTACTGATGCAGTGCTGTACAGTTCTGTTGTCTCCTCCTCGTGCTTTGTTTGGTGTCAGTTGTATGGAGCTGGTGTTTCTTCTGTATGTTTGTGGCTGTACTGATGTCAGTGCTGTGCAGTTCTGTTGTCTCCTCATGCTTTGTTTGGTATCAGTTGTACGGAGCTGGTGTCTCTTCTGTATGTTTGTGGCTGTACTGATGTCAGTGCTGTGCAGTTCTGTTGTCTCCTCCTCGTGCTTTGTTTGGTGTCAGTTGTACGGAGCTGGTGTCTCTTCTGTGTGTTTGTGGCTGTACTGATGCAGTGCTGTGCAGTTCTGTTGTCTCCTCATGCTTTGTTTGGTGTCAGTTGTACGAAGCTGGTGTCTCTTCTGTATGTTTGTGGCTGTACTGATGCAGTGCTGTGCAGTTCTGTTTCCTTGTGCTTTGTTTGGTGTCAGTTGTATGGAGCTGGTGTCTCTAAGGGATTAAATGCCTACCGGTCGCTAGCCGTAGAATAGAATATAAAACACTTATACTATAATAAATAAAAACACTTATACTATAATAAATAAAAACACAACAACTTTTTGTGGGTAAAATTTTAACCGTCACAGGTTAAACATTTATTAACTAAACTAAGTAACTGTGGTAACCAACAAGGTCAGATGGCGGCTGAACGAATTACTATAATGACAACCCGGCACAGCAGAAGGTAAACGGCCCAAACGGAAACTGCAGCAGAGCGGAACCTCTGCTCATAGAAAAAATTGCTACTAAGGGGTTAATGAGATCACGTGACCCACCCGCAAGGGGAAGGAGGGGCACCTCACGTGCACATGAGGCTATCCACCCCTCACACTTTTAGATTGGTCATCACTCCCCCTGTTCACCCCCTTTCCAAGGCAACAGGGCCGTTACCTCCCGCCGCACGGGCATGGAAATAAGGACTACCCCCTACAAAGGGATCCGCTACTCAGCCGCCAGAAGCCAGGTATGCCAGATATGGTAGACCAATAACTAAATAGGTTGACAAAGTTAGCCTGAATAGGCATACCCGTCGCCCAACTAGGGGACAAAATTTAAAATTTGAAAATGCTCAATCAATAATGTGGCTACTAAATTAGCCTGAGAAGGCAGACTTAGCGCCTAGAACATAAATTTGGAAGCCATCTCATAACAGGGAAGGGAGGGAGGGGAAAGAACTCGTCTGCACCGGATTCCAGGAAGAAGAGGGCCAGGAAGCTGATGATCCCCACTTTTAAGGTGAGTAGTGGGCCCCTCCCTTGCATGCAACATTGTTGCAACTAACTTCCCTAGCCAGCCCTCTTCTCCTATCTCTCCCTACGGCTTTAACCCTTAGCTTTGCTCCAGGCCCAATTGTGCCCTACACTGCCTTAAGGGATTAAATGCCTACCGGTCGCTAGCCGTAGAATAGAATATAAAACACTTATACTATAATAAATAAAAACACTTATACTATAATAAATAAAAACACAACAACTTTTTGTGGGTAAAATTTTAACCGTCACAGGTTAAACATTTATTAACTAAACTAAGTAACTGTGGTAACCAACAAGGTCAGATGGCGGCTGAACGAATTACTATAATGACAACCCGGCACAGCAGAAGGTAAACGGCCCAAACGGAAACTGCAGCAGAGCGGAACCTCTGCTCATAGAAAAAATTGCTACTAAGGGGTTAATGAGATCACGTGACCCACCCGCAAGGGGAAGGAGGGGCACCTCACGTGCACATGAGGCTATCCACCCCTCACACTTTTAGATTGGTCATCACTCCCCCTGTTCACCCCCTTTCCAAGGCAACAGGGCCGTTACCTCCCGCCACCAGATAGCATTAAGATGATAACTGTGCCGCCACCGATAAAGGACAAACACAACCCAACCAGACTTAAAGGAGGGTTACTATGGCCTTACGGATATCTTTTATAAAAATATCTAGGGCAACTGTCTCCAAATGTACCCTATCCTTCCTATAATAATGGACCTTGTCGGCTGTTAGAGATTCGTGTTTAACCACAAATCCCCCAGTACCTGTGACGGTTCTACCAACTGAAGAGTTTATCTTCTTCCTAACCTTGTAAGCGGCGCTGTGGGAAGACATGTGACGCCATTCCAACCTGGGAACTATATTGGACCAACCGACCAACACGTTCGGGATGCGAGCTCTGATCCATGCAATATCCGCTTGCATGATTTTAATAAGCTCCAAGACAGGAATGGCGCCCATATCATTGCCACCCAAATGAAGGATTATGACATGAGGTTTACCCCAGCGTACTAGGGCCTCTGAGATGCGCGATGGAAGCGCTGGCCAACACATCCCTCTCTCACCTACCCATCTAATTGACACTTGGGATAGAGGGAAACCTAAATTCTGCCCCCCCGGAAGGGCCGAACTACGAATGGAGGCCCAATGAACGTAGGAGTGCCCCACGATCCATATCCTTTTAGCGCCGCTGACGGGTCCTGTAAAGACACACGAGATTAGTACTGAAAACAAAACACACTAACCAACATATTATTCAACAACCGGTCGAATGTAACCTTTAAACTTATTAGAGCGCCATCTACCCAAACGGCAAATGGCTTCAGCGGAGGAACCCTGCAGCGCGGCATTAGTAGCTGCCCCTATGCGGAAAGAATGGGGGGCTATTTTTGACACATCCAAACCAGCGTGCGCAGCAGTCCTCGCTAGCACCCTACGGAACTGGAACAAAGATAGAGAAGTCCGGTTCGCATGTATTAACAAAGGACCCTGTTCCTCTGGTCTGTGTACTAAAAACTGGTTAACCGCCATCACCGGGCAGCAGAGACCGTTAGACTGAGGAATAGGGATCCATGCCCCTTTGCCCTCTTGATCCGTCTTAGATCTGGGCAAATAAATTAACAGTGAATCTTCTCCCGCTCTGACGTGGCCGAACTGAAGGCCTTTGTCAGTGCATGATTTGGACGGTGCCACGAGCTCGCTTATACGAAGCGCAGCCGAATAGGCTAATAAAAACGCAGCTCTAAATAACAAAAACTCATAATGCGTTGCGCAGATGTCCGGCAAAGCGACCACCAGCCGCTCAAGCCGGTCATGCGTGATGGGCTCCCTAGAGTCCTTTTGTTGTGGTTGGAGCTTGCCCCAACCTTTGACAACTTGCCGCACAAATTTAGAACTGCCCGGATCCGGCAAAGCAAGCGTACGATAAAAGAATGACAAGGCGGCCAACCGAGAATGAACCGCCCCCTGCCGCGAACCCTTTCGCCAAAGACTCACCAGCCAATCACATACTGTGTCCTGAGACGCTTCAATCGCCTCCACATTCTGACACGGCAAAAGTCTTCCCATTCCCGCCATAGCCTGACATAGGAGCACCATGTCCTAGGTGCAAGGGACGCCCGCACTAGAGGGAGCAAGGATATCCAGGACGGAGAAGCTGCCAAAGGAAACCAGGACAAGGTAAGCCTTCTAATGCAGCATGAGGGGCCAAACGTCTGAACGTCACCCAATCAAACCTGGATAGTGCATCTGCCAATACATTATTAACCCCCGGGACGTGACGCGCTTGAAACTGGATATTAAGTTCAAGACAGCGTAAGACCAGATGCCTCAGTAAACAAACTACAACCGCGGAAGTGGCCGAAAGACTGTTCACCGCGTGGACGACACTGAGATTATCTGTCCAGAAATTAATCGTCCTGTTTGCAAATTGATTGCCCCAAAGTTCAACCGCCAAAACGATAGGGAAAAACTCCAAAAGGGTAAGGTTACGTGTTAAGCCCCTGGCCGACCATTCTGGCGGCCAAGGGCCTGCACTCCATTCCCCCCGGAAATACGCCCCATAACCCTTCGACCCCGCGGCGTCAGTAAATAAATGCAACAACTGACTGGAAATGGGCTCAGATCGCCATAATCGGATCCCATTGAAGTCCTGAAGAAAAGTCTTCCAGACTCTCAGGTCAGCTCTCATGCCTTCTGAAACCCAAATTTTTTCAGAAGGCCTGAGTTTGCCCTTCAGCTTAGCTTCCAATCTCCGATTGAAAACTCTCCCCATGGGGATAACTCTGCCTGCAAAATTCAAAAGGCCAAGTAATGACTGTAGCTGCCTAAGCGTGATGGTCGCCATGGAAACAGCCGCTTCAACCGCCTCAAGCATATCCCGTACTTTGCCATCAGGCAGCCTACAAATTCTGTCGACAGTATCAATTTCGATACCCAGGAATGTAATACAAGTGCCCGGGCCCTCAGTCTTGTCTTCAGCCAGTGGGACACCGAATTGCAGCATAAGGATTCTCATGGAGTCCATCAGCTGCTGACATTCAGTAGTTCCCGGACTCCCCACCAAGAGGAAGTCGTCCAGATAATGAGCAATGCGGTTATTAACTGCCTGTTGCTCCAAAACCCAGTGCAAAAATGTACTAAAGGTTTCAAACAAGGCGCAAGAGATGGCGCAGCCCATAGGCAAGCACCTATCTACGTAAAATTCTGTTTGGAATTTGCAACCCATCAAATAAAAGGAAGAAGGGTGCAAGGGCAGCAGGCGAAAGGCTGATTCAATGTCCAGCTTTGCCAACAAGGCTCCTGCGCCCACCCCCCGCACCAAATCCAGGGCGCTATCAAAGGATTGATAACGCACTGAGCTGAGTTCCGGATCAATAGCATCATTGACGGAATAGCCCCTAGGGTGAGATAGGTGGTGTATTAGACGGAATTTTCCCAATTCCTTCTTGGGTACTACACCAAGTGGTGAAATGACCAGATTCGGCAAAGGTGGCGAGGAAAAAGGACCCACTACCCGGCCCATAGATATCTCCTTGTCCAGCTTGACCCTAACAACCGAAGGGTGCTGGTAAGCTGATTTGAGGTTACGATAGCCTCTGGAACCCTTAATGGCTTTCGTCACAGGTATACGAAAACCGTCCTTAAACCCTTGAAATAACAAAGACGCTGCGCGCGAATCTGGGTACACCCTAAGCCATGGCTCAAGGGCGTGCACCTTCACCGGTGTTGGGGCCTTTAGGAACAAGAGAGAGCTTGTTCTGAGCTCTACCGGGTGCTGAATCCTTTTTTCTGGCACACTCGCTCCCGGGGTGTGATCCAGTACAGTATCGGCATACGTGCCTGAACGCACATGAATTACCTCTGTCGCATTTATTATCTTGAAATGCCCAGCAGGTACCACCTCTGCGCTTCGTTTTGGAAGCACGAAAGGACTGATTGCTAGAGGAAATGGAGGAGGAGGGTGACCCCTGCGGGCCTAGGCGTTGCCAAAGATGTGAGTCAGTTGTATCGAAGGTGAGCACAGGATTACCCGCCATCTTTTGCCTAAACTCAGCATCATAATCTCTCCAGGCCCCCTCAGCAAACTTCCTCTGAATCCAATGGATATTATCAGTATATTTAAGGATAGCGTGGCATTGGCTCGGGTATTTCTCCAAGTAGCAAGAGGAGAAAACTCTAAAGCAGATTAGCCACTCCTCAAAAGTTTCAGGACGCTTAAACCGTTTAGGTCCAGTACCGTCCGCGCTCTTCTCTCGCTGCCTACAAGCCTCAGCAGATAATTCAAATATATTCACATATTTGCCCTGCTGTATTTTTTTAATTGTCCTTGGTTTCAAATGACCGTGCAATGATGGAGTATAAGATGGGAAAGAATCGCCGTGTAAGGCCACTTTCCTTTCTGGGATTAAGTTAATAGGTGGACGCTTGTCCCCCACTATAGTGGTGCTCTGCACAGCTTCTGGGGAACCTACCGCAAGCTGCGCCTGCGCCATGCTGCCGACTGCGCCTGACTGCATTACCTGCCACATTTTCTTTACCATGGCAAACATGCGCTTCTGACCCTTACCCCTTAGCCCAAGTGAAGTGTCACTGTCACATTCAGATTCAGACAGGGATGAGTCAACCTGGTCATGTCGGTCATGTGTAAATGTAAAGGGCTTACCAGGAATGGCCATTGCGCCGTCCTGATGCTCCATACCGGAGGTGGAAGGACCAGGAACCGCCCCGCTGTCCTGCTGCAAGGAATCAGCCGTGCTCTCACGCTGCTGTGCATCCGCCTGCTCCTGTGGAATAACCGCCGAAGCCGAAGGCCTATCAACCTGGTTTGCTTCCATGCTCAGATCCCCTTGAGATGCGTTCTGTAAAAAAGAAAACAGGTCGCGAGCACTACGGACACCGGCAAAGGGGGGGTTAATAGGACCCAAGCCTGACCTATTATTTGCATGTAAGCCTGCCTGTCCTATTTCATTTGCCCTTTCATGCCCCACATTCACATTCCTACCCTGTAACTGAACTAATGAAGCAGGATTGTCCCTTAACTCATGTGACCGTGATGTTGGTAACACATTCAAAGCATCATTTGCAATTCTACTTACCCTCACATTCGAAACACTCATAGGTTCAGCTTGTGCATTCACACTAGAATTCCCCAACTGCGCCACAGCGCGTGCATTCATATTGAGACTCAAAGGATCAGCCTGTGCATTCATACCAGACATCCCTAACTGCGCCACAGCGCGTACATTCATGTGGGGTGATGTCGCACTACTTGGCTGAGAATCTGCCCTAATTTGCTGATAATGTAACCTATTGTGCTGAACTGCGCCATTAGCTTGCCCCTGTGCGGTATGCTGCTGCGCCGCAATAAGCTGACCCTGAGCGCTATGCTGGCGCGCCAAATTAACTTGTCCCTGAGCCTGGGCGTGCTGACCCTGCGGTTCAATCGCACTTATTAGCCCTCCTGGATTGAAATCTGATTGAGAATCTATCGCCCTGGTTCTCGCTAACATGCCCCTACCTAAGGGGTTCAACCTGTTAGCTCTCGTTGAAGCCCCCCTTCTACTTTTAAGGCCTTTATGCGTGACCCCGCTAATTGGATCCTGAGCCCTGCTGCCAGTAAATTGCAACCTGGTATTAATGCGAGATGGCGCCTTCCGTTGCCGAACTTGAGGACCCCCTTCGGCCCCATAACCCACCCCCGGCCGCCATCCTCTCATGGTGCTCACCTTCCTGGAGCTGCAGAGGATGCGACCGTTCCCGCGAAGTCCCGACGCTGAAACCGGAACCGGAAGTGGATGGGCGCGTGACCGGAACTTCCGGTTGCGCATTTACCATTGGACCCTGAGGACCCGCGGCCTGGTTTGGAGGACCGGACACCGACGCCGCGTGGAGCTGGAGCAGAGGACCCGCCGGAGAACCTGGAGGACCCGACGGAGGAGCCTGCATACCCGCCGGGGACATCGCCGCAACTAAAGACGCCAGGATGGAAGACACCGCCGAGACCGCCGACGGAGGAATCGCGGACATGAGGGAGGATACCGCTACTTCAGGTAAGCCTTGTTGCGGTGTGGAGACGGGCTGGGGGTCTAATGATGGCAGAACAGGGGCTTGTTGCGCAGGCGAAAGCACCACAGAAGCGGGCCCAGCTCTTGAGAGGGCATGCTGCGCCGGCGCCGAGGCCAAATTTTCAGGGGCATCTGCGGGGGTTAATAGAGAGGGGCCCCGTGTAATGGCTAAATCTGCCTCAGTGCCTGCACTTGCACCACGTGTTGAGCCCCTATCTAACCTGGGCCTAGCTAAAGGGGTAATTGAGGTTTCAACATAGGCCTCAACCGGTACATGTGAAGCTACCGAAGGTGGACTGGAAGCCTGAGGCCTAGCCTGAGGGCCAGTTGCTTGGAGACAGGCTGATTGCTCATCCGGCCTAGCCATTGCCACTGAGGCATAGGCTGAATCGTCTCCTTCCACCCACTCACATGCTGCATGTATATCTAACCTGCTAACTGTGTGACTCATAATGTTTGTCTGTGCTATACTAGTACTAGGCCTAGTCTCAGTAGTGTACTGTGTAGGTGGAATTATGTCATCTAGCTCTTCAATGTCATCCTGTGTACTTATCTGTTTTTTCTGTTTTCCAGATCCAGGTTTCTCAAACACCAACTCGTGGAAGCGCTGAGGAGGGAGTTTAGATCGTCTGGATCGCTGCATTGTTCACAGAAATGAAGAATTACCCTGAACAATAACAGAAAGAACTCGTCTGCACCGGATTCCAGGAAGAAGAGGGCCAGGAAGCTGATGATCCCCACTTTTAAGGTGAGTAGTGGGCCCCTCCCTTGCATGCAACATTGTTGCAACTAACTTCCCTAGCCAGCCCTCTTCTCCTATCTCTCCCTACGGCTTTAACCCTTAGCTTTGCTCCAGGCCCAATTGTGCCCTACACTGCCTTTCTGTATGTTTGTGGCTGTACTGATGTCAGTGCTGTGCAGTTCTGTTGTCTCCTCATGCTTTGTTTGGTGTCAGTTGTATGGAGCTGGTGTCTCTTCTGTATGTTTGTGGCTGTACTGATGTCAGTGCTGTGCAGATCTGTTGTCTCGTGCTTTGTTTGGTGTCAGTTGTACGGAGCTGGTGGCTCTTCTGTATGTTTGTGGCTGTACTGATGTCAGTGCTGTGCAGTTCTGTTGTCCCCTCGAGCTTTGTTTGGTGTCAGTTGTACGGAGCCGGTGTCTCTTCTGTATGTTTGTGGCTGTACTGATGCAGTGTTGTGCAGTTCTGTTGTCTCCTTGTGCTTTGTTTGGTGTCAGTTGTACGGAGCTGGTGTTTTTTCTGTATGTTTTTGGCTGTACTGATGTCAGTGCTGTGCAGTTCTGTTGTCTCCTCGTGCTTTGTTTGGTGTCAGTTGTACGGAGCTGGTGACTCTTCTGTATGTTTGTGGCTGTACTGATGCAGTGCTGTGCAGTTCTGTTGTCTCCTTGTGCTTTGTTTGGTGTCAGTTGTACGGAGCTGGTGGCTCTTCTGTATGTTTGTGGCTGTACTGATGTCAGTGCTGTGCAGTTGTGTTGTCTCCTCGTGCTTTGTTTGGTGTTAGTTGTACGGAGCTGGTGTCTCTTCTGTATGTTTGTGGCTGTACTGATGTCAGTGCTGTGCAGTTCTGTTGTCTCCTCCTTGTGCTTTGTTTGGTGTCAGTTGTACAGAGCTGGTGGCTCTTCTGTATGTTTGTGGCTGAACTGATCTCAGTGTCATGCAGTTCTGTTGTCTCCTCGTGCTTAATTAATTAAATGCCCTATCCTCCTGGCTTGCTGGAAAACTTTAATAACTGGAGCCATAAAACTGGCTCAACACATAACTATGTGCAAATAATAACTGGAGCCATAGAACTGACTCAACAACTTAACTATGTACAACTATAACTCTTAAATAACTTTGTATAAAACTGTAATACTTGAATAACCACGCAGACACAGATATATGGGAAAAGACCCGAAGGTCGCATTTATTGTAGAACGTGAGAACCGGCTGGACTCAACGGGGCCAGCTAAAACATGTGGCGGCAATCTAGCTAGGAGTAGGGACCCCCTGCTAGGAGAATGGACCGCGCCCGTGAATGCCCACACAAGCGGAGCTCAGCTGCCGCAGAAGCTTAGGGAGTTCTCGGCATCTTAGAATGGGAGGGACCCCAGGCGCGCGCCTGCAGAGATCACCCTCCCCTGGGCAGCCGTCACTCTACCTCTGATGGCAAACCGGGGCGCGGACCAACCGCCTAACCAGGGTGTAAAGTAACGATCTCCGAACCAGTAGGACCAGGTGTGACTAGACGCGTCTCCATGCCACTACCTGGGGAGTCAAAAACTACCGTCCTCGGACTTAAGGAAACAAGCCGCGTAGCTCTCATCCGGCCTCGGACACCTAGCTGAAACACCCTGGTGATGTAGCAGCCTAAAGATTGCCGTATGAACAAGTGCAGGGAGGGAGGGAGGGACGCTGTGAAGACGAGCTGGAAAAGAGGGTTTGGGCCTTGGGAGCTGACTACTTAAAGGTAAGCTAAACCCCACCCTCACTAATGCAACATTGTTGCAACCTTCACAGCAGCACACTCCTAAGGGCCTTAATTATTATGGTCGTTCTGGGCTATGCTGCCCTCCACTGTCTTAATTAATTAAATGCCCTATCCTCCTGGCTTGCTGGAAAACTTTAATAACTGGAGCCATAAAACTGGCTCAACACATAACTATGTACAAATAATAACTGGAGCCATAGAACTGACTCAACAACTTAACTATGTACAACTATAACTCTTAAATAACTTTGTATAAAACTGTAATACTTGAATAACCACGCAGACACAGATATATGGGAAAAGACCCGAAGGTCGCATTTATTGTAGAACGTGAGAACCGGCTGGACTCAACGGGGCCAGCTAAAACATGTGGCGGCAATCTAGCTAGGAGTAGGGACCCCCTGCTAGGAGAATGGACCGCGCCCGTGAATGCCCACACAAGCGGAGCTCAGCTGCCGCAGAAGCTTAGGGAGTTCTCGGCATCTTAGAATGGGAGGGACCCCAGGCGCGCGCCTGCAGAGATCACCCTCCCCTGGGCAGCCGTCACTCTACCTCTGATGGCAAACCGGGGCGCGGACCAACCGCCACAAGAGATAGCCCAACAGGCTCACCTCTTGCCGCCACACCTATAGATGATTAAGTATAGCACGCCTCAAATTACAGAGGAACAGGTCAATGCCCCTCTCAGAGAGGTGCACCCCGTCCCTTCTGTAGAGGCACCTCTCAGCCGTTGATATGTTCCCATGTTCCACAACAAACCCACCTGACTGCCCTAAGAAAATCCTCACTTCTCTGTTAATTTTCTTGCGGACCTGAAAAGCCGCGCGATGAGACTGCATATGGCACCATTCTATTCTGGGGATGATGTTAGACCACCCTATCCTGACTTGGGGAATCCATGCCTGAATCGTGCGCAGATCCGACTGAATAACCGCACTGAGCTGTTTGCACGGTAGGAGCCCCATATCATTTCCACCTGCGTGAATGATAAGTACATGGGGTTTCTCCCACCTGCGCAAAGCCCCCTGCAGCAACTCAGGCAGAGCCTGCCACGTAAGCCCCCTGCGCCCTAACCACCTAACAGTGACTCGGGAAGAGGGGAACCCCAGCTGACGCCCATCAGGTCTCGCGATCGCTCGAAGCTCCGCCCAGTGGATGTACGAATGCCCCGTAATCCATACTCTCAGTGGACCGCTCCTTGGTCCTAAGAAAAGAAACAGAGGTTATCCCATGCATCTGCAAAACATAATCATTTCTAAACAGTCAAAGGCCTAACGTATAAAAGATACCTTTGCGACCTCCATCTCCCCAGAGCTCTAATATGGTCAGCCGACCATCCTAAACTAGCGGCAGTGGTGGCCGCGCCCACCCTAAAGGAATGGGGAGCAATCACCCTGGGATCAAGACCTGCCTTTGATGCTGCCCAGGCCAACACCTTCCTAAACTGGAATCTAGTCAACGGGGAACCGTCCTCGTGAACTAGAAATTGCGAGAAACCCTCAGGACGCACGTCCATATAGGCTTTAACCAGTCTGACCGGGCAGCAAACAGATTCAACATGGGATGGCAAAGCCAACCAGGCACCTCTCCCTTCCTGGTCAGTTTTGGATCTGGGAAGAAAGACCAAGATAGACGACCCGTCGTCTCTAACATGAGGCAGCAAAAGGCCGCCCGTCTTGTTCTTAGAGGGCGGGACAATTTCCCCTACCCTAAGAGCCCCGTGAAAAGCCAGCCCAAAGGCGGCTGAGAATAGGGCAGTTTCATAGGCGGATGAACAGACCGCCGGCAAAACTCGGCACAACGTTACCAGACGCTCCATGGTAACTGGTTCCCTGAAATCCCTGACCCTGGGGGCCATACGCCCCCAGCCCCGAAGTACCTGCCTAACCAGGAAGGTCTTCGAGGCGTCAACAAGCCCATACAACTTGCAGAAAAAGGACACTGCCGCCAGGCGTGAACCCATCGCAGTCTTCGAAACACCATTACCTTTAAGTTCGGTAATCCATTCAAGCAAGCCCCACTGGTCCCCGTCACAGGAGGGACGACACCTGAAGTCACAAAAGGCGATCCACTCCGTCCAGTATTTCACATACGTAGCCCAGGTAGACGGAGCGAGGGAAGCCCGCACCATCGCAATCAAGGGGCCCCATCCAGCGCCACCTGCCATAAGTAAGTGGGACAGGACAATCCGTTAGTGTCCGCATCGGGCACCAGAGCATAAAATGCTTCCCATTGAAAACGGGAGAGCGCATCAGCAATTCTATTTTGGACGCCCGGGACATGCTTAGCACGGAACACAATATTCAGGTGCAGACACCTCAGCACCAACAGTCTCAAATACCGCACAACCGGAGGGGAACTAGATGATAATCTGTTAACGGCATAAACAACGCTCATGTTATCTGTCCAGAAAACCACCTCACGGTCGCGAAGCTGATTGCCCCAAATGTCAAGAGCAACCAGTATGGGAAACAGTTCGAGAAGGCATAGGTTCCTGACCAAGCCTCTCTCTATCCACGCGGCGGGCCATGGGCCAGCGCTCCATTGCCCGGCCAAGAAAGCCCCGTACCCGTGGGACCCAGCCGCATCAGTGAACAACTGGATCGCTGCGTTAGAAGGAACAACCTCCCGCCACAGACAGATCCCGTTAAAGTGGAGAAGAAAATCTTCCCAGACCTTAAGATCTTCCACCATCTCCGCAGACACCCGGAACTTCCGGGTCTGCGATCTTGTGCCGCACAGCTGCCTCTCGAGCCTACGAAGGAATATTCTTCCCATGGGAATGATCCTGCCGGCAAAGTTCAGCAAACCCAATAGGATTTGAAGATCCTTCACGGAGCTATACAGCTCTGCTCTCATAGCGCGTACCGACTCCAACATGCGCTGAACTTTGTCATGTGGCAGACGGCACTGCTCAGCCACCGAATCAACCTCAATGCCCAAAAAGGTAAGGCACGTGCAAGGACCCTGGGACTTGTCCTCCGCCAGAGGAACTCCCATTCTATCCATTATAAACCTAGTGACTTTCATCAGGAAAGCACACTCAGATGATCCTGTCCGCCCAACCAGCAGAAAGTCATCCAAATAGTGTGCCAGGCCGTCGAATCCGGCCACCTCCGCAATGGCCCAGTGCAAGAAGCAGCTGAAAGCCTCGAAGTAGGCACACGAAATTGAGCACCCCATGGGCAAGCATTTGTCCACGTAGTACTGCCCCTCAAAATAGCACCCCATAAGCCTAAAAGAGGAGGGGTGAATGGGCAGGAGCCGGAAGGCGGACTCTATATCCAGTTTAGCCATCAGAGCCCCGGCCCCTGCCCTGCGAACTAGCCCCAATGCCTCATCAAATGATTGGTAAGAAACTGAGCTCAGTTCAGGGGGGATGGCGTCATTCACCGAACGACCCTTCGGGAAGGACAGATGTTGGATGAGCCGAAATTTACCCGGCTCCTTTTTTGGAACCACCCCCAAGGGAGATACCACCAGCCCTGGAAGGGGGATATCCTCAAATGGGCCTGCCATACGACCCAACCCAATCTCTTTATTCAGTTTATCCCGCAAAACCCCGGGAAACTGATACGCGGATTTCAGGTTCCTGTGTGACAAGGAACCCTCCACGTGCGATCCGACTGGGATAACAAATCCCGACCGCAGACCGCCACTAAGCAGCAAGGCGGCCTCCTTGAATGGGTATAGCAGCAGCCACTTCTCAATTACGGCCACCTTCAGAGGTGTGGCCGCCCTTTCCAACAGTGAAAGGTTTGGACCCGGCTGCTGGTCTCTCCTGGGGACGACCCGCGTCCTGGGTTCTGGTACACTCGGACCCCGAGTGGCCGCCACCACAGGTTCTGCACGCGTGCCGAAATGCGCATGCCGCTCCCCTGGTACATGATTTGTCCTGGAAGCGCCAGCACACCCCTGTGGCCCGCCGTCGAGAGCGCTGCGAGGCCTTAACGCCCCCCGATGCTCCGACTACTGCAGCAGGCGCCGCCTGTTTTTCAGGACCCAATTGCGCCCACAGACGCGAATCAACGTCACCGAAAGTAAGAAGAGGGTTCCCAACCATCTTCCTACGGAAAGCAGCGTCGTAATCCCGCCAAGCTTCATCCCTGTACTTCTCGTACACTGTTTCAATGGAATCCTGATATTTCAGGATGTTTAAGGCTTGATCGGGAAATTTAGAGATATAACAGGACGCATAAACCCTAAAGCACTTGCGCCATTCCTCATAGGAATCAGGACGTTTAAATTTTTTCGGGCCTGTGCCATCATCCGCCATTTCTTTCTGGCGATAAGCTTCCGCAGAAAGCTCAAACATGTGCACGTACCTCCCACCCTGAATGCGCCGCACCATCTTAGATTTGAGATGCTCATGAAGGCTAAACGCAGGCCATGTGTCAGTGTCCCCATGTATAGCTGCCCTGCGCCTGTTCCCCATAAGTGGGCTAACTAAGTCTGTTGACGCAGGAGGTGTCAACATAGGAACAGTGGGCTCCATGCGGGATGAACCAGGGGGGAGGGGAAGACCCATAGCCTTCCTTTCTTCCACTAACCATTTCACCATCCTATACATTCTTTTTTGCCCTTTCGCTTCCAACCCCAAGGATCTATCACTCTCTGAACCTGAATCATCCGAGGATCAACTTAAAACACTACGTTCAAAAGTAATAGCGCGCTTACCAGCTCCCAAGAGGCGTTGCACCGGGACAGGACCAGAAGAGGTGGATGGCTGTTCCTGAGACTGTGGCTCCCTTTCCACGGCACTGGGGGTGGACTGGAGTGGCTGTAATGCAGTTCTGGGTTCCATAATGATCTGTGCAGAAAAATGTGAAAGAGGAGTACCCAGGGAAGGGGACGAAGGCCCACCAACCACATTACCCCGGGACCCTAGGGGACTGGGGCTCCTGTGATCACTGCCACACTCTTCAATACCATCATCAACCATATCAGCCATACGCACATTCATCACTGCATTAGCAAACTGTACTTGTCTATTCTGTTCAGTCGCAGCCTGCGTGCCCTGACATAGACTGGGCGTGATAACTGGGCCTTTCTTTGCTGAAGCCCTAGTGACAACACCTGGCGGAGCCCCGCTGAGGACCACACCCGCGGGCGCCGCCCGCGCACCCTGTCGGGCGTTACGTTTGCTGCGTGACGCAGTACTACGTCGTCTGCTAGGCCGCGATGTAGTCGCGGGCCTACGCTTGCCCCCAGGCTGCGTGATTGCGGCTTGAGGCCCTGCGACTTGTTGCGCAGTAGGCATATTCCCCGTCAGGCCTGCGGCCTGCTCATTAATGCCTGTTTCCCTAATCTGGGCCCTACCGGGCGAACGTGCCCTTGTTCCTTGCCCTTCAGAAACCACTTGCCCCTCAGACACACTAGTTGCCCCAATCGGAGCACCGTCAAGTGCTAACATACCCCCGGTCAGGCTTGCGGCCTGCTCATGAGATCCCTCATGCAACCTTCTACCCCTTTCAATGGCCGCCAAATCAGTGTCCCTTCGCGGGCGCTGAGTATTTGAGCCTCGCTGCGCACCCCCCGCGGGCGTCGCCCCCCCCCCCCGGGGTACCCCTCTCTTACCTGCGTACCCCGGCGGAGAAGACGATGCTGCCCGCTTGCCTCTTGTGTCCGGAATGGCGCTTCCGGACGTGACGTCACCGGAAGCGGCCAAACCGGAAGAGACGAGCTCTGAAGGGGCCATGGAGGACCGCGTGGACGCCGGCGCGCAAACTGAAGCCAGGGGGCCTCCCTGGGATGCCGGCCCCCCGCCGGAAAGCACCGCTGCCAAAGATTGGAGCAGCTCTACCGCCGTGGAGACCGCCTCCCCGGTAAGAACGACCGGAGCAGATACGGCCTCCCCCCCGCCCAGAACAGGGCCCTGTTCCCCTACCACAACCTCCTCTGCTATTTGGGGACCCACCTCTACTGAAAGGGGGAGTAAAGGAGGGGAGGGAGAGACAACCCTAACTTCAGGATACAGGCTAGGCCCCGGGGTACGACTCACCGGGCGAGGGGGGGGAAGGCTGCACCACATCTTCTCCAGAGTCAAACTCATCGATCACCAGCTCATCTAATTCCGACATCTTCTTCCACAGAACTCCTGACAGATGATCCTGACGCTGTGAAGACGAGCTGGAAAAGAGGGTTTGGGCCTTGGGAGCTGACTACTTAAAGGTAAGCTAAACCCCACCCTCACTAATGCAACATTGTTGCAACCTTCACAGCAGCACACTCCTAAGGGCCTTAATTATTATGGTCGTTCTGGGCTATGCTGCCCTCCACTGTCTTTGTTTGGTGTCAGTTGTACGGAGCTGGTAGCTCTTCTGTATGTTTGTGGCTGTACTGATGTCAGTGCTGTGCAGTTCTGTTGTCTCCTCCTCGTGCTTTGTTTGGTGTCAGTTGTACGGAGCTGGTGTCTCTTCTGTATGTTTGTGGCTGTACTGATGTCAGTGCTGTGCAGTTCTGTTGTCTTCTCCTCGTGCTTTGTTTGGTGTCAGTTGTACGGAGCTGGTGTCTCTTCTGTATGTTTGTGGCTGTACTGATGCAGTGCTGTGCAGTTCTGTTGTCTCCTCACGCTTTGTTTGGTGTCAGTTGTACGGAGCTGGTGGCTCTTCTGTATGTTTGTGGCTGTACTGATGTCAGTGCTGTGCAGTTCTCTTGTCTCCTCGCGCTTTGTTTGGTGTCAGTTGTTCAGAGCTGGTGTCTCTTCTGTATGTTTGTGGCTGTACTGATGCAGTGCTGTGCAGTTCTGTTGTCTCCTCATGCTTTGTTTGGTGTCAGTTGTACGGAGCTGGTAGCTCTTCTGTATGTTTGTGGCTGTACTGATGTCAGTGCTGTGCAGTTCTGTTGTCTCCTTGCTCTTTGTTTGGTGTCAGTTGTTCGGAGCTGGTGGCTCTTCTGTATGTTTGTGGCTGTACTGATGTCAGTGCTGTGCAGTTCTGTTGTCTCCTCGCTCTTTGTTTGGTGTCAGTTGTACGGAGCTCGTGGCTCTTCTGTATGTTTGTGGCTGTACTGATGTCAGTGCTGTGCAGTTCTGTTGTCTCCTCGCTCTTTGTTTGGTGTCAGTTGTTCGGAGCTGGTGTCTCTTCTGTATGTTTGTGGCTGTACTGATGCAGTGCTGTGCAGTTCTGTTGTCTTCTCCTCGTGG